>NC_066524.1:15709160-16009160 GCF_024679095.1 Eriocheir sinensis
CGGCCTCCCTGTTACTGCCGTGTATGTTTTAACTTTTCACACAAACACACACAATAACGCACACGGCCTCGTTTTTTATGATGACGGGGTGGGCGTTTGTGTAGCGGGGTGGGGGTTGGGTGAGCTAGGGATGGGGAGGGGGGGTTAAGGGATGGGGGGAGGGGGAGGGCTAGAGTGGAGTTTATGGAAGTCAAAGGGAGTGGGTGTCAAAGGGGGGTAGGTTGTGAGGGGTAAAGGAAGGGGGTACAAAGGGGGGGAGGTTCTGGGGGTTAAAGGGAGGGGTGTCAAAGGGGGAGGTACTAGGGGGTAAAGGGAGGGGGTACAAGGGAGGGAGGTTGTAGGGGGTAAAGGGAATTGGTGTCAAAGGGGGGAGGCTGTGAGGGGTAAAGGGAGGGAGGTTGTAGGGGATAAAGGGAGGGGGTCTAAAGGGGAGTGTTTAATTAAGGGAGGGTGGGAGTGTGTGTGTGTGTGTGTGTGTGTGTGTGTGTGTGTGTGTGTGTGTACCTTTATCTATCTATGTATGTATCTATGTTCGTGTGTTTGTAAAAGTATGAATGTGTGTATGTATGTATGTCCATGTATGTGTATGCCAATGTTCGTATGTCTTGATTTTTATCGGCGTCGCAGAAGCCGATCAACATATTATCCATCTTGTTGTTGTTGTTCTCTTCAAGTTGTTTTCCTGGCTTACCCATGCATTGTAGACATGACATTGTATGATACCATTTGGTAGCCCTGATGAACACTTCAACATGGCATTATCTCTCTCTCTATCTTTTTTTTTCTTTCTTTTTTTAACGTTTTGGCCTGTGGCGCCGGTAGGCCTTCATAGTAGGGTCTGATGGTCGGCCCCAGCCCGTTGTGGCGCAGGCAAGTGTTTATAGTGGCGCCATCTTTACTTTTCAGCATTTTCCATTTTAGACCCCTAGTTGCATAATATAAATTGTTGGGGGTGTGTTGGAGGGTCATGCGACGCCGATCTAGCACAGTTTTTGTGCTATTAACACGTGTTCTTGTATTTTCTCTTACTTTCTGGGGGTTTTCAATATTTCTCTTCTAAAATCTTTCATTCTTTTTTCCGTTCCAATTTTTCCGTTCTTTTTTCTTCCCTGTTTCCTTTCTTATCTCTTTTTTTCCCTTTCTTCCTTCCTCTACATCTTCCTTTCCTCCCTCCCTATACTTTCTTTTTTCATATTTTCTTACTCTCTTTTTCTTTTTTTCTTCTTTCCTTGCCGTCCTTTCCTTCC
This sequence comes from Eriocheir sinensis, assembly GCF_024679095.1. Classification (NCBI taxonomy): domain Eukaryota; kingdom Metazoa; phylum Arthropoda; class Malacostraca; order Decapoda; family Varunidae; genus Eriocheir; species Eriocheir sinensis. The sequence goes on from NC_066524.1 coordinate 15,710,408, forward strand.
CATACATTCTTCATCATTTCTTCGTCTCTTACTTCCTTTTTCTTTCTTCCTTTCCTTTTTATACAATCTTCATCATTTCTTCCCTTCTTTTTTTTCCTTTTTCTTCCTTTTTCCTTTGCCTTCCTTTTTTTACCATACATTCTTCATCATTTCTTCGTCTCTTAATTCCTTTTTCTTTCTTCCTTTCCTTTTTATACTATTTTCATCATTTTTTCCCTTCTTCCTTTCCTTTTTATTCAATCTTCATTTTCCCTTCTTTTTTTCCCATTTTCTTTCTTCTTTCCTTTCCTTCCTTACCTTTCTATACATTTTTCATCTTTTCTTCCTTTTTCTTTCTTCCTTTCCTTTGTTTACAATCTTTATAATTTCTTTCCTTCTTTTTTCCCTTTTTCTTCATTTCCTTTCCTTCCACTTTGTCCCTCCTCTCCTATTTCCTTCCCTCCTTACCTTCCTCCTCCTCTCCCTCCCTCTCTCTCCCTCTCACCTACCGTTCCTTAATCCCACCTCACCTCACTTTACCTTTCCTTATTTGCCTCCACACACCTGATATTTACCTTCCCTTAATCTAACTCTCCCTTCATTTCCTCTTTCCCTCTCCCTCTCTCCCTCCTCTCTTTCTCTCTCTCTCTCTCTCTCTCTCTCTCTCTCTCTCTCTCTCTCTCTCTCTCATCGAATTCACCTTCATCTGCAAAACGGTCTGGGGACAATTTAGGGCAGGTAAGGTGATGACAGGTGGTTTTAGGGGGGGAAGGGGGAAGGGGAAGAAAGGGGAAGGGAGATGATTGGAAGGGGAGAAAATTATGCAGTTGGGAAAGGGGGTAAAGTGAAGGAAAAGGGAAGGGGAGGGTGAGGGAAGGAGAGGAAGGGAAAGGGAAAGAAAGGGAAGGAAAGAAAGGGAAAGGGAAAGGAAGGGAAGAGAAGATACGGCAAGGGAAGGGAAGGGAAGGGAGAAGAGATGTAAATTAAGGGGAGGGAGAGGAATAGGTAAAGGAAAGAAAAGGAAAGGGAAGGGAAGGGAGAAGGGAGAAGAAGGGAAGGGAGAAGAAGAGAAGGGAGAAGTGAAAATGGAAGAGAGGTTGAAAAAAAGGAAGAAAAAGAGGAAGAGAAGAAGAATAGGATTAAGATGAATCGTAACAGTAGAACGAGAAGGAGGAGGAGGAGTAAGAGGAGGAGGAAGAGGAGGAGAAGGAGGAGGAGGAGGGGGAGGAGAAGGAGGAGGAGGAGGGAGGAGGAGGAGGAGGAGAGAGAGAGAGAGAGAGAGAGAGAGAGAGAGAGAGAGAGAGAGAGAGAGAGAGAGAGAGAGAGGTTGTGAATGAGTGACAGAGAGAGACAAAGAGGGAAAGTAAACAGAGTCCATTCCAAGGAGGAGGAGGAGGAGAAGAGGAGGAGGAACACAAAGGAACACAAAGGAAGAACAAACAACAGCAGACCTGCTGGTCCTTACGAGACTGTTTGTGACAAGCTACACTAACTATCTAATCAAAGGTGGAAGATGAAGGACAGCAAAGAGGAAGGAGGAGGAGGAGAAGGAGGAGGAGGAGGAGGAGGAGGAGGACAATGTAGCAGGAAATAGTGACTGAGTGGGAGTTTGTACCTTAGTATTTGAAGAGGAAGAGGAGGAAGAAGAAGAAGAAGAAGAAGAAGAAGAAGAAGAAGAAGAAGAAGAAGAAGAAGAAGAAGAAGAAGAAGAAGAAGAAGAAGTAGAAGAGGAAAAAGATGATGATAATGATGATGATAGAGAAGAAAAAAAAAGAAAGATAATAATAATAAGAAGAAAAGGAAGATAAAGAAGAGGAAAAAGAAAAACTATAAAGAAAAAAAGAAAGAAAAAAGAAAGAAAAAACAGAGAAGAAGAGGAAAAAAGGAAACAAGGAAACAAGAATCAAGAAAAAACAAGACGAAAATCAACAAGAAAAAGGAGGAGGAGGAGAAGAGGGAGGAGGAGGAGGAGGAGGAGGAGGAGGAGGAGGAGCAAAATTCTGACAAAAATAATGAATAAAAAAACAGGAAAAGGAAATACGTCAACACACACACACACACACACACACACACACACACACACACACACACACACACACACACACACACACACACACACACACACACACACACACACACACACACACACACACACACACACACCTCATCCTAGATATGGACACAACAAAGGATGGCCAATACTCACTGTCCTAAAGAGAGAGAGAGAGAGAGAGAGAAAGGTGGAAAAGTCAAGAGTTTCATATACCTTTTTTCTTGCAATATTCTCTCTCTCTCTCTCTCTCTCTCTCTGTCTAATCTCTCTTTAATCTCTAATAATAATATCGTCTCCGTCATCGTCCTTTGAGCTTTTTTTTTATAATAATCATAATTTCGTGTGTGCGTGTGTGTGTGTGTGTGTGTGTGTGTGTGTGTGTGTGTGTGTGTGTGTGTCTTAAATTATTAAAAGGGAAGAAAAAATGTTGCATGATATTCCATCTTGTTTAGGAGGAGGAGGAGGAGGAGGAGGAGGAGGAGGAGGAGGAGGAGGAGGAGGAGGAGGAGGAGGAGGAAGCATGGACACAGGGAAGAGCAGGCAGCAGAGAGTCAATTGGCGTATAGCGAGGTTGCCTGCTGGAGAGATTTAATCAGGTCGTCAGCCGCGCCAGGAGAAGGAGGAAGAAGAAGAAGAAGAAGAAGAAGAAGAAGAAGAAGAAGAAGAAGAAGAAGAAGAAGAAAAGAAAAAGAAAAAAAGGAGAAGAAAAAGAAGAAGAAAAAGAAGAAGAAGAAGAAAAGAAAAGAAAGAAGAAGTGTAGAATAAAAAGGAGAATGAAAGAGTAAGAAGAAAATGTAATAAAAGAATCAGAAAGAAGGAAAAAAAGAAAGGGAGAAGAAGAAAAGGGAAGAAGAAAAGGGAGAAGAGGACAAGGGAAAAAAAGAAAATGGAGAAGAAGAAAGGGAAAAGGAGAAAAAGGAGAAAAAGAAAAGGGAGAAGAAGAAAAAGAACAAGAAGAACAAGAACAAGAAAACGAAGAAAAGTAAGGAAAATTAAAAAGAAGAATAGGAGAAGGTGGAGGATTGGAAGAAGGAGGAGGAGGAGGAGGAGGAGGAGGAGCGAGAAGAAGAAAAAAAAGAAAGAAAAAGAACAGGAGGAGGAAGAAGAAGAACAAGAAGAAGTAGAACAAGAACAAGAAGAACAGAAAACAAAATCGTGGAAAACAAAAAGAAGGAAGAGGAGGAGGAGGAGGAAGAAGAGTAGGAGGAGGAGAAGGAGGAGGCGAAAGAGGAGGAGGAGGAGGAGGAGGAGGATAATGAGGAGGCTTGTTTATGAAAAATATGAACAATTCTCGGAGACGGTCGTAAAGCAGAAATAACTAGCAGGGAGAGAGAGAGAGAGAGAGAGAGAGAGTACATTTATCTTTTGCTCCTCTCTTAATCATCATATTATCCTGTGTGTGTGTGTGTGTGTGTGTGTGTGTGTGTGTGTGTGTGTGTGTGTGTGTTATTTTTATTTTTCTTCTTCTTTGTCCATCATTTTCTTTTTCTTCTTTCTTTCTCCTCTCTTTGTTCCTCTTGTTTTATTCCTCCTCCTCCTCCCCCTCCTCCTCCTCCTCCTTCTCCTCCTCCATAAACATCTCTTTCTTTTTCATTTATTCCTTATTTGATTTCTCTCTCTCTCTCTCTCTCTCTCTCTCTCTCTCTCTCTCTCTCCAACGTGTAATCAATCTTGAAGAGGAGGAGGAGGAGGAGGAGGAGGAGGAGGAGGAGGAGGAGGAGAGGAGAGAAAGGGAGGAAGAAAAGAGTGTTGTGATCGACGTTGCTATCTTCTTCCTCTTCTTCTTCTTCCTCCTCCTCCTCCTCCTCCTCCTCCTCCTCCTCCTCCTCCTCTTCCTCAATTAGTCATCCTCCTTCACTACCACGACCAGTACCGTTTTTATCATACACACACACACACACACACACACACACACACACACACACACACACACACACACACACACACACACACACACACACACACACACACACACACACACACACGCGTAATTTTGGTACAAGTTATAAATTTTTCATTCTCTAAAATTTAAAGGGAAGGAAAGGAAGGAAGAAAGGAAGGAAGGAAGGAAGAAAAAAATAAATAAATAAAGAAGAAAGAAAGAGAGAGAGAGAGAGAGAGAGAGAGAGAGAGAGAGAGAGAGAGAGAGAGAGAGAGAGAGAGAGGGAGGAAGACAGAGAAGGAGGGAGGGAGGGAGGGAGGGAAGGTAAAAGGGAGAAAGTATCTTACCTTACCTTCCCTCCCTTACCTTCATTCCTCTCTCCCTTCCTCACATACTTCCCTCCCTTCTTCCTTTTCTCTCCCTTCTTCCCTTCTTTCTCTCCCCTTCCTTTCCTCTCCTCCCTTATATTCCCTTCTCTTCCTCTCTTTCCTTTCCCTTACCGACCCTCTCTCTCTCTCCTCCTCTTCCTCTCCCTTCCTTTCCTCCCTTCTTTCCTCCCTTCTCTGCCCTTCCTCTCACTCTCTCCTCTCCTTCCTTCCCTTCTCTCCCTTTCTCCCCCTTCCCTCCCTTCCCTTCCCTCCCTTCCTCTATCCTTCCTTCTCTTTTGCACTAATTCCCTCTCCCCTTCCCCTCCTCCCCTTCCCCTCTCTCTCTCTCCACTTTCTCTCCCTGCCTCCCTCCCTCCGTCCCTCCCTCCCTGGCAGGTAATCAGTTCAGTATTCATAACCTCTTAACCTGCGAAACTTCCTCCCTCCCTTTCCTCCCTTCCCTCCCTTCCTTCCTTCCTTCCTTCTCTCCATCTCTCCCTTAACTCCCACACTCCCTCATTGACGTTCCTTCGTTACCTCCTTCCCTCTTCTCCCTTGCTCATTTCTCCTCCATTTTCTCCCTTACTCTTTTCCCTCTCCCTTTTTTTTCTCCGTATCTAAATCCCACACTTCCTCCCTTAACTCCCTTCCTCTCTTTGCTCCCTCCTCTTCCTCTATTCTTTTTTATCTTTTCTTCCTTATTTTTTATCTCCCTCTCTCCCTTTCTCCCTTAACTCCCTTCCTCTTCTTGCTCCCTCCTCTCCCTCTATTCTTTTTTACCTTTTCTCCTCCCTTTTCTCCCTTACTCTTTATCTCCCTCCCTCCTTTTCTCCCTTAACTCCCTTCCTTTTTTTGCTCCCTCCTCTCCCTCTATTCTCTTTTACCTTTTCTCCTTCCTTTTCTCCCTTACTCTTTATCTCCCTCCCTCCCTTTCTCCCTTAACTTCCTTCCTCTTTCTGCTCCCTCCTCTCCCTCTATTCTCTTTTACCTTTTCTCCTTCCTCTTCTCCGTTACTCTTTATCTCCCTCCCTTTCTCCCTTAACTCCCTCCTCTCCCTCTATTCTTTCTTACCTTTTTCCTCCCTTTTCTCCCTTACTCTTTATCTCCCTCTCTCCCTTTCTCCCTTAACTCCCTTCCTCTTCTTGCTCCCTTCTCTTCCTCTCTTCTCTTTTAATCTTTTTACCTTCCTCTTCCATCACCCTTTCTTTACCTTCTCCCTTACTTCTCTCCCTTATTTTTCTTCCTCCTTCTCCCTCATCTCCCTTACTCATTTCTCCCCTCTTCTTTCTCCTCCTCCTTTCCCCTTCCCTCCCTCCCTTATCTCCCTCCATCTTCCCGATTACTCATTTATTTCCTCCGTCTTCTCCCTTCCTCCTCCCTTTCTTCCCTTCCCTCTTTGTTTGATAGAGAAATGGGAGAAAAAAGATTGAAGGAAAGAAAATAGGAAAAAAAGAAAGAAAGGAAAGTAGAAGAAAGAAAGAATGAGTAGAAGAAAGTCAGAGAGAGACAGACAGGAAGAAAGAAGAAAAGTAAAAAAGGCGGACGAAAAGATAGATGGAAAAGGAAAAGAGGAAAAAGTAAAAACAGAAAGACAAACGAACAGGAAGAAAGAAAGAAAGAAACAGCTAAAAGAAAATAAGCAAAGAAACGAACTGGAAAACGTAGCAAAGAAAGAAAGAGAAAGAGAAAGGATAAGAAAGGATATGAAAGGAATAAAAATAAGAAAGATAAGAAAGGATAAGAAAGAAAATAACCAGACGCATAGCACTCGGGGAGTGCGCACCTCCGCCAAAGATCGTCCTGAAAATTGTTATGGACATCAATTGTGATCCTTTGCATCGTATGGAAGCATTTGTTTCGAAATTTGATGAAATTCAATTTTTTTGGAAACATTGACCTTGGGCGAACTTTTCGAAGTCAAGGTCAAAGGTCAAAGTAAAGGCCATGCAAGGTGCGTCTTTCCATGAGCTAAAATATGAACCAAGTCTGAAGTCTCTACGATGACGAGAACCGAAGTTATGGCCAATCTGACGTTTTGTGCGACCTTGATCTTGACCTTTGACCTTTGACATCAAAAATTTAATGGGTTCTATTTTGGATGGACACGCATCATATGGAAGCATTTGTTTCGAAATTTGATGAAATTGTATTTTTTTGGTAACTGACCTTGGGCGAAATGTTCGACGTCAAGATCAAAGGTCAAGGTCAAGGCCATGCAAGGTACGTCTTTCCATGAGCTAAAATTTGAACCAAGTCTGAAGTCTCTACGATGAAGAGAACCGAAGTTATGGCCAATCTGACGTTTTGTGCGACCTTGACCTTGACCTTTGACTTTGACATCAAAAATTTAATGGGTTCTATTCTGGATGGACACGAAGCTTCCCTGCGAAATTTGTTGAGATATCCGCAAAATCGTGCACAGGAGACTGTACACGAACAAACAAACAAATAAATAAATAAATACATAAACATACTGACCAGACCGAAAATATAACCTCCTTCGTTGGCGGAGGCAACAAAGAAACGAACAGGAAAACGTAGAAAAGAAAGAAGGAAAAGAAGAAAAGGTAAGAGAGGAAAACAGCAAGATAGAAACGGGCAGGAAAGAAAAAAGGAAAGAAGTAAAACAAAATAAATAAATAAAAAAGGGAAACAGACAGACAGACAGTCAGAGGGACAGGAAGACAGACAGAACGGGAACTAAAGATAAAAATTCCAAAGGTTAAAGTGAAAGGGAGACGCCATGAGAGAGAGAGAGAGAGAGAGAGAGAGAGAGAGAGAGAGAGAGAGAGAGAAGCAAAGTGAGAAAGGAAAAAAAGAAAAGGTTAAACGGAGAGGAAGGAGAAAGGGAGATAGGTGTACAGAGAGAGAGAGAGAGAGAGAGAGAGAGAGAGAGAGAGAGATTTAAAGAGGAACAGGACTAAGGGACGTGAACTAGGAAGCGAAGCAACGCCAGGCTTTTAAAACAGTTAAACAAACGGTTCCAATACTTTCCCCTACCCCCTACCCCCCGTTTCTCTCTCTCTCTCTCTCTCTCTCTCTCTCTCTCTTTATATATTAAGCTTGTTCTTGTAAGTTTTCCTCTTAAATCAACAGCATGCGAGAGAGAGAGAGAGAGAGAGAGAGAGAGAGAGAGAGAGAGAGAGAGAGAGAGAGAGAGAGAGAGAGAGAGACTGACCTAAGGCAAAAAAGAATAATATATATACCATGAATAAAAGAACGAGAGAGAGGAAAGTCATGGAAGGAAAGAAAGAAAGAAAGAAAGAAAGAAAAAAAAAACTAAAGAATGACACAACGAAGGAAGGAAGGAAAGAAAGAAAAAAAATATAAAGAACGAAAACAAGAGAAAACGAAGAAAATAAATATAGAAAGAGAAAGAAATGAATGAAGGAATGAAGGAAGGAAGAAAGAAAGAACGAAAGAAAGGAAACAAAAACAAAAAACAGGAGAACGAACAAAACAATAAATATAGAAAAACTGAATCGGAAGTGTGAGGAAGGAAGGAAGGGAGGGAGGGAGGGAGGGAGGAGGGAAGGGAAGAGAAAGGAGAGCCAGGAACCAGAAAGGGAGGGAAGGGGAAGGGGAGAGATGGTAGGGAGGGAGGGAAAGAGAAAGAGGAAGAGGAGGGAAGAGAAGGGGAATAAGAAAGGGAGGAGAGGGAGAATGGAAGAGAGGAAGGGAGAGAATGCAAGAGATAAAGGGAAGGAAGAGTTGATAGAGAAAAGGGAGAAAGGGAGAAAGAGGAAGGAAGGGAGGGAAGAGGAGAATGGAAGAGAGGGAAGGAGAGAGAGAGAGAAGGAAAGAGGAAGAGAGAAAAGGGAAGAAGGAAAGAGAGGGGGGGGAAGGGAGAGTAAATAGAGGAGAGAAAGAACGGGAAATAGAAGAAGGAAGAGAGGGAAGGGAGGAATGGAAGAGAGGAGAGAGAGAGAAGGGAGGGAGGGAGGAAAGTGAGAGAAAAATTGTGACATGGAGGAAAACATTAAAACAAAAGAGAGAGAGAATGATGAATGTGACCCAGTTAGAGAAAGAGAGAGACTAATAAGAATAATTTAGAGCCTGTTTTTTTTTTTTTTAAAATAAATTCTTTCTCTCTCTCTCTCTCTCTCTCTCTCTCTCTCTCTCTCTCTCTCTCTCTCTCTCTCTCTCTCTCTCTCTCTCTCTCCTTTCTCTCTCTCTCTCTCTCTCCTTTCTTTCTCTTTTATTTCTCCCTCCTTTCATCTCTCCCTAATCCTCTTTTCCTGTCTCCCTTTCTTTCTCTCCTTTTCTCTCCCTCTTTCATCTTTTCTTTTTTTCTCTTTTTCTCCCTATTATCCCATCCCTCCACGTTCGTTCCCTATAACTTATGCAAAGGATTTCTCTCTCTCTCTCTCTCTCTCTCTCTCTCTCTCTCTCTCTCTCTCTCTCTCTCTCTCTCTCTCTCTCTCTCTCTCTCTCTCTCACCTATAGATCTTTCTCTCCACCCACACAAACTTTCCCTCCTCCTCCTCCTCCTCCTCCTCCTCCTTCGTTTCATAATTAAGCGAGAAATCACAGATGCCAAAGTTACCTGACGGAGAAAGAGGAGGAGGAGGAGGAGGAGGAGGAGGAGGAGGAGGAAGAGGAGGGGGAGGGAGGGTAGATTTGTTGGTCCAAGTTCACCGGAGCACCTGTTAAGGGAGACGGAGGAGGAGGAAGAGGAAGAGGAGGAGGAGGAGGAGGAGGAGGAGGAGGAGGAGGAGGAGGAGGAGGAGAAGTTTGAAATGTAGAAACAAGGGAAGAAAATGATGGTGAAGAATGAGGAGGAAGAAAGAGGGAGAGAAATTTGGAGAGAAGAAAGAAGAGGAAAATAACGAAGAGAGGAAAGGAAGAGGAAAATGAAGAAAAGGTGAAGGAAAAAAGTATGAAAAGGAAGAAAAAGACAGAAAATAATAAAAAAATGTAAGAGGAAGAGAAATTTGGAGGGAAGAAAGAAGAAGAAAATAAGGAAGAGGAAAATGAAGAAAAAGGGAAGAAAAAAAGAATGAAAAGAAAGACAACAAAATGAAAATGAAAAAAAATAAGAGGAAGAGAAGTTTGGGAGGAAGGAAGAAGATAAGGAAGAGAGGAAAGAAAGAGGAGGAGGAGGAGAGAAAGAAGGAAAGAGTAAGAAGATAAGAAAAGGAGGAGGAGGAGGAAGAGGAGGAGGAGAGAAAGAGGGAAAAAGTAAGAAGATAAGGAAAGGAGGAGGAGGAGGAGGGAAAGAGGATCAAAGGGAGGGAAAAAGGAGAGAGAAAATAGGATAAAGAAAGAGGAAGAAATAAAAGAAAGAGAGATAGAGGGAAGAAGGGAAAAAAAAAGAGTACAGGAAAAATCTATAAAAAAAGAAAAGAAGTAAATAAGAAAGATGAAAAAAATATAAAAGAAAGATAAGGGAAGAGAGGAAGAGGAGGAAGGTACGAGAGGAAGAGGAGGAAGGGGAAGAGTGGGAGGAAAATTAAAGAAAAGAGGGGAGAAGGGGAGGGAAGGAAGGTAAATAAGGGAGGAGGAGGAGGAGGAGGAATGAAAGGAATGGGAGTCTTTCATTTTGACTTTTGTGTGTTTGTTTGTTTGTTCACTGTGTTTGACTTTGTGTGTGTGTGTGTGTGTGTGTGTGTGTGTGTGTGTTTAGCTTGTTCTTTGTATCTCTCATTTTCTCTGTTTTTTCGATATAATTCTGTTTACTTAACTTATCTCTTTTGTCTATGCTACTACTACTACTACTACTACTACTACTACTACTACTACTACTACTACTGCACTAACACTATTACTTCTACTAACTAACTACTAAATAAATAAATAAATAAAATATACTACTACTTCTACTTCTTCTACTACTACTACTACTACTACTACTCTACTACTGTTCCTTCTTCCCATTTTCTATTCCTTCCCATTTTCTCTTCCTTCCCGTTTTCCATTCTTCCCGTTTTCCCTACCACCCCCTTACCTCCCTATCACCCCCACTAACCCACCCTCTCTCCCCCTTCAGATGGTGGCCCTGGACGGCGAGAAGATCAAGCAACAGAGCTATATGCTACTGGGCAAGCTAATTCGCACGAAGGACCCCTCGCGCATGCAGGAGGGGCGCCATGCCGTGGATAGCAAGCTGAATAAAGTCCTCACGACCCTTGACCTCACCTCCCTGGGCGTGGGGTCATGTGCAGGGACGGGGATGTACCTGGTGGCCGGCATGGTGGCTAAGACGATCGCCGGGCCGGGTGTCATTCTATCATTCACCATTGCTGCTATTGCCTCTATATTCTCAGGTGGGTACGAGTTGTGTTTGTTTTGGTTGTGAGTGGGTACAGGTTGGGGTGAGGGGAAAATTGGGTACTGGAAGGTGTGTTTGGGAAGGGACTGGGTGCAGGTGAGTGTGTTAAGGGTATGAATGGGTACAAGGGAGGGTGTGTTTAGGGTATGAATGGGTACAAGGGAGGGTGTGTTTGAGGGGAAAATGGGTGGGTTACGGTGAGGGGTAAATCGGGTACTGGAAGGGGTGTTTGGGATGGGATTGGGTGCAGGTAAGTGTGTTTAGGGTATGAATGGGTACAAGGGAGGGTGTGGTTAAGGGGAAAATGGGTACAGGTGAGGGTGAGGGGTAAATCGGGTACTGGAATGGGTATGTTTGAAGGGAATGGGTACAGGTGCTTTCATTTTCTTCCCGTTTTCCTTGCTTCCCGTTTTCTTTTTCTGCCCGTTTTCCTTTTCTTTCCTTTTTCCTTTTCTTCCCGTTTTCCTTTCTTTCATTTTTTTTGCTTAGTTCCCGTTTTCTCTTCCCGTTTTCCTTCGCGTTTTCCTTAGCTTTCCCGTTTTCTTTTTCTTCCCGTTTTCCTTTTCTTTCCTTTTTTCATTTTCTTTCCTTTTTTATTTTCTTCCCGTTTTCCTTTCTTTCATTTTTTTTTGCTTATTTCCCGTTTTCTCTTCCCGTTTTCTTCCCTTCGCGTTTTCCTTAGCTTCCCGTTTTCTTTTTCTTCCCGTTTTCCTTTTCTTTCCTTTTTTCTTTTTCTTTCCTTTTTCATTTTCTTCCCGTTTTCCTTTCTTTCATTTTTTTGCTTATTTCCCGTTTTCTCTTCCCGTTTTCTTCCCTTCGCGTTTTCCTTAGCTTCCCGTTTTCCTTTCTTCCCGTTTTCTTTTTCTTTCCTTTTTCCTTTTCTTCCCGTTTTCCTTGCTTCCCTTTTTCCTTTCTTCCCGTTTTCCTTTTCTTCCCGTTTTTCTTTCTTCCCGTTTTCCTTGGTCGAGGGGTAAATCGGGTACTGGAAGGGGTGTTTGGGAAGGGGACGGGTACAAGTGTGTTTAGGGTGTGAATGGGTACAAGGGAGGGTGTGCTGAAGAGGAAACTGGGTACAAGTGGGAGGAGGAGGTTGGTGTGTATGACTTTAGGTTGTTTGTACAGGGTTTGATCACATGCTGGACTCGTGAATGTGTGTGTGTGTGTGTGTGTGTGTGTGTGTGTGTGTGTGTGTGTGTGTGTGTGTGTGTGTGTGTGTGTGTGTGTGTAATGGAAGAAGTATAGAGTTAGAGGTTTGAATAAGAGAGTTCAGGTAAAATTAAGAGAAATAGAGCAAGAGAGAGAGAGAGAGAAGAAATTGAACTGATTGATTGATTGATTGGTTGGTTGATCTGATTGATTTCTCGATATACTAATAGACAGGTAGATAGATAGATAGATAGATAGATAGATAGATAGAAAGGTTTAGTTGTCATTGATTATTACTACTACTACTACTACTACTACTACTACTACTACTACTATTACATCCTTACCCATAGTTGCTACATTACATAACAGAGAGAGAGAGAGAGAGAGAGCAATCCACTTCTGGGACACGTTCAGAAACACACTCATTAGCTAAGCCTTCTCTCTCTCTCTCTCTCTCTCCTGATTGGTCATTCCGTCACTCCGTCCTCCAATCAACTGTCTCCGTGTCGCCTTAATTCGTTTTCCCGTTTTCTTCGTGTCTCTTCCCGTTTTCCTTTATTCTTCGTTTTCTTTCTTCACGTTTTCCTTTCTTCCCGTTTTCTTTTATTTTTCGTTTTCTTTCTTCCCGTGTTTCTTCCCGTTTTTTCTTTATTCCCGTTTTCCTTTTTTCCCGTTCTCATTTCTACCCGTTTTCCTTTTTTCCCGTTTTCTTTTTCTTCTCGTTTGCCTTTTTTCCCGTTTTCTTTTTCTTCTCGTTTTCCTTTTTTCCCGTTTTTCTTTCCTTCCCGCTTTTTTCTTCCTCGTTTTCCTTTCTTCTCATTTTTTTCTTTCTTTCTGTCCTCTTTTCTTTCCCGTTTTTCTTTCTTAACGTTTTTTTTCTCTTTTCCTCCTTTTTCTTCCTTTGAACGAAACTTAAAAGAAAATTGATCGTTCGTTGTTAATTTTTATTTTTATTATTTTTTTAACTTCACGTCCACGATTTTTTATTTTATTGTTTACTGATATTATTTGATTGATTTTTTGTTTGTTTTTTTTGTTTATTTATTTATTTATTTATTATTATTTGTCAGTTTTTGTTCTTTTTATTATGACAAGAGATGGATTTTGTTGTTATTATTGTTCTTGTTGTTGTTTTTCTTTTTAATCTTCCTTATTTTCTTTCATTCTTTCTTTCTTTTCTCTTTCTTTGTTTCTTCATCTTCTTTCTCCTACTCTTATCCTTATTTTTATTCTTATGCTTACTACTACTACTACTACTACTACTACTACTACTACTACTACTACTACTACTACCACTACCACCATTACTACTACTACTACTACTACTACTACTACTACTACTACTACTACTACCACTACCACCATTACTACTACTACTACTACTATTGCACACACACACACACACACACACACACACACACACACACACACACACTTTAAAAGGCCATCAAATTTTTACGCCTTGTGAGCGAATAAAAAAATATCTATACACTGAACATTTTATTTTTATTATCTTTACGGGGAAAAAAAACTCACAACAACAACAACAACAACAACAACAACAACAGACGAGTAATACATAGAGTCTTATTGCCTATCCGCGCCGCTTAGAGAGAGAGAGAGAGAGAGAGAGAGCTATTGACGTTTTCTTCAGGGCGGGCTGATGTTACCCCACTTCCCCTCTCTCTTCCCCTCTCACTTTCCCCTCTTTCCCCTCTCCCTCCCCTCATCCCCACCTCTCCCTCCCCTCTTCTTTCCCCTCTCCCTGCCTTCCATCCCCTCTCCCCCCTTCCTCTCCTTTCCCCTCTCTCTCCCTCTCTTCGCTCCCCTCTCTTCCTCTCTCTCTCTTTCTATTCCTTTCTTTCTTCTTTTATCTCTCTCTCCTTTTTACCTTTCACTGCTTTTCATCTCTTTCTCTACTTTCTCTTCCCGTTTTTCTTCCTCTCTCTCTCTCTCTCTCTCTCTCTCTCTCTCTCTCTCTCTCTCTCTCTCTCTCTCTCTCTCTCTCTCTCTCTCTCTCTCTCTCTTTCTCTTCCTTTCTCTCTCTTCCTTCTCCTCTCCCTTCTCCCTTTCTCTCTTTCCTCTTTCTCTTCCCTTCCCTCTTTTCCTCTTTCTTTCTCTTCCTTCTCCCTCTTTCTTCCTCTCTCCTCCTTCCCTCTTTTCCTTTTCTTCCTCTTTCTCTCTCTCCTCTCTCCTCCCTTCCCCTCTTTCCCTTTCTTCCCCTTTCTCTCTCTTCCTCTCTCCCTCCCTTCCCCTCTTTTCCCTTTTCTTTCTTCCTCTTTCTCTCTCTTCCTCTCTCCCTCCCTTCCCCTCTTTTCCCTTTTCTTTCTTCCTCTTTCTCTCTCTTCCTCTCTCCCTCCCTTCCCCTCTTTTCCCTTTTCTTTCTTCCCCTTTCTCTCCACCTTTCTTTTTCTCCTCTCCTTCCCTCTTCCTTCCCCTTCTCTTCCCCTCCCTTCCTTCCCCTCTTCCACTCTCCCTTTCACTTGCTCTTTCCCTCCTCCCCTTGCTCGTTTATCTTCCCCTCACCTCCCCTTCTTTAATTCTCTCTCTCTCTCTCTCTCTCTCTCTCTCTCTCTCTCTCTCTCTCTCTCTCTCTCTCTCTCTCTCTCTCTCTCTCTCTCTCGTTTTTTCTCTACTTTCCCTCTTCCCTCTCCCATTTACTTCCCCTCGCTTCAGCCTCCCCTTCCTCCTCCTCCTCCTCCTCCTCCTCCTCCTCCTCCTCCTTCTCCTTTCTCTTTAATAATTTCTTAATGACTACAATTTCTCCTTATTAAATATTCTCTTTGTCATTACTACTACTACTACTACTACTACTACTACTACTACTACTACTACGACTATTACTTTTCATCCGACAGAAGATATGGTGACGGGTAGAAGATTAAGGCATTATGTAGAGGAGGAGGAGGAGGAGGAGGAGGAGAAGGAGGAAACATGGAAACATGGACGAGCAGGCAGCAGAAAGCCTGTTGGTTCATTGCGAGGCTGCCTGCTTTCAGTGATTTAATCAATCCGTCAGCCACAGGAGTGACCTGCAGAAGGATTTAAGCAGTAGTGTCCATACTCAGGAATACGTTCAGTTCCCTCCTGACGCAGCAAAGTGACGGTCAATGCGATTCTTAAAAGAGTTGATTTGTCTCCGCACTAACCACTCCCGCAGGAAGGTTGTTCCAGTGGCGGGCGACTCTGTCCGAAAAATAACTTCTGCCGATATCCGTAAAGCATCGCTTCGCTTGGATTCTTTTACCGTTGTTTCTTGTTCGCGGGTTAGGTTGTAGCGTGAAGAGTTTACATTGCTGGGCTTTTCAGGTACTAGGAACTTTGTATCATGTTTCCCATGATCGTCGATCGTCAAACGTGTGAGAGTTGATCGCAGGTCGTTTCTTCGTAAGGTTGCGTCCTCAATGCATTTTCGTAGCGCGTCGCTGTGCTCTCTCGAGTAATTCAATGTTCTTCTTGTAATTAGGAGACCAGAATTGCACGGCGTATTCCAGGTGGGGCCTTACCAGCGAATTATATAAGAATAACACAACTCCCGGCGTCTGATATTTGAAATTCCTCGCTATGAACCCGAGCATAGTATTGGCTTTCTTGCAGGCGGACTTGCAGTATTTTGTGTGTTTCAGGTCACCGCTGATAGTGACCCCGAGATCTCTTTCCTCCTGCACTGCCTGTAGTGGTTCGATACCAATGTAGTATGTGTGGTTTCTATTTCTGCACCCGATGTGCATTACTTTACATTTGTTGGTGTTGAAGGACATGTGCCACTCTTCCGACCACTGAGTGATGTGGTTTAGGTCTCTTTGGATTACTTCGCAGTCTGCTGTCGTGAGGGCCTTCCCACCCACCTTTGGAGGAGGAGGAGGAGGAGATGAAAAGAAAAAAAAGCAGGAAAGAAGGAGAAAAACAAGAAAAAGGAAAAGAGAAAGAGGGAGGAAAAGGATGTGTGAGGATTAGTGGAAGGAAGAAGAATAAGAAGGAAGGAAGTAGAGGAGGAGGAGGAGGAGGAGGAGGAGGAGGAGGAGCTTTAAATCTTACAATAATCTTCCAAGTCTTCCTCTTAAGTTTTCTTTAGAACGCGACTTTAGAGAGAGAGAGAGAGAGATTGGAGGGAAATTTTGATGATATATTCGCCATTTCAAAAGCTATCACTCATAATCTCTCTCTCTCTCTCTCTCTCTCTCTCTCTCTCTCTCTCTCTCTCTCTCTCTCTCTCTCTCTCGGTTAGGGTCTTGCCATGCTCAGCTGTTGTCAATAATATGAACCAATTTTAGAGGAAATGACCCGATTATATGCAATGCTCTCTCTCTCTCTCTCTCTCTCTCTCTCTCTCTCTCTCTCTCTCTCTCTCTCTCTCTCTCTCTCTCTCTCTCTCTCTCTCTCTCTCTCTCTCTCTCTCTCTCTCTCTCACGTACTTTCTTTTTTTTATTCCTCTCTTCGTTTATTTTTTACTCGTTCTTGCATTCTCTTCCCTCCTCCTCCTCCTCCTCCTCCTCACCTCCTCCTCCTCCTCCTCCTCCTCCTCCTCCTACTCTTTTTTCCCCGCGCTAATCCTCACTCTCTCTTCCTGCCCACACCTCACCCTCTTCTCCATCCTCTTCCTCTTCTTTTTCTTCCTCCTCCTCTTCCCTCCTCCCCCTTCCCTTATCTTTCTTTTTTTTTTCCTTTTGCATTTAAATCTCGACTTTTCTCTCTCTCTCTCTCTCTCTCTCTCTCTCTCTCTCTCTCTCTCTCTCTCTCTCTCTCTCTCTCTCTCTCTCTCTCTCTCTCTCTCTCTCTCTCTCTCTCTCTCTCTCTCTCTCTCTCTCTCTTATTTCTCCCTTTGTTTCTCCCTTTCCCCTTTCCACATCTTACCTCTTCCTCTTTTCTTCATTCTCCCTTTCTTCTTCCCATTCTCTCTCTCTCTCTCTCTCTCTCTCTCTCTCTCTCTCTCTCTCTCTCTCTCTCTCTCTCTCTCTCTCTCTCTCTCTCTCTCTCTCTCTCTCTCTCTCTCCTTCCTTCTTTCCCATTTTCCTTCTCCTTCATCACTTCCTTCGCTAACGAGGTCTTGTCCTCCTTCACTTTTTCCTTCCTCCATTCCGTCATCTTATTTTTCCTTCCCTTTTCCTCATTTGCATTTCCTCTCTCTTTCTCCTCCTTTTCTCTCTCTCCCTTTGTTTGTTTCTCCGCCTTTTTCTTCGCTTTTTTTCTTCTTTTCTTTCTTTCTTTCTCTTTCTTCTTGTTTTTCTTCTTCTCCTCCTCCTCCCTCTTTTTCTTTTCCATTTTTTCTTTTTTCTTTCTTTCTTTCTATCTGTTTTTCTTCTTCTTTTTCTTCTTCTCCTCCTCCCTTTTATTCTTGTCTTTTTTTCTTCTTTTTCCTTTCTCCTTTCCATCACCTCCTCATTTTTTCTTCTTTTCATTTCTTTCTCTTTTCCTTCTTCCCTTTCCTTCGTTTATTTCTCTTCCTTTTTTCCTTTCATCTCCTATCTTCCTTGTTTTCTCTTCCTTCCTCCTTTCCTTCATCTCATTTTTCTCTTCTTCTCATTTGCATTTCCTCTTTCTCCTTCTCTCTCTTCCTTCTTTCTCCTCCTTCTGTTTCTTCTCCCTCCATCATCATCTCCTTACCTAATGAGCTCTTCTTTTCCCTTCCTTCCTTCCTTCTTTTCTCCTCCTTCCCATCATCTTATTTTTCTCTTCTCATTTGCATTTTCTCTTTCTCCTTCTTCTCTCTCTTCCTTCTTTCTCCTCCTTCTATTTCTTCTCTCTCCATCATCTCCTTACCTAATGAGCTCTTGTTTTCCCTTCCTTCCTTCCTTCCTTCCTTCTTTTCTCCTCCTCCCCATCATCTCTTAATCACCTCATTATCTTTTTTCTCCCGCTTCCTTCTTCCCATTTTCTGTAAGCGCAAATCACCACTCTCCCATTTTTTCTCCTCAGATTACGGTAAGCTATTCCATTTTTCCTTCCTCCAATCTTTATCTCTCTCTCTCTCTCTCTCTCCTCCTATTTCAGTCTCTCCTTTTCTTTCTCCTCCACTTCCTTTTCGTTCTTGTCCTCCTTCGCTTCGCCTTCCTTTTCCATTCTTCTCTTCCCTTACCTCCTTTCTGTTCCCTTACTTCATTTACCTTCCTTTACCTCTTTTCCTACTCTTATTTCCATTCCTTTCCTTTTCTTTCTTCTTTTCCTTTTCTTCCTTCTCTTAACCTCTTATTCTATTCATTCACACCTCCCTTTTCTTAACAACAATAAACAGCTAGCTTAACCTAACCTAAGCTAACCATTACCTAAGCTAACCCAACCTAACCTAACCTAACCTGAAATCAAGCCTAACACAACCATCTTCCTTTCAATACATTACTAAAACCATTAAAACTTCTCCTAATCTAACCTTCCATAACCTTACGTAACCTAAACTAACCTAACCTAACTTCAGTTACCTAACTTAACCTAACCTAATTATTATCTAACCCAACCTAACATAACCTAACCTGAAATCAAGCCTAACACTACCATCTCCCTTTCAATACATTACTAAAACCATTAAAACTTCACCTAATCTAACCTTCCATAACCTTACGTAACCTAAACTAACCTAACCTAACTTCAATTACCTAACTTAACCTAACCTAATTATTATCTAACCCAACCCAACATAACCTAACCTGAAATCAAGCCTAACACTACCATCTTCCTTTCAATACATCACTAAACCCCTTAAAAACTTCTCCTAATCTAACCTTCCATAACCTTACGTAACCTAAACTAACCTAACCTAACTTCAATTACCTAACTTAACCCAACCTAATCATTATCTAACCCAACCTAACATAACATAACCTGAAATCAAGCCTAACACAACCATCTCCCTTTCAATACATCACTAAACCCCTAATTAAACCTTTCATAACCTAACCTAACCTAACCACAATCTCCCTCCTCCCCTAGGCGTGTGCTATGCTTCCTTTCTTCCTTCCTTCTAACCATGAACACTTCTCTTTTTTTCATTACAGCACAAAACGTACCTAACTTAACCTATCTTAATCATTATCTAAACCAATCTAACTTAACCTAACCTGAAATAACGCTTAACACGCCCATCTTCCTTTCAATATATCACTAAACCATTATAACTTCACCTAATCTAACCTTCCTTAACCTAACCTAACCTAACCTAACCTAACCACACCCTTTCCCTCCTAACTTAACGTAACCTAATCATTATCTAAACCAACGTTGCCTAACCATTACCTAACTTAACCTAACCTAACCATTATCTAACCTAATCTAACCTAACTTAACCATTACCTAACTTAACCTAACCATTACCTAACTTAACCTAACCTAACCATTATCTAACCTAATCTAACCTAACTTAACCATTACCTAACTTAACCTAACCTAATCAAGCCTAACACAACCATCTTCCTTTCACTAAATCCCTTAAAACCTCACCTCACCTAACCTAACCTAACTTAACCATTACCTAACTTAAACTAACCTAATCAAGCCTAACACAACCATCTTCCTTTCACTAAATCCCACCTCACCTAACCTAACCTAACCTAACCACACTCTCTCCCTCCTCCTCCTCTAGGCGTGTGCTATGCTGAGTTCGGCGTGCGGGTCCCCAACACCTCGGGCGGCGCCTACGTGTACAGCTACGTGACGGTGGGCGAGCTCATGGCCTTCATCATCGGCTGGAACATGGTGCTGGAGGAGCTGATTGGCACCTCCGCCTGCGCCTGTGCCCTCAGTGCCTGCTTCGACTCCATCGCCAACGGGGCCATATCCAGCGCCATGGAGAACTCGTTTGGCACGCTCTTCGGTAAGGCGGAAGGGGGAAGGGGGGAAAGGAAGTAGAGGAGGGAAAGAAGATGAAAGAGGAAGGTAGAGGAGGAGGAGGAAAGGGGGGAAAAAGGGAGGGAATGAGGAAGAAGAAGAAAGAAGGGGGAAAAGGAAGAAGAGGAGGGAAAGGGGAAGATAAAAGAGGAAGGTGGAGGAGGAGGAGGAAATGGGGGACAAAGGGAGGGAAAAAGAGGAAGAAGGATGAAAGAATGAGAGAGGAAGAAGGAAGAAGGGGAGGGAAAGTGGAAGATAAAAGAGGAGGGTGGTGGAGGAGGAGGAAAGGGGAGAAGAAGGGAGGGAAAAGAGGAAAAAGAAGAAAAAATGGGAAATACTTGGTGTTTTGAGGGAAGATATGGGAAGGAAAAGAGGAAGAAGAAGAAAAAAAGGGGATATACTTGGTGTTTTGAGGGAAGACATGGGAGGGAATGAAAAGGAAGAAGGAAAGATATATGGTGTTTGAGGATAAGGGAAGGAGGGAAGAAGAGAAGAAAGGAGGTATAATACTAGAAGAAGAAGAGAGGGGAGGGTGAAGAAGGGGAAGGAAGGGGAAAGAAATGATGAGTGAGGAAAGAGGAGAGGAAAGATCATGTAATATTCGAGAAAGGATGAGAGGGGAGAGAAAGGAGAAGGAGGAGGAGGAGGAAAAGAGCTCAGGAAAGAGAAAGCAAGGAAAAGAGAGGGAAAAGGTCGAGGAGGAGGAGGAGGAGGAGGAGGAGAGAAGCAAGAGGAGGAAGAGAAGCAGGAGGTGAAAGACAAGAAGATAGAAAGAGAAGGAAGAAGAGAAGGAACAATAACTGAGATGAGGAGAAAGAGGAAGAGGAGAAGAGAAAGAGATATCGAAGGAGGAGGAGGAGAGAAGAAGAGGAGGAAGAGAAGGAGGAGATGAAAGACAAGAATATAGAAAGAGAAAGAAGAAGAGAATGGACAATAACTAAGATGAGGAGAAAGAGGAAGAGGAGAAGAGAAAGAGAAAAGGGACATCGAAGGAGGAGGAGGAGAGAAGAAGATGAGGAAGATAAACAGGAGGTGAAAGACAAGAATATAGAAAGAGAAAGAAGAAGAGAAGGAACAATAACTAAGATGAGGAGAAAGAGGAAGAGAAGAAGAGAAAGAGAAAAGGGACATCGAAGAAGGAGAAGGAGAGAAGCAAGATGAGGAAGAGAAACAGGAGATGAAAAACAAGAATACAGAGAGAAGGAAGAAGAGAATGGGGAGACAGGGGAAGAGGAGAAGAGAAAGAGAAAGAGGACACCAAAGAGGAGGAAGAAAGAGGAGAGAGAGAGGGAGAGAGGGCAGGTAAGGGGAGTACAGACAGGTAGGACAGACAGGTATTCATACGGTAAGGTTAATTGAGTTGAGGCGAGGCCGGGCGAGATAAGGTGTGGCTTAGGTACCGGAGAAATGAGGTTACCTGTGCGGGGAGAGGCGGGGGGGGGAGGGGGAGTACAGGTAAGGCGTGCAGGTGAGGTGAGGCGGGACAGGTTAATGAGGGGACAACAAGGTGAAGGAAGGTGAGGAAAAAAAGGTGTGAGGGATTAATTAACAAGGATGGGGAGGAGGAAAATGAAGGAAAATTGAGAGGAAAGTGGAAAAGTAGATAGACAGATAGATGGATGGATAGATAAATGGTTAGATAAGTAGACAGAAGGAAGAGATAGATAGATAGATAGATAGAATAGATAGATAGACAGAAAGAAAGATAGATGGAAAAGAAGAAAGGGGGAAAGTAGACATGAAAAGAATAGATAGTTAGATAAAATAGATAGATGGACAGAAAGAAAGATAGATGGAAAAGAAGAAAGGGGGAAAGTAGACATGAAAAGAATAGATAGATAGATAGAATAGATAGATAGACAGATAGACAGAAAGAAAGATAGATGGAAAAGAAGAAAGGGGGAAAAATAGACAGCTGAAAAGAATAGATAGACAGAAAATTAGATATATAGATAAAAATAGATAGATCGATACTTAGATAGATAATAAGATAGAGAGATAGATATAAAAACTCTCTCTCTCTCTCTCTCTCTCTCTCTCTCTCTCTCTCTCTCTCTCTCTCTCTCTCTCGTTCTCTCTTCTTCTCCCTCTCCCTCTCCCTCTCTCTTTTTTTTTTTTAGGGGGGTAACTCAAATAAAAACACGCCATCATAATCTAAATCTCTTTCCTTTATTAATATTAAACTTAAATTCGTGTTACCCTGATCGCGGTACTAAGAAACTATAATATTAATGCCTTTCCTCCTCCCTTCACCCATTAACTCAACTACCTCATTAATATAGAAAGTGGAGCAAGAGGAGGAGGAGGAGGAGGTGGAAGAGGAGGAGGTGGTATCTGTCGAGTGTCCGTGTCTGTCTGTCTGTGTGTCTCTTTTGCTGTTTTCTTCTCTTCCCTCTTTTTGTCTTCTTTGTCACTTTTCTCTTTCTTCTTTTCTTCTTCTTCTTCTTTTTTGTCTTGTCTGTTTTTCTCTTTCTTCTTTTCTTCTTCTTCTTCCTCTTTGTCTTCTTGTCTGTTTTTCTCTGTCTTCTTTTCTTCTTCTTCTTCCTCTTTGTCTTCTTGTCTGTTTTTCTCTTTCTTCTTTTCTTCTTCTTCTTCCTCTTTGTCTTCTTGTCTGTTTTTTTCTTTCTTCGTTTCTTCTTCTTCTTCCTCTTTGTCTTCTTGTCTGTTTTTCTCTTTTCTTCTTTTCTTCTTCTTCTTCCTCTTTGTCCTCTTGTCTGTTTTTCTCTTTTCTTCTTTTCTTCTTCTTCTTCCTCTTTGTCTTTTTGTCTGTTTTCCTCTTTCTTCTTTTCTTCTTCGTCTTCTTTGTCTTCTCCTTTTCTTCTTTTTCCTCTTTCTCTTCTTGTCTGTTTTCCTCTTTCTTCTGTTCTCATTTTCTTCCTCTTTTTCTTGTATTTGTTTCCCTTTCTATTATTTTTTTCCTTCATTTCCTTATCATTTTTTCTTCTTCTTTCTATTTTCTTCTATATGTTTTCCTTCCTTTCCCGCTTTTTTTCTTCTTTTCCTTCTCATTTTTCATCTTTTTCACCTCTTTTTTGTTTTCATCTTTTTATTTCCTCCGCTTCTCTCATTTTTCTTCTTCCTCTTCCTCTTTCTCCTCTTCTTTTTTTTCTTCTTTATCTTTATTATTTCCTCTTCTCCTGCTCCTCCTCTTGTTTATCTTCTTATTTTCCGTCTTCCATTTTTTTTCTTTTCCTCTTCCTCCCACTTTCATTCCTCTTCATCCACTTCTTATACCTCCTCCTCTTCCTCAATCTCATCCTCCTCTTCCATGTCATCCACCACTCCTTTTCATCCACTCCTTATACTTCCTCCTCTTCCTCTTCCTCTATCTCATCCACTCCTTCAGTTCTTCCACCTCCTGTTCCTTTCGTTCCTTCCATCTCCTTCTTATACTCCATCAACCACTCTTTCCACTTCCTCTTCCTCGTGGTGGGTGAGGGAATCTTTATCGGTCTCATATCCACCTTCTTCTTCGGCTCTGGGTAACCTATGAATCCTATCGTGGGCTCTAGTTTGGCACCCAGGAAGCGATACTCGAAGATGTCACTCAGTTCGCCTTCCTTTTCTCCTTCCCCTCGCCTCCATTCTGGTATTTTCACCCTCTCCGTCATGGTATTGGGGTTGTATATACGTTTTCTTTCACCAGCTCGGTCCTTTCTCTCCCCCGATATCCCTTTCTCCTCCTGAGCTGAGATCGTAGTCAAGTCGATGGTTTGGCACGCACGGTTTCCTTTTCCCCTTTTTCCTGGTTTCTCTGTCTGATTTTTCGTCTTTTTCACTTTCCCAGATGTTCCTTTTTCTTCTTTCTTCATTCCTTCCTCCTCCTCTTGCGTTGAAACCGTAGTCAAGTCGATGGTTTCACACGTACGGTTTCCTTTTTCCACATTTCCAGGTTTCTCATTCTGTGTTTTCGTCTTCCTCCCCTTCCCAGATGTCCCTTCTCCTCCCTTTCTCTTCTCAGACCACTCAGACTTTGCCCACGTGTCCTGTAAGTCTGTATCGTGGTCTGTGTCTAAGCCCTCCAAAAGACCCTCATCCACAGACTCATCATCGGAGATAACATAAGAGTCCTCACTGCTTGAACTCCACGTCTTCGCCCGCTTTATTTTGATCTCCACGAAGTCCTTGAAAGGGTTCGGTTTGTCTTGGGTCTTCTTTTGTCTTCTGTGTCTTCGTAGGTTGCCAGTTGCTTTGTCTTCGTGATAAGGGACGGTGTGTTTTGTCCCGTTTCTTTTCTTCGTGTTCTTCCGTTCGCTCGAGTTCGGTGTCGTGAAAGGTCCCTCGAAGTTCTCATCCTTTAGTTCCTTACTCCTTGACCTCTTCTTCTTCGCTGGTTCTTTGTCGTTTCTGCTGCTGGTGGAGGGTTGTGGATCCTCTTCCTCCTCCTCCTCCTCCTCCTCTTCGTCTTCTTCCTCCTCCTGTACTCCCGGCAGCGCCTTCCCCTTGTCATAAGCATCTAAAGCACTGTTTAGCCAGGCGTCGAAGTCCATTGTGGTGTGTGTTCCGTTGACTTGTTTGGGTTTCGTCGACTTGCTAAGCACTCGCAAACACTCTTGGGCCAAAAGTAATCTGAAACATAATCAAAAGAAAGAACTTGAATAGATAACTAACAAGATTGAGAACATAAATGGGTACTTGTGGAAACCTGGGAACGGTAAACGGTGGTAACTCTTAGGTCATTGTGGCCATGTGTCCCGGGGTAATGGGTACTTCCCTCCACAGGCTCAAGGGTCAGTGCGCCGGAGATGAACACTGAAGTCACGCACAGCTTTAGGCTGGGGTCACACACACGCGGTTCAGCGATACGGTTCATTGCGGATTGAATTTTGGCGGTTCCGTGCGGAATTTTACGGGTAGCGGCGGATTATGGCGGATGGCTATACGTTTCATTGCAGAAAGCTATCCGCGGTGAACCGCATCGCTGAACCGCGTATGTGGGACCCCAGCTTAAAATCAGTTGCGGTTATTGCGAATCAAATACGTTCAATACGGATCGACTACGTTCAATACGGATCGACTACGTTCAATACGGATCGACTACTTTCAATACGGATCGACTACTTTCAATACGGATCGATTGCGCACAGTATGGATTTATTGCGTATCGCTTGCGGCGCCACTGCGTTTCGATAGCGGATGCTCGGCCGTGGCGGCACGCGGTGGTATTTTTGAACATTTCAAACCAACCGCAGCCCCTCCACGGTTCCGTGCGGAATGTTACGGATAGTGGCGGGTTATGGCGGATGGATATACGGTTCATTGCGTATAGCTATCCGCAATGAACCGCATCGCTGAACCGCGTATGTGTGACTGGGCCCTCAGCGTATAGCCTCAACTTTACTTACTTTAGAATTAAGAACCGTAACTCTGTATAACACACTTGAGTATCGTGCTTCTATTCATTATTGTTTCCTTTTTTTTTTGCCCTTGAGCTGTTTCCTTTGCTGTAAACACACACACACACACACACACACACACACACACACCTCGCCCAATCGCCTTCCCACGCCTGAAAACACAATACGAGGAAAAGAGGAACTTTTATTATTTTTGTTGTTCCTCTTCTTTGTTGAGCCTCTCATAGCAACACAAACTCAGGCAACACAACGAGAAATATCGACACTTTTTATTTTTTTGGTGTGTGTGTTTGTTTCGCTCATAGCAACACACACGTCCGGACAATACTTTCCCGACACCCACACGCATAGGAGTTTGTTTTTAATCTCTCTCTCTCTCTCTCTCTCTCTCTCTCTCTCTCTCTCTCTCTCTCTCTCTCTCTCTCTCACACACACACACACACACACATTGTCACACTAGCCAGAAACATATTTATAGCTTAGATAGATAGAGAGAGGTATGGATAAATGAATCAGAATACGAACAAATAAATGAGATACGAATTATAATAGCCTAACAACAGACAGCAAGAAAATATGTAATCCTAAACGGTAAATGCTCAGATAGTTAGATACATACATAGGTTGATAGATGGATGGATAGATAGATAGAGATAGGTAAGTAGATAGATAGATAACATAATATATACACCTAAGAACAAATAGATCAATACGATTGGGTTAGTTTAGAATAGCCTAGCTAAAGACAGTTAAAACCATGTAATACGAAACAAAGAATAGATTTATAGAAGAAGAGAATAGAGGAGAATAAAATTAATGTAGTGCAAAATATATATAAATACAAACAGACAAATAAATACGAGTGGATTTTAATTAAGAATAGCCTAACAAGAGACGCCAAAACCATCGTAAACAATAAAGATGAAAATATAGCATTAGATAAACAGAAGATAAACAAATGAATAGATAAGTAAACAAATAAATAAGCGTACTTTAAACACATACTATAGTCTGTTCACGGAGCCTGTTCATCTGGCGCCTAGGCAGCGTTTGTTACGGCTCCTGTGATTGGCTGCACCCCTTCCTCACTCACATGTCCGCCGTGACGCTACACACTTGTATTTTCTTCGTCATAGCTCGTCTCTTATTCACGTGAAGACAGACCACTTTAGTTGGTACCGTTGGACTCAGCAGTAATTGCGCAACTCAGTTATATTTATCTAAAGTCGATAAAATAAAACAAAAAGGAAATGTGATGAGTTGAAGTCACAAGACAGCTCCGAAATGTTTATAACACGGTTTACTTATGCATTATCCCAACTACAATAAAAAAAAATTACTGATGAGTGCCCGACACACACACACACACACACACACACACACACATAGATATATATATATATATATATATATATATATATATATATATATATATATATATATATATATCAGTAATTTTTGATAATATAAGGTTTCGTTTGTTGACGATGAATGCAGCAAAACACTTGCTTTTCTTATTCCAATTTACAACTAAGTAATCTATTCTTCGTTCCTGGTATTTTCTAGTAATTTCTTTTTATTAACATATATGCTCGTCTTTTTGGTGTTTTTCTTATTGCAATCTATAACTAACTAATCTATTTTTATTCCTTATATTTTCCAGGTATTTCTTTTTATTAACTTGTATGCTTGTCTTTTTTGTGCTTTTCTTATTTAAATCTATAACTAACTAATCTATTCTGCGTTCCTTATTTTTCTATTTACTTCTTTTCATTAACTTCTATGCTTGTCTTTTTGGTGCTGTTCTTATTCCAATATATAACTAACTAATCTATTTTTTTTCCTTATATTTTTAAGTTATTTCTTTTCATTAACTTGTATGCTCGTCTTTTTGGTACTTTTCTTATTCCAATCTATAACTAACTAATCTATCCATTGTTCCTTTTATTTTCTAGTTATTTCTTTTATTAACTTGTATGCTTGTCTTTTTTTTACCTTTCTTATTCCAATTTATAACTAACTTCTTTCCATATTTTTCTATTTACTTCTTTTCAATAACTTGTATGCTCGTCTTTTTGGTACTTTTCTTATTCCAATCTATAACTAACTAATCTATCCTTTCTTCCTTTTATTTTCTAGTTATTTATTTTATTAACTTGTATGCCCGTCTTTTTGGTGCTATTCTTATTCCAATCTATAACTAACTAATCTATTTTCTTTCCTTATATTTTTCTAGTTATTTTTTTTTTTTTTATTAACTTCTATGCTCGTCTTTTTGGTGCTTCTCTTATTCCAATCTAACTAATTAAACTAATCAATCAAACAAATCAATCAAACTAACTAACTAATTTATTCTTTCCCTATTTTTCCAGATATTTCTTTTTATTAATTCGTATGCTCGTCTTTTGGGTACTTTTCTTATTCCAATCAATAACTAACTTATCTATTCTTTCCTTATATTATTTTCTAGTTATTTCTTTTCATTAACTTCTATGCCCGTCTTTTGGGGTTCTTTTCTTGTTCCAATTCATAACTAACTAATCTATTCCTCGTTCTTTATTTTCTAGTTATTTCTTTTCATTAACTTCTATGCCTGTTTTTTTGGTACTTTTCTTATTCCAATTTATAACTAACTAATCTATTCTTCGTTATTTATTTTCTAGTTATTTCTTTTCTTTAACTTCTATGCCTGTCTTTTTTGGTACTTTTCTTATTCCAATTTATAACTAACTAATCTATTTTTCTTTCTCTATATTTTCTACTTATTTCTTTTCATTAACTTCTATGCTTGTCTTTTTTGGTTCTTTTCTTATTCCAGTCTATAACTAATTAATGTATCCTTCGTTCCTTATTTTTCTAGTTATATCTTTTCATTGACTTGTATGTTTGTCTTTTTTAGTGCTTTTCTTATTTCAATTTATAAGTAACTAATCTATTCTTCGTTCCATATTTTCGAGGTATTTCTTTTATTAACTTCTATGCCTCTCTTTTTTAGTGCTTTTCTTATTCCAATTTATAACTAACCTATCTATTCTTCTTTCCTTATTTTTCTAGTTATTTCTTTTTATTAACTTCTATGCTCATCTTTTTTGGTACTTTTCTTATTCCAATCTATAACTAATCTATTTTTCCTTCCTTATATTTTTCTAGTTATTTCTTTTTATTAACTTCTATGCTTGTCTTTTTGGTGCTTCTCTTATTCCAATCTTTAACTAACTAATATATTCTTTCCTTATTTTTCCAGATATTTCTTTTTATTAATTCGTATGCTCGTCTTTTGGGTACTTTTCTTATTCCAATCAATAACTAACTAATCTATTATTTTCTTATATTTTCGAGCTATTTCTTTTCATTAACTTCTATGCTCGTCTTTTTGTGTTCTTTTCTTATTCCAATTTATAACTAATCTATTCCTTGTTCCTTATATTTTCTAGCTATTTCTTTTTATTAACTTGTATGCCCGTCTTTTTTGGTGCTTTTCTTATTCCAATTTATAATTAAACTAAGCTATTCTTCTTTCCATATTTTTCTATTTACTTCTTTTCATTAACTTCTATGCTCGTTTTTTAGTACTTTCCTTATTCCAATCTATAACTAACTAATTTATTCTTCGTTCATTATTTTTCTAGTTATTTTTTTATTAACCTCTATGTTCGTTTTTTTGTTCTTTTCTTATTTCAAATTATAACTAACTAATCTATTTTTCTTTCCTTATTTTCCAGGTATTTCTTTTTATTAATTTATATGCTTGTCTTTTTTGGTGCTTTTCTTATTCCAATTTATAACTAACTAATCTATTCTTCTTTCCATATTTTTCTATTTACTTCTTTTCATTAACTTCTATGCTTGTCTTTTTGGTACTTTTCTTTATTCCAGTCTATAACTAACTAATCTATTCTTCGTTCCTTATTTTCTAGTTTTTTCTTTTCATTAACTTCTATGCTCGTCTTTTTGGTACTTATATCAATCTATAGGTAACTAATTTATTCTTCCCTTATTTTTCCAGGATTTTCTTTTCATTAACTTCTATGCCTGTCTTTTTGGTACTTTTCTTATTCCAATTTATAACTAAGTAATCTATTCTTCGTTCCCTATATTTTCTAGTCATTTCTTTTTATTAACTTGTATGCTTGTCTTTTTTAGTGCTTTTCTTATTCCAATTTAGATTGGAATAAATACAGCACCAAAACGACAGGCATAGAAGTTAATGAAAAGAAATACCTGGAAAAATAAGGGATGAATAAATTAGTTAGTTATAAATTTGAATAAGATAAAAACCAAAAAAGATAAGCATACAAGTTAATACAAACAAATAAATAGAAATATAAGGAGCAAAAAATAGATTAGTTAGTTATAGATTATAATAAGAAAAGTACCAAAAAGACAGGCATAGAAATTAATAAAAGAAATACCTGGAAAAATAAGTATCGAATAGATTGATTAGTTAGTTATAAATTGGAATAAGAAAAGCACTAAAAAAGATAGGCATAGAAGGTAATAAAAAAGTAGAAAAATATGGAACGCAGAATAGATTAGTTAGTTATAGATTGGAATAAGAAAAGCACAAAAAGACAGGATACAAGTTAATAAAAAGAAATACCTGAAAAATATAAGGAACGAAGAATAGATTAGTTAATTATAGATTGGAATAAGAAAAGCACAAAAAAAGACAAGCATACAAATTAATAAAAAGAATTACCTGGAAAATATAAGGAACGAAGAATAGATTAGTTAGTTATAGATTGCAATAAGAACAACACCAAAAAGACAGGTATACAAGTTAATAAAAAGAAATGACTAGAAAATATAAGGAACGAAGAATAGATTACTTAGTTGTAAATTGGAATAAGAAAAGTACCAAAAAGACAGGAATAGAAGTTAATGAAAAGAAATACCTCGAAAAATAAGAGAAGAATAGATGAGTTAGTTATAAATTGGAATAAGAAAAGCACCAAAAAGACGAGCACAGAAATAATAAAAAGAAATACTTGAAAAATAAAAAATAAATAGTTTAATTAGTTATAAATTGCAATAAGAAAAGCACCAAAAAGACAAGCATACAGGTTAATAAAAAGAAATAACCGGAAAAAAAGGAAAGAATAGAGTAGATAGTTATAAATTGGAATAAGAAAAGTACAAAATAGACGAGCACACAAATTAATAAAAAAATAACTAGAAAATATAAGTAAAGAAAAATAGATTAGTTAGTTATAGACTGGAATGAAAAAAGCACTAAAAAAGACAGGCATAAAAGTTGCCGAAAAGAAATAACTAGAAAATATAAGGAACGAATAAAGGATTAGTTAGTTATAAATTGGAATAAGAAAAGCACTAAAAAGACGAGCACAGAGGTTAATAAAAGAAATTACTAGAAAAATAAGGAACAAAGAATAGATTAGCTAGTTATAGATTGGAATAAGAAAAGTATCAAAAAGACGAGCATAGAAGTTAATGAAAGAAATACCTAGAAAAATAGGGGAAAAAATTATTAGTTAGTTATAGATTGGAATAAGAACAGTACCAAAAAGACGAGCATAGAAGTTAATAAAAGGAAATAACTAGAAAAAATAAGGAACGAAGAACAGATTAGTTAGTTACAGATTGGAAAAAGAAAAGCACCAAAAAGACAAGCATAGAAGTTAATAAAAAGAAATAACTAGAAAAATATAAGGAAAAAGAATATATTAGTTAGTAATAGATTGAAATAAGAAAAATACCATAAAGACGAGCACAGAAGTTAATGAAAATAAATACCTGGAAAAGTAAGGAAAGAATAGATTAGTTAGTTATAGATTGGAATAAGAAAAGAACCAAAAAGGCAAGCATAAAAGTTAATGAAAAGAAATAACTAAAATATATAAAGAACGAAGAATAGATTAGTTAGTTATAAATTGGAATAAGAAAAGCACCAAAAAAAAACAAGCATACAAGTTAATAAAAAGAAATATTTGGAAAAATAAGTAAAGAAAAATAGATTAGTTAGTTATAATTTGGAATAAGAAAAGAACCAAAAAGACGAGCATAGAGGTTAATAAAAAAAATAACTAGAAAAATAAGGAACGAAGAATAGATTAGTTAGTTATAGATTGGAATAAGGAAAGTACTAAAAAACGAGCATAGAAGCTAATGAAAAGAAGTAAATAGAAAACTATGGAAAGAAGAATAGATTAGTTAGTTATAAATTGGAATAAGAAAAGCACCAAAAGAGACAGGCATACAAGTTAGTAAAAAGAAATAGCTAGAAAATATAAGGAACAAGGAATAGATTAGTTATAAATTGGAATAAGAAAAGAACACAAAAAGACGAGCATAGAAGTTAATGAAAAGAAATAACTAGAAAATATAAGAAAAGAATAGATTAGTTAGTTATTGATTGGAATAAGAAAAGTACCCAAAAGACGAGCATACGAATTAATAAAAAGAAATATCTGGAAAAATAAGGAAAGAATAGACTAGCTAGTTATAGATTGGAATAGGAAAAGAACCAAAAAAGACAAGCATAGAAGTTAATAAAAAGAAATAACTAGAAAAATATAAGTAAAGAAAAATAGATTAGTTAGTTATAGATTGGAATAAGAAAAGTACCAAAAAAGATGAGCATAGAACTTAATAAAAAGAAATAACTTGAAAAATAAGGAAAGAAGAATAGATAAGTTAGTTATAAATTGGAATAAGAAAAGCACTAAAAAAGAGAGGCATAGAAGTTAATAAAAGAAATACCTCGAAAATATGAACGAAGAATAGATTAGTTACTTATAAACTGAAATAAGAAAAGCACTAAAAAAGACAAGCATACAAGTTAATAAAAAGAAATACCTGGAAAATATGAGGAACGAAGAATAGGTTACTTAGTTGTAAATTGGAATAAGAAAAGCACTAAAAAAATTACTGATGAGCCCACAAACACACACACACACACACACACACACACACACACACACACATAAGTTATATATATATATATATATATATATATATATATATATATATATATATATATATATATATATATATATATATATATATATATATATATATATATATATATATATATATATATATATATATATATATATGAATATAGCGAAAGAAATAAGGAGACGAAAAATAGCCTAATTCACCACAAGCGGCGGCCGACCGGCGGCCAGGCAGCGGGCAGTCATGCGTCGTCGCTGTACACATCCTTAGAAACCGTTCTGTGTTATGCTCATGTAACGTTTTATCTATAATCTGATCGCACCATAGCGTTCAGGAAACTCTGCTCTATGAGATGAAATTATTTATTTCAACCCTGGATCAAAGACTGCTGAGAAAAGCGATGATAAGTAAACCGTGTTATAAACATTTCGGAGCTGTCTTGTGACTTCAACTCATCACATTTCCTTTATGTTTTATTTTATCGACTTTAGATGAACATAACTGAGTTGCGCAATTACTGCTGAGTCCAACGGTACCAACTAAAGTGGTCTGTCTTCACGTGAATAAGAGACGAGCTATGACGAAGAAAATACAAGTGTGTAGCGTCACGGCGGACATGAATGGCATGTGAGTGAGGGAGGGGAGCAGCCACAGAGTTATATATATATATATATATATATATATATATATATATATATATATATATATATATATATATATATATATATATATAAATAACTGTGGGTGCAGCCAATCACAGGAGCCGTAACAAGCGCTGCCTAGGCGCCAGATGAACAGGCTCCGTCAACAGACTATAACAATTATCTCCAGCTGTTTCCTTTACCGTATAGTTTGTTGTTTGTTTTTTCTTTGTTTTTTTGGCCTTCAACTGTTTACGGTAAAAGAAAAATTGGGTTAAGAGTAGTCTAACAATAGACGCCCCAAAACAATAGAACAAATACCTTTTTCTGTCTTTTAATTGTTTTTATTCGCTTATTCCCCTTTATTCCTTCATTCCTTTATTCCTTTACCGTAGAGAAATATATGAAAGCTATTGGGTTAAGAATAGCCTAACAATAGACGCCCCAAAACAATAGAACAAATACCTTTTTCTTCTGTCTTTCAGTTGTTTTTTATTTGCATATTCCTCTTTATTCCTTCATTCCCTTATTCCTTTACCGTAGAGAAATATATGAAAGCTATTGGATCAAGAATAGCCTAACAATACAAGACCCAAAAATAAAACAATAACAAAAACACATGTGCAAATCTAGCATGTTAAGCCTTGATCATAAAGCAAAAAGCAACGACGTGTTAGTAAGTGAATGATATTGACGGGAACAACAGGAAAGGGTTGAAAGTAAAGAAAAGAAAACCGACATGCGTGGGACTTCAATATCGTGTGTAGCCAGCGATATTAAAATGGATTGGACATAAGAGCTGAAAGTTAAGAGAAGAGGAAAAGGTGGAGAGATTTAGAAGCATGAATGATATTGAAGGATTGAGGGAAGGCGCTGAAAGTAGAGAAAGGAGAGCCAACAAGCATGGGACTTCAATTAAAATGGATGTGAAGAAGGAGCGGGAAGTTAAAAGAGAAAAGAGAAAGGCGGAGAGTTTTAAAAGCATGAATGATATTGAAGGATTGAGGGAAGGCGTTGAAAGTAGAGAAAGGAGAGCCAACAAGCATGGGACTTCAATTAAAATGGATGTGAAGAAGGAGCGGGAAGTTAAAAGAGAAAAGAGAAAGGCGGAGAGTTTTAAAAGCATGAATGATATTGAAGGATTGAGGGAAGGCGTTGACAGTAGAGAAAGGAGAGCCAACAAGCATGGGACTTCAATTAAAATGGATGTGAAGAAGGAGCGGGAAGTTAAAAGAGAAAAGAGAAAGGTGGAGAGTTTTAAAAGCATGAATGATATTGAAGGATTGAAGGAAGGCGTTGAAAGTAGAGAAAGGAGAGCTAACATGCATGGGACTTCAATTAAAATAGATGTGAAGAAGGAGCGGGAAGTTAAAAGAGAAAAGAGAAAGGCGGAGAGTTTTAGAAGCATGAATGATATTGAAGGATTGAGGGAAGGCGTTGACAGTAGAGAAGGGAGAGCTAACATGCATGGGACTTCAATATCGTGTGTAGCCTGCGATATTAAAAGGGATGTGAAGAAGGAGCTGAAAGTTGAGAGAAGAGAGAAAAGTGGAGAGTTTTAGAAGCATGAATGATATTGAAGGATTGAGGGAAGGCGTTGACAGTAGAGAAGGGAGAGCTAACATGCATGGGACTTCAAAATCGTGTGTAGCCGGTGATATTAAAAGGGATTGGACAAAAGTGCTGAAAGTTAAGAGAAGGGAGAAAAGTGGAGGGATTTAGAAGCATGCAATATATAGTAGATTCGAGTATTATTGAGTGATTTAAAAGGATAAGTAGAATGGGGTACTAGAAACTGATATTGTTAAAGGGGAGAACGAGCGGAAAATTAAAAGAGGAGGAAATGGTAGAGGTTTACGAAGCATGCAAGATAAATAGACTGGAGTATTATTGAATGATATAAAAGAATTAGTAGAGTGGGGAATTAGAAAGTACTATTATTAAAAGGGATCAGAAAAGGAAAGAATGGAAAATAAAGTGTGAAAGTAAAAGTAAAGATTTAGAAGCATGCAAACTATATTAAATTTGAATATTAATGAGTGATTTGAAAGGATTTATTAGCAGAGTGGGGTGTTAGAAAGTGCTATTATTAAAGGGGATCAGAGAGGGAGAAAATGGAAAATAAGATGTGGAAGCAAAGGTAAATATTTAGAAGCAAGCAAAATATAGTAGATTCGAATGTTAATGAATGATATTAAAGGATCAGTAGAGTGGGGAATTAGAAAGTGCTATTATTAAAAGGGATTAGAGAGGGAGAAAATGAAAAATAGGATGTGGAAGCAAAGGTAAATATTTAAAAGCAAGCAAAATATAGTAGATTCGAATGTTAATGAATGATAGTAAAGGATCAGTAGAGTGGGGAATTAGAAAGTGCTATTATTAAAAGGGATTAGAGAGGGAGAAAATGGAAAATAAAATGTGGAAGCAAAGGTAAATATTTAAAAGCAAGCAAAATATAGTAGATTCGAATGTTAATGAATGATATTAAAGGATCAGTAGGGTGGGGAATTAGAAAGTGCTATTATTAAAGGGGATTAGAGAGGGAGAAAATGGAAAATAGGATGTGGAAGCAAAGGTAAATATTTAGAAGCAAGCAAAATATAGTAGATTCGAATGTTAATGAATGATATTAAAGGATCAGTAGGGTGGGGAATTAGAAAGTGCTATTATTAAAGGGGATTAGAGAGGGAGAAAATGAAAAATAGGATGTGGAAGCAAAGGTAAATATTTAGAAGCAAGCAAAATATAGTAGATTCGAATGTTAATGAATGATAGTAAAGGATCAGTAGAGTGGGGAATTAGAAAGTGCTATTATTAAAAGGGATTAGAGAAGGAGAGAATGGAAAGTAAAGTGTGGAAGCAAACAGAGAGATTTAGGAGCATGCAAAATATAGTAGATTAGAATATTATTGGGTGATATAAAAGAATTAGTAGAGTGGGGTATGAGAGTGTGATATTGTTAAAAGAGATTAGAGAAGGGAGGAGCGAGAAATTAATTAACAGAGGAAGAAAAGGTACTAGAGATTTAGAAGCATGCAAGATAAGTAGATTAGAATTATACTGAGTGATATATAAAAGGAATTAGATGAGTGGGGTATTAGGAAGTGATATTGTTAAAAGGGATTGAACAAAGAGCGGAAAATTAAGAGAGGAGGGAAAGGTAGAGGTTAAAATCATGCAAAATTAGTAGATTCGAATGTTATTGTGTTATATAAAAAAAAAATAGTAGCTTGGATTAGTTGGAAGCGATATTATTAAAAGGGATTGGACAAAGAGCGGAAAATTAAGAGAGGGGGAAAGGTAGAGGTTTAAAATCATGCAAAATTAGTAGATTCGAATGTTATTGTGTTATATAAAAGGATTAGTAAAGTGGAGTTGTAGGAAGTGATATTATTGAAGGAGATTTGGAGAAGGAAGGAGCCGGAAGTTAAGAGAGGAAGTAAAGGAAGAGGTTTAGAAGCATGCAAAATTAGTAGATTCAGATACGAATATTAGAGGGTGGAATTAAATGCATCAGGGAAAGAATGTAAAGAAAAGAAAAGAAAAAAAGAAATGTAAAAGTTTTAAGAATACGCAAAACTAGAAGAGTGATATTAAAGGGATTGAGGAAGTAAAGGAAATTTAAGCAAAGTGAGAAGAATTAGGAACATGCAAAGTCAAGTACTGTTAAAAAAGATTTCGGAAAGAATGAAAAAAGTAAAGAAAGGAAAGAATGAGATATAAGAACAAGCAAAACAAAAGCAGAAGATATTGGAACATGCAAAACTAGTAGATTTGAGTGTTGAAAAGGTCTAGAAAATAATGAAAAGCGAAGAAAAACGAAAAAAAAGTATTAAAGCGTACAAAAATGGTCGAGTTAAATATTAGAAGAATTAAGTAAAGAATAGGAGACTAGAATATCTTAGAACAAACAAAACTAGTATGAATAGAAACTGAAAAAAAGAATAGAAAGCAAAGAAAAAGAGAAACTAGAGGTATCGAAGCGGACAAAAATGGTCGAGTCAAATATTAGAAGAAGTAAGTAAAGAATAGGAAACTAGAATATATTAGAACAAACAAAACTAGTATGAATAGAAACTGAAAAAAAAGAATAGGAAGGAAATAAAACAAAAACAAGAGATATTGAAGCGTACGAAAATGGTCGAGTCAAATATTAGAAAAATTAAGTAAAGAATAGGAAAGTAAAATATCTTAGAACAAACAAAACTAGTATGAATAGAAACTGAAAAAAAAAGAATAGGAAGGAAAGAAAACAAAAATAAGAGATATTGAAGCGTACGAAAATGGTCGAGTCAAATATTAGAAGAATTAAGTAAAGAATAGGAAAGTAAAATATCTTAGAACAAACAAAACTAGTATGAATAGGAACTGAAAAAAAGAATAGGAAGGAAATAAAACAAAAACAAGAAATATTGAAGCACACGAAAATGGTCGAGTCAAATATTAGAAGAATTAAGTAAAGAATAGGAAAGTATAATATCTTAGAACAAACAAAACTAGTATGAATAGAAACTGAAAAAGAGAATAGAAAGGAAAGAAAACAAAAAACAAGAGATGTATTGGAGTAAGGAAAACCATTAAAAGGAACGTAAAAGAAATGAAAAGCAAAAACAACAAATACAAAGAAGAATCGAAGCGTGTAAAAATAATTAAAGGAACAGAAAAGATAGAAAAAACAAAGGAAAACAAAAACAGGAAATATTGGAGTAAGGAAAACCATTAAAAGGAACGTAAAAAGATTGAAAAAGCATAAACAACAAATACAAAGAAGAATCGAAGCGTGTAAAAATAATTAAAGGAACAGAAAAGATAGAAAAACAAAGGAAAACAAGAGATATTGGAGTAAGGAAAACCATTAAAAGGAACGTAAAAGAAATGAAAAGCAAAAACAACAGGTACAAAGAAGAATCGAAGCGTGTAAAAAATAATTAAAGGAACAGAAAAGATAGAAAAAACAAAGGGAAAAAACAAA
Organism: Eriocheir sinensis; assembly: GCF_024679095.1. Lineage (NCBI taxonomy): Eukaryota > Metazoa > Arthropoda > Malacostraca > Decapoda > Varunidae > Eriocheir > Eriocheir sinensis. The sequence continues at coordinate 15,747,816 of NC_066524.1, forward strand.
GGAAAACAAAAGATATTGGAGTAAGGAAAACCATTAAAAGGAACGTAAAAGAAATGAAAAGCAAAAACAACAGGTACAAAGAAGAATCGAAGCGTGTAAAAATAATTAAAGAAACATAAAAGATTGAAAAAACAAAGGAAAACAAAAGCAAGACATATTCAAGCGTGCAAAAGAAAAATGGAAGGAGAGTTAGCAGAGTTCAAGGACAAGTAAATAATGATGATTGGCGAAGAAGAAGAAAATACTTACCGATCATTACAGGTGATTAAAAGCTCCTTGTTGTTATTGCCATTCTCACCTGCAATCAAGACAATCAACACACACACACACACACACACACACACACACACACACACACGCACACACACCTGTTGGAGAATGGCACGCGAGCTCTTGGGGGAACACACACACACACACACACACACACACACACACACAGAGTAAATAATAATAACAATAATGAAAAGATGAACGTAAACACGCCAGGGTTGTGTGTGTGTGTGTGTGTGTGTGAGAGAGAGAGAGAGAGAGAGAGAGAGATAAACAAACACGCAAAAATAACAAACAACAAGATAAATAAAATTATAAAAAAAAGAACAGCCTCACGCATAGCCTAACATAGCCTAGCAACGCCCCTCCTCTCTCTCTCTCTCTCTCTCTCTCCTTTATTCCTTTACCACCTTTCATTTTAACATTTCTCTCAATTTTCCTTTCTTGTCTCTTTTCTTTGTCATTCTCTTTTATTTTTTAACTTCTCCAATTCTCTTTCGTTTTTTTTCTAATTTTCCTTTTTTCCATTATTTTCCCTTTCCCTTTTTCCTTTTCCATTCTCTTTCCTTTCCGTTATTTTACCTTTTCCATCCTTCTTCGTTTCCCATTCTCCTTCCTTTTCCATTTCCTTCCTCTCCCATTCTTTACCCTTTCCCATTCTCTTCCATTCCCTTTCCTTTTCCATGCTCTTTATTTTCCAGTATCCTTTCTTTCCTTCTTCCTTCCTTTCTTTTCCTTTCTCCTCCCTCTTCCATTTTCCTTCTTTTTCCATTCCTTTTCCTTTTCCATTCTTTCTTATATTTTCCTTCCCGTCCCATTTTCCTTCCTTTCCAATTCTCTTTTCTCATCCACTCAATTTCCTTCACCATTCAAATATCTTAACTATTTTTTTTCCTTTCTTTTTCTTTTCCATAACCCTTTCTTTCTCACGTCACCTCACCTGCCTTACCTGTCTCTCCCACGCGCAGGTGAACCCCCGAATCTGCTGGCCTTCCTTTCCTTTTCCATTCAATTATCACTTCAAATTCCTTACCCATGTCTGTTTTCTCTCCCTTAACTTTCTTTTACCCTCTACCTTCCTCCCCGCGTCACCTCACCTGCCTCACCTGTCTCTCCCACGCGCAGGTGAGCCCCCGGAACCTGCTGGCCTTCCTTTCCTTTTCCATTCAATTATCACTTCAAATTCCTTACCCATATCTGTTTTCTCTCCCTTTCCCTTTCTTTTACCCTCTACCTTCCTCCCCGCGTCACCTCACCTGCCTCACCTGTCTCTCCCACGCGCAGGTGAGTCCCCGAATCTGCTGGCCTTCCTTTCCTTTTCCATTCAATTATCACTTCAAATTCCTTACCCATATCTGTTTTCTCCTCCTTTCCCTTTCTTTTACTCTCTACCTTCCTCCCCGCGTCACCTCACCTGCCTTACCTGTCTCTCCCACGCGCAGGTGAGCCCCCCGACCTGCTGGCCTTCGCGCTGACTTTGATGATGGGGGGAGTGCTGGTCGCTGGCGTGAGGAAATCCGTGCTCTTCAACAACGCCCTCAATATCGTCAACTTCGTGGTGTGGATCTTCATAATGATCGCCGGCTTCTTCTACGTGGACACAACCAACTGGTCTAAGCATGGAGGGTTCCTGCCGATGGGGTGGTCTGGGGTGAGTCTTGGTGGTGGTGGTGGTGGAGATAGACTGGGAAGGTATATTTCTTTATGTCTCTCAAGCATTTTTCCTTCCTCAATTAGTTTACTATGTCCTCTTGTGTTCCTGGTGGTAATTCCTTTTTTCTTTTTTTTCTTTTTTACAACAAAGGAGACAGCTCAAGGGCACAAAAAAAAGGAAACAATAATAATGATAAAAAAAAGCCCGCTACTCGCTGCTCCTACAGAAAAAAAAAAGAATCCAAAGAGGTGGCCGAAAGAGAGGTCAATTTCGGGAGGAGAGGTGGTGGTGGTGGTGGTGGTGATAGACTGGAGTGAGTTTTTATTTTCTCATTATTATTACGCTCTTTATTTTTATTTTATTTTTTCCTTCAGTTTATTTGCGAACTTTATTTTCTCCTCCTTGTTTTTTTTTTATTATGCTCTTTATTTTTCTTTCCTTCTTTCTTTCTCTTTATTTGCGAACTTTTATTTTCTTCTTGTCTTTCTCATTATTTTCTCGATATTTAAATTTTCTTTCTTTCTCTTTATTTGCGAACTTTATTTTATCTTTCTCTCATTATTTTCTCGATATTTAATTTTTTTCTCTTTCTTTCTCTTTATTTGCGAACTTTATTTTCTCTTTCTCTCTCATTATTTTCTCGATATTTAAAATTTCTTTCTTTCTTTCTCTTTATTTGCGAACTTTATTTTATCTTTCTCTCTCATTATTTTCTCGATATTTAATTTTTTTCTCTTTCTTTCTCTTTATTTGCGAACTTTTATTTTCTTCTTGTCTTTCTCGTTATTTTTTCGATATTCATTTATTTTCTTTACCTTTTCTTCTTCTTCGTCCTTGTTCTTTCTTTCTCTTAGTCTTGTTTTCTCTAATGATGATGATGATGATGATGATGATGATGATAATAATCTGGGGTGATTTTTGGTCTTTTCTTTATTTCCGTTCCTCATCTGTCCTTCATTTTCTTCGTAGGTTTTTATTCATCATTTCTTCCTCTATCTCCTTCATTTCCTCATCTGTCTTTCTTTCTCATTTCTTTCAACATCCTTTCTCCATTTCCTTCCCACTTCTATTAATCTTCTTCGTAGCTTTTATTTGTATTTCCTTTCTGTCTATTTTCTTTCCACTTTATCCATTATCCACTATCTTCTTAGTCTATCCTTCATTTCTCTCTATCTATCCTCCATCTCCTTTCCACTTCTTTCCATCATTTACGTCCACATCTATTTTTACTTTTCCTCGTAGCTATAATGACAGGAAGAAGAGGAGGAGGAGGACAAGGAAGGGTGCGAGTGAAGGGTCTGTTTGGAAGGGTTGTGTCTGCAGGGAAGGGTGAGGGAGGGAAAAGTGTGTGGGTGTGATTTACTGTCCTCGAAGTTATGGTTAATTCTTCCTTTCTCTCTCTCTCTCTGCTTTTTCCTTTTATTCGCGGTCCTTGTTATCGCTTTCTTTATTATTCTCCTTTCTTACATTATATTGTTTTTCTTTCTTTCTTTTTCTGTTATTTCTTTATTTTCTCTTTCCATTTTTCTTTCTTTCTTTCTTTCTTTCTTTTCCTTTGCTCTGTTCTTTATTTTTTCTTTCCATCTTTCTTTCTTTCTTTCTTTTCCTTTGTTAAGTTCTTTATTTTCTCCTTCCGTCTTTCTTTCTTTTCTTTCTTCCTCACTTTCTTTCTTTCTTTCTTTCTTTCTTTCTTTTCTCCGTCCTTTTTCTCCTTTATTCTTGTTCTTTCGTTTTATAATAATGTTTTTTTTTCCTTCCTCTCACTCTCTTTTTTCCTGTTTGCTATTTATTTTTACTTTTCTTTCCTATAATTTTCTCGATATTTGCTTGTTTTTTCTTTTCCTTTTTCTTCTTCGTTCTTGTGCTTTCTTATCGTCTTCTTTTTTTTTCTTTTTTTTATGAGCTTTTTTTCTTCATTGCATTCTTCCTTTTTTTTTTTTTTTTTTTTTTTTTTTTTTTGGTCATTAATCATTTCATACTCCTTACAGATCTCTCTCTCTCTCTCTCTCTCTCTCTCTCTCTCTCTCTCTCTCTCTCTCTCTCACACACACACACACACACACACGCACACAATCAAGAGAGAGAGAGAGAAAAGTTAAGGAAATAATATAGAAAAGAGAAATGCAAGATGAAATAATAATTGTAAAGAAAAATAAAGAAAAAAATAATGAGAAATGAAATAAATGAGAGAGAGAGAGAGAGAGAGAGAGAGAGAGAGAGAGAGAGAGAGCTCTATATCTCTTCTTCGACCAACACGCAAAGGCACTTCACCTCACACCTCCCCGACCTCATAACTCATGTGAGAGAGAGAGAGAGAGAGAGAGAGAGAGATTACCATTATATGCATACCATCAATATACTAGTAATGATAATAATAATAACAGTAATAAGAATGATAAGAAGAAGAACAAGAAGAACAAATGGAACAAGAACAAGAACTTAACCTTTCTTTTTCTTCCTTTTCCTTTCTTTTCCTTCCCTTCCCATCCCTTCCATTCCCTTCCTTTCCTTTCCCTTCCTTTCCATTCCAATCCTTTCCAATCCTGTCCGTTTCCTTCTCTTTCCTTCCATTCCATTCCATTCCTTTCCCTTTCCTTCCTTTCCCTTCCCTTTCTTTTCTTTCCCTTCCATTCCCTTCCATTCATTTTCCTTTCCTTCTCTTCCCTTCTCTTCCTTTCCTTTCCCTTCCCTTCCCTTCCCTTCCCTTCCCTTCCTTTCCATTCCATTCCTTTCCCTTTCCTTTTCTTTCCTTCCCTTCCATTCCATTCCATTCCTTTCTCTTCCATTCCTTTCCCTTCCATTCCCTTTCCTTCCCTTCCCTTCCCTTCCCTTCCCTAACCTTATTTTACCGTACCCTATCTTACGTAACCTTATCTGACAACACTGATTAAATTTACCTTACCTTACCTTACGTCACCCCACCTTACCTTACCTTACCTTACCTTACATCATCTTACCTTACCTTACCTTACCTTACCTTACCTTACCTTACATCATCTTACCTTACCTTACCTTACCTTACGTCACCCCACCTTACCTTACCTTACCTTACCTTACCTTACCTTACCTTACCTTACCTTACCTTACATCATCTTACCTTACCTTACCGTACCTTACGTCACCCCACCTTACCTTACATCACCTTACCTTACCTTACGTCACCCCACCTTACCTTACCTTACCTTACATCACCTTACCTTACCTTACCTTACCTTACATCATCTTACCTTACCTTACCTTACCTTACCTTACCTTACATCACCTTACCTTACCTTACGTCACCCCACCTTACCTTACCTTACGTCACCCCACCTTACCTTACCTTACCTTACCTTACCTTACCTTACCTTACCTTACCGTACGTTACCTTACCTTACCTTTTTCACCTTGCTTTACCTTGCTCTCTTCACCTTACCTTACTCACATTTCTCCTTTACCTTTCCTTACCTTACCTACCCTTACCTCACCTAACCTTATCTTTTTTTGTTTTCTTTTTCATTTGTTTTCTTTTTCAATTCTGTTTCTCTTCTTTTCATACCTAACTTTACCTTATCTCACCTTACCTTACCTTACCTTACCTTACCTTACCTTACCTTGCCTCACCTAACCTTACCTTTATGTTTTCTTTTTTCATTTGTTTTATTTTTCATCTTTTTATTTTATTTCCTGCCCAACCTCACCTTACCTTACCTAATCTTACCTATCTCCCTCGCCTTACTCACCTGAATCCCCCCTTCACCTCATCTTACCTTACCTTTCCTCACCTCACTTAACCTTACCTCTATCTGTTTTATTTTTCATTTGTTTTATTTTATATCTTTTTATTTTATTATCCCGCCCAACCTCACCTTACCTTTCCCTTTCCTTCCCTTCCCACTCCTTTCCTTCCCTTCTCTTCCCTTCCCTAACCTTCCCTTCCATTCCATTCCCATCCCTTCCCTTCCATTCCCATCCCTTTCCTTTCCTTCCCTTCCATTCCCATCCCTTCCCTTCCCTTCCCTTTCCTTCCCTTCCATTCCCATCCCTTCCCTTTCCTTTCCTTTCCTTCCCTTCCCTTCCCTTCCCATCCCTTCCCTTCCCTTCCCATCCCTTCCCTCACCTTATCTTACCTATCGCCCTCTCCTTACTCACCTGTCCTTCACCTGCCTCCCTCTCCCCCCAGGTACTGACGGGCGCCGCCACCTGCTTCTACGCCTTCATCGGGTTCGACATCATCGCCACAACGGGGGAGGAGGCCGTCAACGCGCGCAAATCCATCCCCTACTCCATCGTCTTCTCCCTCGTCATCATCCTCATCGCCTACGTCAGCTCCTCCGCCATCATCACGCTCATGGGTAAGACGGAAGATGGGGAAGATAGGGAGGAGAAAGAATGAAGGGTAAAGGAGAGGATGGACTGTATGGGAAAGGGAAGGAAAGAAAGGGAAAGGAAAGGAAAAGGGAAGAAAGGAAGGGAAGGGAGGGAAAAGAAAAAAGAGGAAGGGAAGGAAGAGAAAGGAAAGGAAAAGATAAGAAAGGAAGGAAAGAAAGGGAAAGGAAAGGAAAAGAAAGGAAAGGAATGAAGGGAAAGGAAAGGAAGAGAAAGGGAATGGAAGGATGGGTAGGAGGGAGGGAGGGATGGGAGGATGGTGAGTAAGGATTAGGTAGTGAGGTGAGGTTAGGTTGGGTTGAGATGGGTTGGGTTGGGTTGGGTTAGGCTACGTTACGTTAGGTTGGGTTAGGTTGGGTAGGGTTAGGTTAGGCTAGGTTACGTTAGGTTGGGTTAGGTTGGGTAGGGTTAGGTTAGGTTAGGTTGGGTGTTTGGGAGAGGGAAGGAAAAGAAGGGGAAGGGAAGGAAAGGAAAGCTAGGGAAGGGAAGGGAAGGGGAAGAAAGGGAAAGGAAGGGAAGGAAAGAGAAGGGAAGGGAAGGAAATGGAAGGGAATGGAAGGGAAAGAAAGGGAAAGGAAGGGAAGGAAAGGGAAGGGAATGGAAGGGAAAGAAAGGGAAAGGAAGGGAAGGGAAAGGAAGGGAAGGGAAGGGAAGGAAGGAAGGAAGGAAGAAAGGGAAAGAGGAAGGACAGAGGAAGGAAGGGAAGAAGGAAACTAATGTCATGTTGGGTTAGGTAAGGTTAGGTAATATTGAAGAGAGATGGAGAGAGAGAGAGAGAGAGAGAGAGAGAGAGAGTGAGTGAGTGAGTGAGTGAGTGAGTGAGTGTGTGTGTGTGTGTGTGTGTGTGTGTGTGTGTGTGTGTCACCGTAAATTAATAAAAAGGAGACAGGAAAGTTAATGAGTTATCACCTGGATGAGATACGAGGTGTGTGTGTGTGTGTGTGTGTGTGTGTGTGTGTGTGTGTGTGTGTGTGTGTGTGTGTGTGTGTGTTGGTGTCATTAATGAGTAAATGACATACCTTAATTACCTGTGAGTGAGGCAGGTGAAAGGTGTGATGATGGTTATAGAAGAGAGAGAGAGAGAGATTTACATAGATTTACATAGAAAATCAGACCACACAGACCCCATGGTCCAGACTTGGTGGTCTGTCCTTAAACCTAAGTGATTTTACATTAATCAGAAGACTCCAAAACGTTGCATTTCTACTCTAGTTGATATTAAGTTGAAGGAAGTGACGGTCGAGCTTATTTTTGAAGGAGTCAATCGTGTTACACTGGACCACTGACGGTGGAAGCTTATTCCATTCTCGCACTACAACGTTGGTGAAGAAAAATTTGGTGCAGTCTGAATTTACTTGTCTACATCTGAGTTTTACGCCATTGTTCCTCGTGCGCAAAGTGTCATCGATCATAAACAATGTTGATCTGTCTACATTCGTGAAACCATTAAGTATTTTAAAACATTCGATCAGTTTTCCTCGGAGGCGACGTTTCTCAAGAGAACATGTTAAGGGTAGAAAGCCTTTCTTCGTAGGATTTGTTGCGCAAGGAAGGGATCATTTTCGTTGCCCGACGCTGAACACCTTCTAATTTAGCAATATCCTTTGCATGGTGGGGAGACCAAAACTGTACCGCATATTCCAAGTGGGGTCTGATTAAACTGTTGTAGAGCGGGAGTATTACATCTTTATTCTTGAATACAAAGTTTCTTTTAATGAAGCCCAACATTCTGTTCGCTTTATTTGCTGCATCGATGCATTGCTGTGAGAATTTGAGGTTTGACGCGATTTTGACCCCCAAGTCTTTGACGCAATGAACGCTTTTGAGTTTAACGCCGCGCATTTCGTATTCGAACTTCTTATTCCTCGTTCCAACTTGAAGGACCTGGCACTTGTCTACGTTAAAGGGCATCTCCCATCTATCCGACCAAGCTGAAATTTTGTGCAAATCCTCTTGGAGGCTTTGCCTGTCTTCGTCAGTGAGAACCGAGTTGCCAATCTTTGTGTCGTCTGCAAATTTACTAATGCGGTTATTGAGTCCAACATCCACGTCGTTGATGTAAATAATGAAACACTGGGCCAAGGACCGAGCCCTGAGGGACGCCACTAGTGACAGGCGCCCACTCTGAGTTAAATCCGTCGATCACTACTCTTTGTTGTCTGTTGCTCAACCAATTCGCGATCCATTGGTTTACTTGACCGTCAATACCTATTTGCTTTAATTTGTAAAGTAATTTATGATGCGGGACTTTATCAAACGCTTTCAAATCAAGATAGACTACGTCCAGTGATTTGGTTACGTCATAAACAGTGAAGAGGTCGTTATAAAAGGTTAATAGGTTTGATAGGCAGGATCTTTTGTTTCGGAAGCCATGTTGTGAGTCCCCAATCAATGAGTGGCTTTCAAGGTAATTGACAATTTTGTCTCTAATTATGCCCTCAAGTAGCTTACCTACAACCGAAGTTAGACTAATGGGCCTGTAATTACCTGGTACTTTTTTGTCTCCTTTCTTGAAAATCGGTGTCACGTTAGCATTTTTCCAATCTGAAGGGACGATGCCTTGTCGCAATGACAGATTTAATACTGTTGTGAGTGAGTAGAGTCTTTCGCTCTTTGTTTCTTTCAGCAGAGTTGGATATACTTTGTCAGGTCCAGGACTTTTATTTGTTTTAAGTGAATGGAGAGCTTTAAGGACTTCATCGGTTGTTATTTCAAAATTAGGCAATGCATGCTCGAGATTTACAATAGTACTGGTGTTGGTGGTAGCGAGAGGAAGACTGTTAGTATTAAACACCGAGGAAAAGTAATTGTTTAAGAGGTTTGCAATGTGTTGGCTGTCAGTCACTAGTGCACCGTCGCTGTTTGTTAAAGGTCAATACCACTTTTGATCGCCTTTCTGTTGTTTATGTAACTGAAGTAAGATTTCGGATTATTTTTACAGTTGGCTGCAATATTTTCTTCGTATCTACGCTTTGCCTGACCTACTAGTCTTTTTACTCGTCGCCTGGCATCATTATAAAGTCTAATGTTTTCGGGCGTGCTTTGTTCTTTCTTTAACCTGTAAAACAATTTTCTCTCATTGACTGATTGTTTAATTTCGCTATTAAACCACGGTGGGCTTTATTAGTGTTAATTCGCTTCTCGCACAAGGGGACGAATGTGTTCTGCTGAGTGAGTAAGTGATTTTTAAAACAGCCAGGCTTCCTCTACGTTGCCGTCATCTGATAGTTGTATTTCTGTTAGTTTTGTCAGTTTCTACGAAGTTAGCTCTTTTGAAATTGGGCACCTTTACTTTATTTTCAGTCACTGATGATTGAGCTTTAATGTCGACGCGCACTAATTTATGATCGCAAGAACCGAGGTGTTCTCCTACCGTGACACTACTGACTAGGTTATCTTGGGTTGTTATAACAAGGTCGAGTATATTATTTTGTCGAGTTGGCTCAGAAACCATTTGGCTTAGATAATTTTCTTCTAGAAATTCGATCATTCTATGTGACTCGCCTTCTGTACCTGACAGTGTCCTTGTCGATATGGGGAGGTTAAAGTCTCCTAATATCAGTGAGTCGCTGTTATTAAGTGACTGCCTTAAGACGCTGTACATTTCAAGGTCGTCATCGCGTGATTGCCGGAGGTCTGTAGGTGACAGATATATTTAAGTTGACTTTGCAATGTTTACTCGCACGCACAAATGTTCAACGTTACTGTTTCCCAGTGTTTTGTCAGTGGGTTGCAAATAGCTTTGACATAAAGGGCGACGCCACCGCCTCTACAGTTTACACGATCTTTGTTGAAGAGTCTGTAGCCATCTATGTTGTATTCGGAACTTAAATCAATATTTGTGGTGTCGATAAATGTTTCGGTTATAGCAATTATGTCAAAATTTTCTGTTAAAGCAAGACATCTCAGTTCATCAAATTTGTTTCTTAGGCTACGCGCATTGAAACTAAGGATTTTAAGTTATCTAGAGGCTTGGTAATAGAGGTGGTGGTACTTGCGGGATCACGGTTACGGGTTTGTTGTGATGCACGGCGTCTATTTACACCGGCGGGGTGGAGGGACGTGGCCGTGACTCGTTTTTTGTTCGGATGACACGCACTGCTTCGTTGAGGAGCCTTCCGAGTCTGGCTGCCCCGATGGGAGAAAGGTGCAATCCGTCCCTGTGAAAGAGCTCATTTGTCCATAGAAATTGTCCCATGCGATTAGGAACTCCACGGCAAGCTCCCAACAAAGAGTCTGTACTCGGTTGTTTAGGCTGAAGGCCTTACTGAAAAAGTCGCTCTCCGCCCAAGTCCGTGGTAGAACTCCTGAAATCAAAATGTTAGGGGATTTAGTCTTATACCGCTGGATGAGCCTACGGTACTTCTCCAGGAGTTCCTCAGACCGGGTCGTGGTGACGTCGTTCGTACCTGTGTGAATAACAAACAGTGAATCATTAGTAGCCTGGGGGGAGATCTCATCAAGAGCAGCAGTTATGTCGTCGATCCCAGCACCAGGATAGCAATAGTTCCGTCTTCGACGAGGAACTCTGCCGCAGAACTCAACGACCTGCTGGCGAATCATGGAGTCACCCACCAGGAAGGTGCTCTCCTGCTCGTCCTCCTCCTCCAGAATGGCAAACCTGTTGAAGCAATGAACAGGATAAATCGCTTGTCTGGCTGGCTTGGCTCCTCCATTCACGAAGGTGAAGCCATCATGGTCGGTGCCACTAGCATCCTCCCGTTGCGTGGTGTTGTCCGCTGGTGTCGACGGTACCGCTGAGGGCAAGGGGGCGGTTGGAGAAGGGTTTGGCACCACAGCAACGTTAGCCTGGATGAATTCCTGCAAGGAGGCAACAGTGCGAGAAAGCTCTATTATTTTATTCTGACCTGCGTCCATCTTCTCTTCTTGCTCCTGCAGTCTTGTCTCGAGAGAGAGAGAGAGAGAGAGAGAGAGAGAGAGAGAGAGAGGAAGGGAGGAAGGGAGAGAGGGAGGGAAGGGAAGGAAGGAAAGAAGAAGAAGGAAGGGAAGTAGAAGAAGAGAGAGAGAGAGAGAGAGAGAGAGAGAGAAAAGAGTTATGAAAGGAAAGGAAAGGGAGGTGAAAGGTGAAGATTGAGGGAGAGGAAGGTGGTTAATTAAAGGTGTGATCTGTGAGGTGTGCATAAGGCAGGTGTGACATAATTAACGGCCAGGTGAGGTGACGAGCTGGACAGGTAGACGAATGGGCCGAGTTTTGCAGGTGAGCCGAAATTAACGAGATGGGGGAAATGCGTTAGTGAGTGAGTGAGTGTGTTTGTTTGTTTTGTTTGTTCGTGTGTTTGGCAGGTGGTAAATTGGGTTTGTTAATGGCATGTCACCACCACCACCACCACCACTACTACTACTACTACTACTACTACTACTACTACTACTATCCATTACTTCACTTCTATCTTAACCCCTCATTTCCCATCTTTAAACCTTTCCTTGTCAATGTCACGTCACCACCATCACCACAATCACCACAATCACCACCACCACCACCATCACTACAACTACTTAACTACTTAACTACCCACTACTACTTCACTCCTATCTTAACCCTTTCCTTTCCCTTCCTTAACCTTCCTTACCCCTTCCTTCCTTCCTTCCCCTACCATCTCGACTCCACCATCACCTCCCTCTTCCTCCTTCTCTTTCTCTTTTCCGTTCCTTTCTTTATCCACTATCCCATCTTTATTTTCACTTTCATATCCTATCTTTCTCTACCTAACCTTCTTCCTATCTTCTTCCCTTCGTATACCTTGTTTTTCCTTTCTTTTTCTCTCCCTTCCCTTCCTTTCCCTACCTCTTCTTTCTTTTGCGTTCCCTTTATTCCCCTTTTTTTGCTTCCTCTTCCTTTCCTTATTCTGTTCCTTCTCTTCCACATCCTAACCACTCGTACCTCTCCACCTGTTAACCCCTTCCACTATCTTCCCTTTCTTAACCTTACCCTTCCACACCTCCCCTCTTTCACCACCATCATCATCACCCTTCCCCTCCACCTCCCTCACCACCACCTCCACCTCCTCCACAGTTCCCTACGAGGAGCTGGACCAGGACTCAGCGTTGGTGGAAGTCTTCGGGCAGGTCGGCGCGCACAAGTGTAAGAACTTCGTGGCTATCGGGGCGCTGGCGGGGCTCACCGTGTCAATGTTCGGGTCCATGTTCTCGCTGCCCAGGATTGTCTACGCCATGGCCAAGGACGGACTGGTGTTTAAGTAGGTGTTTGGGGGTGTTTGGGGGAGGGGAGTGTTGAGGGTGGGTGTATGTGTTTGTGTGTGTGTTTATGTGTGTGTGTGTTGGGTATTAGATTTTTTATTTATTTATTTATTTATTTTGTGTGTGTGTGTGTGTGTTTTCAATGTTTGTTTTTTTTGTTTTTACTTTGTTGTTTTTTTGTTAGATTTTTGTTTGTTTTTGTGTGTTAGTGTGTTTGTGCTTGCTTGTTTGTTTGTTTTGTGTGTGTGTGTGTGTGTGTGTGTGTGTGTGTGTGTGTGTGTGTGTGTGTGTGTGTTTCTTTGTTTTTATGTTTGTTTTGTGTTTTTTGTGCGTGTTAAAGTGTGTGTGTGTGTGTGTGTGTGTGTGTGTGTGTGTGTGTGTGTGTGTGTGTGTTTTAATCAAGTTCGCTTTGTCCAGGTAATAAACTAGACCCGCTTCCCACCTTCCCCTCCCCCCTTTCTTTTTTTTTTGGGGGGGGGCAGGGGGGCTGGTGTGGTCAGGTTCAATTAACTTAATATTCGTGTGCTAATTGACTTTTTGTAATATGGAAGGTATTTTAATTATTTTGGTCTATTTTGTTGTGGTTTATTTTTTATTTATATTTGTATTTTCCTGTATTATTTCCTGTATTTATCTATATTTGTGTGTTCCTGTATTTTTCCTGTATTTTTCCTGTATTTTTTCCTGTATTTTCATGTATTTTTTCTCTATTTTTCCTCTATTTTTTCCTGTATTTTTTCCCGTATTTTTTCCTGTATTTTTCCTGTATTTTTCCTGTATTTTTTTCCTGTATTTTTTCCTGTATTTTTCCTGTATTTTTCCTGTATTTATTTATATTTGTGTTTTCCTGTATTTTTTGTATGTGTGATTTTGGTTTTTTTCTCTCTCTCTCTCTCTCTCTCTCTCTCTCTCTCTCTCTCTCTCTCTCTCTCTCTCTCTCTCTCTCTCTCTCTCTCTCTCTCTCTCTCTCTCTCTCTCTCTCTCTCTCTCTCTCTCTCTCTCTCTCTCTCTCTCGAAACTAATGTGCGTTTTTTATCTCTCTTCTTCCTTCCTCTTCCTCACCACCTCCCCCTCCTCCTCCTCCTTCCCCCTCCCCCCGTTTCCTCTCCCTCCTTTCCCTTCCCCTAACCTACTCCCTCCTACCCTCTCTCTTACCTAACCTTCTTCCTCTTTTACCCCTTCATCTCCCTTACTCCCCTCCCTTACCTTACCTTACCTTACCTACCTTATCTGTCCACCCTCTTTACCCTCCCTTGCACCCTTCCCCACCTTCTATCCTATTCTCTTCCCTTCACTCCCCTCTCTCCCCTTCCTCCCTACCCTTCCCTTACCTTCCATTCACCCTCCCTTACGATCCTTCCCTTTTTCCCCTCCCATTCCTTTCTCTCCCTTACCTTATCTTCCCCTAACCTATCCAACCCTCCTCCCTACCCTTACCACCCCTTCATCTCATCACCCCTTCACCCCTTCAGGAGCCTCAGCAACGTATGGGGCGTGACGGGCACTCCTGCGGTGGCCACGATTGTCTTCGGTCTGGGTGCTGCCGTCGCCGCCATGTTCATCTCCCTCACGGTGCTGGTGGAGATGATGTCCATTGGTGAGTCTGGGGGGGATGGGGGGAGGGGGGAAGGATGGGGGAGGGGGGGTTGTGGGTGTTTTGTGTACCTATGTCATTTTTTTTTTTTTTTGCCTTATGTTCTACTAATGTGTGTTTTTCCTTATGTGTGTGTGTGTGTGTGTGTGTGTGTGTGTGTGTGTGTGTGTGTGTGTGTGTGTGTGTGTGTGTGTGTGTGTGTAACTACCTTTGTGTGTGTGTGTATACCTTTCTTACTAACTTATTTTTTATCTATGTATTTTTCCCGAAGTGTGTGCGTTTGTATGTATGTTCCTATTCTGTGTATGTGTCTATGTATTAAGATGACATTATATACCATTCTATATATGTACGTATAAAAACACACTTACACACCTACATCCAATCTGTGTGTATACCTTTTCCCTACATACACACACATACATACATACATACATACACCACACACACACACAGTCTTACCCTCTCTGTGTGCTCGCGTGTGTGTGTTTCAGGCACGCTGCTGGCCTACACGCTGGTCTCTACCTGTGTGCTGATCCTGCGCTACCAGCCCCACTCCACCACGCTCCTGGAGATGCTACCGGAGAGCATACGAACACCTCTGGCCGGCACCCCCCTGCCTGGCTCCCCCACCCGCTCCCCTTCCAACGTGAGGATGCTGGGGGGGTGCAGGGGGGAAGGGGTTGGATGGGTAGGGGATAGTAAGGGAGAGAGAGGAAAAGGGTAGGAAGTAAAAGAATGGTGAGAGAGATAGAATAGGAAAGAAGAGAAGAGTGAAGGAAGGGAATGTGTAGGGAGGATAAAGGAAGGGGATAGGAAAGGAGAGAAGAGTGGAAGGCGATGGGTAGAAAGGGAATGTGTAGGGAGGATAAAGAAAGGGATACTGGGAGGGGTGCATGGGGGAAGGAGAGAGAGAGAGGAAAGGATGGGAAGGATGAGGAAATAGGAATGGAGAGAGAGGAAAAGGGTTGGAAGGAAAAGAATGGTGAGGGAGGATAAAGGAAGGGAATAGGAAAGAAGAGTGAAGGAGAGTGAAAAGGGAGAGGGAGGATAAAGAAGGGGAGGGTAAGAAATGAAATAGTGTGGAATAGAAAACAAGGGCATAGTAAGAGAATGGACAGGGAAGAGAATAACACAATAGAAGGGAGAGAGGAAAGGAAACGAAGAGAGAGGAGAGGAGAGCAGATGGATAATAGTGAAAGAGTGGACATGGAAATAAAATAAAAAGAAAGTTAAATAAAAAAAGGAAGGAAAGAAAACAATAACAAATAATAAAATAATGAGGGAAATGAGGTGACTGGATAAGAGAAGAGGAAGGAAAGGAATAGGATACGAAAAATAGAACAGGAATAGGATAGGAAAAACAGAAATAGAAAAATAGGAAAAATTGAATAGGAAAAGGATAGGAAAATTAGAATAGGAATAGAATAGGAAAAACAGAAATAGAAAAATAGGAAAAAATAGAAATAGAAAAACAAAATAGGACTAGGACAGGAAAAATAGAATAGGAGAAAGAAGAGAATAGAAAAGAGGAAAGAAAAGAAGAGAAAGAGGAACAAGAAATATCAGGATAGAAAGGGAAGGAACAGATAGATATGAATGAGAAGGGAAAGAAGAGAAAGACGCAAAAGGAAGAGGAGAGAAAGGAATAAACTGAGGAAGAAGAGGAAGAGGAAAGAAAGAAAGGGAGGGAAAGGGAGGGAAATGTTATGACTAAGGGAGAGTTTTGATGACGTGTGTGTGTGTGTGTGTGTGTGTGTGTGTGTGTGTGTGTGTGTGTGTGTGTGTGTTCTCTATCATTCTCCATAACACTTTCCGTCATGCTCTCTCTCTCTCTCTCTCTCTCTCTCTCTCTCTCTCTCTCTCTCTCTCTCTCTCTCTCTCGTTGAGGCTAAATTAGGTTATTCTGAGGTTATGAATAGGCTATCTCTCTCTCTCTCTCTCTCTCTCTCTCTCTCTCTCTCTCTCTCTCTCTCTCTCTCTCTCTCTCTCTCTCTCTCTCTCCTCTTCATCCTTCTATTTTCACCTCCTTCCTTTATTCCTTCTTCAATCTTTATATTTTTCCTTCCTCCTCCTTCACTTCTTCCTCTCTTTCTCTCTTTCTTTCCTTCCTTTCCTTCCTTCCTTTTCTCCTTCCCTGCTTCCTTCCTTTTGTTTTCCTTCACTCCTTCGATTCTCTTCCTTCTTTCTTTCCTTTCCTTCCTTCATTACTTCCCTCCTTACCTCCTTCCTCCTTTCTTCCTTCCCTCCTTTCCTTCCCTTCCTCCTCCTCCTTCCCTTTCTTCCTCTCCTCTATCATCACTTTTCTCTCCACTTCTACTTCCTGCCTTCAATCTTTCCTTCCCTTCCTCTTCCTCCCTTTCTGTTATCTCCCTCCTTCCCTTTCTTTCTCTCCTCTATCATCACTTTTATCTCCACTTCTACTTCCTGCCTGCAATCTTTCCTTCCCTTCCTCCTCCTTCCCTTCTGTTATCTCCCTCCTTCCCTTTCTTTCTCTCCTCTATCATCACTTTTCTCTCCACTTCTACTTCCTTCCTGCAATCTTTCCTTCCCTTCCTCCTCCTTCCCTTTCTTCCTCTCCACTTCTATTTCCTGCCTTCAGTCTTTCCTTCCCTTCCATTCTCTCCCTCCCTCCCTCCCCCCCCCCCCTTCGTGACTACCCATGGCTTCAGGTGAATGGCTTTAATCTACACGTGTTTACATTTGTTACCTGGGCACGTGATATCCCCTTCCTCCTCCTCCTCTCCCTCTCCTCTCCCCTTCCTCCCTTCCCTCCTCTCTCTCTATATTGTCTCCTTCACTCTCTCTTTGTCTGCCTTTCGTTTTCTTCTCAGCTTTTCTCTTCTTCCTTTCTGTTCCCTTACCTTTCCTTCGTTCGTTAGTTTCCCTTCCCTTCCCTTCCCTTCCCTTCCTTTCCTTTCTGCCTTTTTCTTTTTTCCCTTCCCTTCCCTTCCCTTCCCTTCCTTACCCTTTCCTTCCCCTCCCTTCCCTTCCTTTCCTTACCCTTCCCTTCCTTATCCTTCCCTTACCTTCCTTTCCTTTCCTTATCCTTCCCTTCCCTTCCCTTCCCTTCCTTTCCTTACCCTTCCCTTCCCTTCCCTTCCCTTCCCTTTCTTTATCTGTTAGTTCACTTTGCATTTTTCTTCTTCCTCTTCCCTTCTTTTCCACTCCCTTCCTTTCCTTACCCTTCCCTACCCTTCCCTTCCCTTCGTTTTCCTTCATCAATTCGTCTCCTCTTCCTTCCATTCCTTCTCTTCCCTTCCCTTCCTTCCTTAGTTCGTTCCATTTTCCTTCCTTTCTTTCCCTTCCTTACCTCCCTCGCTCTCCCTCTCACCCTTCCTATTCTCCCTTTCCCCCATCTCTTCCTTTCCTTCCCACTCCCTTCTCCCCCCTCCCTCTCCCACTCGCTAGCCTCCCTCTCTCTCCCTTCTCCCCAGACTAACGTTAGCACGGCCCTGGGCATACCTGGCGCCGGCCCCGTCACTCCCCAGAAGCTGACGGCGGCGCTGCAGCAGAACGGCGGCGCGCGCATCCCCCCCTCCGGCCTTCCTCTCGACCATAGAGTCACTGTCAAGGTGGCCTGTCCTCGCCTTTATAGCTTCGGGAGGGAGGGAGGGAGCGAGGGGGAAGGGGAGGGGAGGTTGTCTTTATAAGGGGTTGTGGTTTTGTATTTCTAGTTTAGGTTAGTTTGTTTGTTTTGGTTTTCTTTATGGTCACTGTTTGTTTATTTCTTTGTTGTTGTTTATCATCTTATTCCTTTCCCTTGTCTTTATCAGTTTTCTTTCCCTTCGCCTTTTTTTCCTTCACTTTCCTTTTCTTTTTTTTCTTTTTTTTTCTTTTTTTCTTTCCTTTCCCTTCTCTTTCCTATTTGATTTGATTTTCTTTCTCTTTTCACAAGGTTTATTTTTTCAGTTTATCTTTTTTTCTGTCCAACTTTTTTTCCAGTTTTTTTTCTCGTTTTATTAAGGGAAAGGGAGTTGGATCCTTTTGTTAGGGGGAAGGGTGGTGGATCCTTTTGTTAGGGGGAAAAAGGTGTTGGATTATATTACAAGGGAGAAGGGGGTTGAATCGTTGTATTAGGGAGAAAGGTGTTTGATTGTTTTGTTAGGGGGAAAAGGGTGTTGGATTACAAGGGAGAAGGGTGTTGAATCGTTGTATTAGGCAGAAAGGTGTTTGATCGTTTTGTTAGAGGGAAAGGGTGTTGGATTACAAGGGAGAAGGGTGTTGAATCGTTTTATTAGGGAGAAAGGTGTTTGATTGTTTTGTTAGGGGGGAAAGGGTGTTGGATTACAAGGGAGAAGGGTGTTGAATCGTTTTATTAGGGAGAAAGGTGTTTGATTGTTTTGTTAGGGGGAAGGGTGTTGGATTACAAGGGAGAAGGGGGTTGAATCGTTTTATTAGGGAGAAAGGTGTTTGATTGTTTTGTTAGGGGGGAAAGGGTGTTGGATTACAAGGGGGAAGGGAGTTGAATCGTTTTATTAGGGAGAAAGGGGTTTGATTGTTTTGTTAGGGGGGAAAGGGTGTTGGATTGCAAGAGAGAAGGGGGTTGAATCGTTTTATTAGGGAGAAAGGTGTTTGATTGTTTTGTTAGGGGGGAAAGGGTGTTGGATTGCGAGAGAAGGGTGTTGAATCGTTTTATTAGGGAGAAAGGTGTTTGATTGTTTTGTTAGGGTGAAGAAAGGTATTAGATCTTTTTATTATGGTACAGTAAACCTCTCTATTGAACGAACTGTAATAGAGGGAATAGTAGAAAAGGTTGCTACATATGTTTAAAGGTATAGTTCAAGGTAGAGGAGGGTATCAGGACACCTCTCCTCCCGAAATTGACCTCTCTTTCGACCACCTCTTTGGATTCTTTTTAGGAGCAGCGAGTAGCGGGCTTTTTTTATTATTGTTTTATTTTGTGTGTGTGCCCTTGAGCTGTCTCCTTTGTTGTAAAAAAAGAAAAAAGAGGAGGGTATCAGGACACCTCGCCTCCCGAATTGACCTATCTTTCGGCCACTCCTCTGAACTTTTTTATAGGAGCAGTGAGTAGCGAGCTTTTTTTCTATTATTGCTTCCTTTTTTGTGTGCCCTTGAGCTGTCTCCTTTGTTGTAGAAAAAAAAAAAGTACCTCAGGGCACCTCTCCTCCCGAAACTGACCTATCTATCGGCCACTCCTCTGAACTTTATTATAGGAGCAGTGAGTAGCGACCTTTTTTTTTCATTATTGTTTCCTTTTTTGTGTGCCCTTGAGCTGTTTCCTCTGCTGTAAAAAAAGAAAAAAGAGGAGGGTATCAGGACACCTCTCCCGAAATCGACCTATCTTTCGGCCACTCCTCTGAACTTTTTTATAGGAGCAGTGAGTAGCGACCTTTTTTTTTCATTATTGTTTCCTTATTTTTGCCCTTGAGCTGTTTCCTCTGCTGTAAAAAAAAAGAAATCAAGCTCAATCCAAAGGTATTCTTCACAGCAATTGATATTCATGTAATTCTCGAAGCATTTTTCGTCATGCTCGGTAATATAACGTGAAAAAAAACAGGAAAAGAAGAGGGACAGAGAAAAGATAAAGTGATAAAATAAAAAATAAAATGTGAAAAGAGAAAAAAAAATCAAGTCAAATATAAAAGGAAAGGGAAGGGAAGGAAAAGAAGCGGAACCAAAAAAAAAATGAAAAGGGAAGTGAGGGAAGGAAAAAGGGTGAAGGAAAAGGGAAAGGCGAAAAATGAGTGTAGCAAGGTGAGTCCTATATTACACTCACTCTTATACACCAACGTTTTCCTCCTCCCTCGCCCATTCGTGTCATCATTAACCCGGTAGCTGCGGGGATCATGTTTCTTAAAGGCCCCTCTAAGCGAGAAAAATGAGAAAAAATTATCACTCACGCAAACCATTTCATAATATATAGCAACGCATTTGTCATCAGTTTATGCATCATCTATTTTGGGGGTTTATATCATGGCAAAAATGTGGCCCGTCGCTGGTACACGGTAAAGCCACAAATTTGGCCCGTCGCTGCTACCAGGTTAAAAGTACAGGTATATCAAGGACAGGTATATCGAGTACAGGTATATCAAGGACAGGTATATCAAGGACAGGTATATCAAGGACAGGTATATCAAGGACAGCTATATCAAGTACAGGTATATTAAAGTGAGTCCTATATTACACTCACTCTTATACACACCAACATTTTCTTCCTCCCTCGCCCATTCGTGTAATTATTAAAAAGAAAAATACATGAAATACATATATACATACATGAAAAATACCCGTCTTTCGGCCACCTCTTTGGATTCTTTTTACGAACAGCAAGTAGCGGGCTTTTTTATTATTGCTTCCTTTTTTTGTGCCCTTGAGCTGTCTCCTTCGTTGTAAAAAATGTGTTTGGAGGTAAAATGTAAGCAAGAGTAGTTTTTTGTTTAAATGGTGAAAAGTCGTTATTGCAGGTTTTAATTGCTTCAAGGTAACACAATCAAATTAAAAGCAAAAGTAATTAACTAATATTCAGGTAATTGTTAAAAAAGGCCGTTGGGTGTTAGCAGGCATTATTAAAGACGCAATTACTGCTGCAGGTATAAGCGCGAAGTAATAAAAATTGATCGTTCACATAAATTTGTATTCAGATAATTGTTGTAAAAAGTTGTCGATGGCGAGAAATCCAAAAAATACAGAAAAGAGAGAAAAATGGAAATGGAATAATAAAGAAATGAAGAGAAAACAAAAAAATGAAAAGAGAAAACTGATCAACGTCCCAGAAAGAAATATAAAAGTAAAATTGACTATAAAAGAATAAAGAAATGAAAGAAAAAACAATGAAAGAAAAAAGAAAACTAAAATTACAAGAAAAAAAAATTGACCGTTCACATTAATTTGTATTCAGATAATTGTTGTAAAAAATTGTCGATGGCGAGAAATCCAGAAAATTCAGAAAAGAGAGAAAAATGAAAATAAAATAATAGAAAAATGAAGAGAAAAATGATTACGCCCCAGAATAAAAAATATATTACAGTAAAATTAACTATAAAAGAATAAAGAAATGAAAGAAAAAAATTTGTATTCAGATAATTGTTGTAAAAAATTGTCGATGGCGAGAAATCCAGAAAATTCAGAAAAGAGAGAAAAATGAAAATGAAATAAAGAAATGAAGAGAAAACAATTTGTAGTCAAAATATAACCACCCATCAAATTCTAAACATAACCATCCTTCAAATCAAATCCAAAGGTATTGTTCCCAGTAATTGACACTCAGGTAATCGTTGCAAAAGTGGTCAGGGGTTAAGTGGTGGAGGTAACACTTGGTCAATTAAAACACAAAAGGTACGAGTGGACGCTAATAACACTCGATCAATAAGTGACAAAAAAAGGCTTCATAGTAATTAATATTCAGATAATTGTTTAAAGGTAATTACGCCAGGTGTTGATAGACGTCAGGTAACACTCAATTAAAAGCGAAAGGGAGTGTTGGTAGCTATTAATATTTTGGTAATTGAGAGAGAGAGAGAGTGTTGTTGTGTTTTATAATAACTTGAAAGGTATAAAAAAAAGAGACTACTTATTGTTTAAAGGGAAAAAATATTGGGTAGGTTTAAATGGTTCCATAACTGAGGTCTTCGTTATATTGAAGTTTGTTATAAAGAGGTTCGTTAAATAGAGTGTTTACTGTATCTTTATTATCTATTTCATTTATTAACTTATACAATCATTAGTCTATTTATTTATACACTATTTTTTGCATTTATTACTTTATCCAATCTAAAAATTATTCATCTTTATCATTATTATTATTATTATTATTATTATTATTATTAGGGATTTTTGCCCTGGTATTATTGTTTTTATTATTTTTATTTCATTCTCTTGTTTATCACTATTTACATTTCTTTATCTTTATTTCTCTTTTTATTTGTTTAGCTTATTCTCTCGTTCGTGTCCTTCAAGTTATTTATTTATTATTCATTAAGTTTTTTTTCTACATCAGCCTGTCATCCATATATATTTAATTCGCTTTTCTTCTTCTCTCTCCATCGTTTCCTTTACATCCTTCCCTCCGTTTTATTTATACCTCCTTCTTTTTTTCCCGTTTTTTATCTTTCCTTTTTTCTGTTTTCTCGTTTTCTATATTCTTGGGTACGTTTTTTTTTTTTTTTTTTCTTTTTTTTTTTAGGGGCGGGGCTCGCACGTCGCTGCATTCCCCGGTTAGTCTTTTTGTTCCCGCTTTTCTTTTCTTTGCTTTTTGCTTTCTCTTTATTTTTTTCTCTTTTTTTTCAAGGTTTCTGGTATTATTTATATCTCTCTCTCTCTCTCTCTCTCTCTCTCTCTCTCTCTCTCTCTCTCTCTCTCTCTCTCTCTCTCTCTCTCTCTCTCTCTCTCTCTCTCTCTCTCTCTCTCTCTCAAAGTTCTAGTATTATTTGTGTGTTTTTCTCTTGCTTTTCCTTCTTTTTATTTTTTCTCTTTTTCAAGGTTTTGGTATTATTATTTTTTTTCTTCTCTTTTATGAATTCTTTCCTTACTTGGGATGTACAATTATCTTGTTGTTATTTATTTTAGTTTGAAATGTTTTTGGTTCTCTTTTCATTATCAATGTATTCTTTTATTTGCCTTTTTCATTTTCATTTACTTTCATCTTTGTGTTTTCTCTCCTTTATTTTTTTCTGTTTGATTATTTTGAAATGTCACTC
Source organism: Eriocheir sinensis (assembly GCF_024679095.1). NCBI lineage: Eukaryota > Metazoa > Arthropoda > Malacostraca > Decapoda > Varunidae > Eriocheir > Eriocheir sinensis. Next base: position 15,770,581 of record NC_066524.1, read on the forward strand.
GTATTTAATTTATAGTATTTTTTGTCCTTTACGAATTATTTTTATCCTCATTTCTACATCATTTTATATGTATTTTTTTTATTTGCCGTCTCCATTTTCCTTTATTTTCATCTTTGTGTTTTCTCTCCTTTATTTTTCCTATTTGATTATTTTGAAATGTCACTCGTATTTAATTTATAGTATTTTTTGTCCTTTACGAATTATTCTTATCCTCATTTCTACATCATTTTATATACTATTTTTTTTTATTTGCCGTCTCCATTTTTCTCTATTTTCATCTCTGTGTTTTTCTCTCCTTTATTTTTAATTTATAGTCACGCTTTGTCTTCTACGAATTAAATTTCCCTCATTTATATATTTTTTTTAATTCCAGTTTTCATTTTCTATTTTCATCTGTGTTTTTTTCCTTTATTTTTTAATCATATTTAATTAGTCTGAAAGGTCACGTATTCAATTAAGGTTTTTTTTTGTTTGTCTTCTGATTATTTTCTTCCGTGGGACGCATTTATTTATCTTTTATCCACATATTGCATTTTCTAGACGCAGGACTTGTTGTATAAATATTTTCCCTTCTTCCCTTTTTCTCCAAATTGTGATGCAATTTTTTTCTTGCATTTCATTTCCCAACGTACGAGTTTTTCATTTTTATTTTTATTTCCTTTTTTTTTACTGCGATGCGATTTTTTTTTTCATGGATTCCATTTCCAAACGTAGGAATAACTTTATTTTGTTTTCCTCTTCTTCCTTTTTATATTGTAATGCATTGCGATTTTTTCCACGTATTTAATTTCAAGTCTTGTTATATTTTATTTTTCTTTGTTTTTGTTTTGTTTTTGTACACTGCAATGCGATTTTTTTTCACGCATTTCATTTTAGACGAAGAAAGTGTTTTAGTTTTTTCTTTTATTTTTCCTTTTTCATGTTGCAATTTTTTATTCCATTTTTTTTTTAAACGAATGCATTGTTTTCTTTATTTTATTTTTCCTTCTTTTTCACCATGCTGTTTTTCTCTTGTATTCAATTTCAAGACGAAGACATTTATTTATATATTTATTTTCTTTTTTCCTTTTTTATACGGCAATACGATTTTTTTCATGCATTTCATTTGACGAAGGAATTTAATTATTATTTTTTTTTACAGCAGAGGAGTCGGTTCAAGAGCATAAAAAAAAAGGAAACAAATGTGAAAAAAAGCCCGCTACTCACTGCTCCTTTATTTTACTTTCCTTTCTTTTCTGTATTTTCTATTTCTGGGCTGCATTTTTTTCCTTTAGGCTTGCGTAGTTTTGCATTTCTAATAGGCTGCTGGGAGGCGAAATTTAGAAGAGCTGAAATTAGACCCATATTTTTCCTAAAACTATACTTTTCCCTATTTTTTCAAAGCAAGGGAAAGCATAAACAATTTTCCCTAATTTCCCCAATTTTCTACCCCTTTCATATTCCTTTTTTAACAGTATCCAAAAATTTTCTCATTCTTTTCCTTTTTCAATAATATCCACAAGAAGGAAAAGATTAAGTTTTTTCCACAAATTTTCCAACCTTTTCATTTACCTCTTTTCAACAATATCCAAATTTTTCCAACACTTTCATTTTCCTTCTTCACTAATATCCAAACGACTATTACTTAACCAAATCTTAGGCCCCTTTCACACGAGCGGTTTCTGCCGCTCCGGCACGTGCTGGACGGTTTGGCTTTACATTGACTCCTATGGGTGCGTTCACACGAGCAGCGTTGCCAGATTATCGTATTCACCACAACGAATTTATCATTTTTAAGCCTCAAACTCTCGTAGCAGCAAGACCGCAGCGGCAGAAATGCTACACAACGGTTTCGGTGGCCATGTGTTGCTATGGGCGCCTTCACACATGCGGTGTTTGCCGCGTGAGGGGAGGGATAGTTGTCTGTCAACACTGGCAGGCAGGGCACGCGACCACTTTGTCTGCATCATTGGAAAAGCTGGTATGCACTATATTTTCCATCTTACGAACTTTCAATTAATGTATATTGAAAATGTAAGTCTCTTACATATTAATTCTGTATACCTCTGTACAACAAACATCTGCATTTAAATTTCAGGGTTATGGCTAATTTAGCTTATCACGACACGGAGCTCCTGATCTCCGAGATTGAAAGACGACCTTGTTTGTGGGATCACTCAAGAGAAGATTACAAATATGACTGAAGGAGATACCGAAGCGCATGCGGCAGACACCGCACTTGACTGTAGATGTCCGGGTGCCATGCGGCTGCCGCTCGCCGGAGCGGCAGAAACCGTTCCTGTGAATGGGCATGCGGGTGCCGCTCAGCGGCAGAAACCGTTCGTGTGAAGGGGCCTCACGAGGGAAAAGATTAACAATTTTTCCTTTATTCCCCAAATTTTTCAATCCTTTCAATATCTTTTCATAATAATATCCTTTTTTTCCTACACCTTCATTTTCCTTTTTAATTAATACCTAAACGAATATTTATCTTTACGAGGAAAAAGATAAAAACAATACTTCAAAATTTTCCTTCCTAAACCGCACTATTTTCCTAGACTAGTCCCAAGAAAAACTAAATATTTCACCTTTTTCCTATATTTTCACGATTATTATTTTCATTCTCGGCCTTTTCTTTCTTTTCTCTTTTTTTCGCTTGCCTGCTTCGCTTTTTCCTCTGATTTTCCTGCTCTTGTTTTCCTGCTGCTGCTGACGATGCTGCTGATGCTGATGATAGTGCTATAACATCCTTTCCTCTTTTTTTCCTTTCACGCTTCTAGTCCAAATTTTCCTGTTTTTTCCTAGTCCGCTTTTTTCCTCTTTTTTCCTGCTCTGGTATGATGAGTCTGCCTGCTAGTGGTGATGCTGAGGCTGCCGATGATGCTGAATAGTAGTAGTAGTAGTAGTAGTAGTAGTAGTAGTAGGAGGAGGAGGAGGAGGAGGAGGAGGAGGAAGATGAGGCGGAGTGGTGGGTAGAGGAGGGAAATGAGAACGAAGATGAGGAGTAAGATGTAGTTAGTAGTAGTAGTAGTAGTAGTAATAGTAATAGTAGTAGTAGTAGTAGTAGTAGTAGCAGCAGTAGTAATAGTAGTAAGAAACGATACACCACCCATACAAACAAGAAAATAAACAGCTAAACAAAAGTAAACAAAAATAAACAAATAACGAAACTATACTCACTCCCTATCTATCTCTCTTCCTCTCTGTCTACCTATCCATCTATCTATCTATCTTACACACACACAAACTCAAAAACACTTCTTCCCCTCCTTCCTTACTCTCCCAAAACTCTCCTTTCCTTCTTTCCTTCCTCACTAAACCTCTTCCATCTCTCTCCTCCTCCTTTTCCTTACTTCATTCCTCCGTTTTTCCTCTCCCTATCCCTTTCATACTCTCTTGTATTCACCCTAATACTACAATACTAATACCACCCACACATACACACACAAACACCAACACCCCCACCCATCACCACCACCACCGCCATCACCACCATCTCACCCCCCACTTCCACACACCCGCTACAGAAGGTGATGCGGTCCTCCCCCGATTCTGACGACACGGGTAACACGGAGGAGGGTAGCGATTTGTGGCGCCGTGAGGATGATTACATGGTGAGCGACAGATACGAGAACAGGTACTACGGAGCCGTGCCCACCGCTGCCCGCGTGCCCAGGTGGTATGAGAGGAGAAAGGAAGGAGGAGAGGGAAGGAGGGAGGAGAGGAGGAGGAGGAGAGAAAGGGAAGGAGGGAGGGAGAGAGGGGGGAGAGAAAGGGAAGGAGGGAGAGAGATAGGGAAGGAGGGAGGGAGAGAGAAAGGAAAGGAGGGAGGGAGAGAGGGGAGAGAGAAAGGGAAGGAGGGAGGGAGAGAGGGGAGAGAGAAATGGGAGACGGGATGGAAGTGTTATGATTTTTAAGTTCGTGTTGTGTGTGTGTGTGTGTGTGTGTTTTGTTGTTGTTGTTCTTGTTGTCGTTGTCAGGGTGTGTTGTTGTTATTGTTCTTTGTGTCTTTCTGTTTGTTTTTGTTTTGTTTTCGCTTTCCGTAAGTTTGTGTTTTTTGTGTGTTCGTCTGTTTGTCTGTGTTTTCTTGTGTTCTTTGTTATTGGATAGATGTGTTTTATTGATTCTTTGTGTGTGTGTGTGTGTGTGTGTGTGTGTGTGTGTGTGTGGGAGGGAGAGGGAAAGGAGGGGTAGGATAGAAGGGGTTGAAATTAAGAGGTGGGGATTCTGACAGGGGAGTTGAGGGGGGGAGGGGGGGAGGGCGGGGAAGTGTGGTTATGTAAGTGACTGTTGTTGTTGATATATTCTGTTTTGTGCGTTTGTGTTGTGGCAGGTGAGTGATTGGATGGGCTTACCTGGTGTTGAGGGGAAGAGGGGGAAGGGGAGGGGGGAGGGGGAAGGGAGGGATTTTAACGGCTGGTCTGGAGGGAGGGAGGGGGGGGGATAGAGAGGGGGCAGTGTCGTTATGTAATTGCCCATTGTTGTTGTTGCTGTTGTTTTTATGTGTGTTTATTGGCAATGGGCGGTTGGTTTTGTGGTTGTGTTTGTACTTTTTCCTTTCTTTCTTTGTCAGTGTGTATGTGTGTATGTGTGTGGGGGGGGGGGCTGTTTTTTTCTTTGTTTTTTGAGTTTTTTTGTTATTTAATTTATTTCTTACCCTTCATTCCCCTTTCCACCACACCTCCTATTTTTCCTTTTTTTGTTAGTATGTATGTGTGTGGGGTGGGTGGGTGGAGGGGGCTGTTTTTTCATTGTTTTTGAGTTTTTTTTTATTTTTTTTTTTTTTTATTTTATTTCTCTCACCCTTCATTCCCTTTTCCAACACACCTCCCATTCTCTCTAACAAATCCCTAACACCTAACCACCACCACCACCTCACCTGCCCTCACCTGAGCCTGTACACCTGTCCTTCCCTCCTTCAGGTACCTTTCTTTGTCAGCGTGTTTTTTTTTCTTTGTTTTTGAGGGTTTTCTTCTTTCTCACCCTTCATTCTCCTTTCCACAACACCTACCATCCTCTCTAACAAATCTCTAACACCTAACCACCACCACCTCACCTGTCCACACCTGTCCCTCTACTTCAGGTACCTTTCTTTGTCAGTATGTGTGTTTTTTCTTTGTTTTTGAGGGAGGGGTTTTCTTACCCTTCATTCCCCTTTCCACAACACCTCGCATTCTCTCTAACAAATCTCTAACACCTAACCACCACCACCACCTCACCTGTCCACACCTGAGCCTGCACACCTGTCTTTCTCTCTCCTCCAGGTACCTCGAGATTCTGCAGCAAAGGTTTCCAACACTCTTCCCGTGGGTGGAGGAAGGCCCTTGCACCGAAGACAGCGGCAGGCAGGTCATGAAGCTCGTAGGTGAGTGTGTGTGTGTGTGTGTGTGTGTGTGTGTGTGTGTGTGTGTGTGTGTGTGTGTGTGTGTGTGTGTGTATGTTGGTGGGAGTGGGGGGGGAGGAAGAGGATAGGAGAAAGGTGGGTTTGTTTGTGTAAGGATTGGGTGCAGTAGTAGTAGTAGTAGTAGTAGTAGTAGTAGTAGTAGTAGTAATAATAATAATAATAATAATAATAATAATAATAATAGAAGTAAGAGTATTGATTCTAATGATTTCTCTCTCTCTCTCTCTCTCTCTCTCTCTCTCTCTCTCTCTCTCTCTCTCTCTCTCTCTCTCTCTCTCTCTCTCTCTCTCTCTCTCTCTCTCTCTCTCTCGCCTTTCCTTCCTTCCTTTCTGTATTTCTCTCCGTTTTCCTTCCCTTTCTTATCTCCTATCTATCCTATTCCTTCTTTCCCTCATTTCCCTCCTTCCCCTTCTATCTTTATCTTATTTTCCTTCCTTTCCTTCCCTCCTCCTGCAGGACTCCTCTACGTCAACGTCCTACTCTTTGACATCCTACTCGTGGCCTGCATCGGGGAGCTTGAAGGACACTCTCCCCTCGCCTCCTTCTTCTCCATCGTCTTCTTCATCTCCATCATCGTCATCCTTCTCCTCATCTCCCGCAAGCCGCAGAACAGGTGAGTAAATGAAGAGAGAGAGAGAGAGAGAGAGAGAGAGAGAGTAGAGAATGTTCCTTTTTTCTTTTTCGTTTTTCTTTCATTTTTCACTTTTTTTTATCTCGCTTTATTACTACTATACTTTCTCCTCCTCCTCCTCCTCATCATCATCATCATCATCATCATCATCATCATCATTCTTTTCTCATCTCTTTCATCTCCATCTCTTACTCATCCTTTCCATCTCCTCCTCATCCCTTCCTCCTCCTTCTCTTACTCATCCTTCTCCTCCTCCTTCTCTTTCTCCTCCTCCTCCTCATCATCATCATTCTTTTCTCATCTCTTTCATTTCCATCTCTTACTCATCCTTTCCATCTCCTCCTCCTCCTCTTACTCATCCTTCTCCTCCTCCTTCTGCCCCTCCCCCAGACGGTCCCTGCCCTTCCTGGCGCCCGGTCTGCCCTGGGTCCCCGCCGTGGCCATCATCATCAACGTCTACCTTATCTTCAAGCTCTCCATCCTCACGCTCATCCGCTTCGTGCTCTGGATGACGATTGGTGAGTAGACGAGTAGAGTTGGATGGTCTTCTAGGGGTGGGAAGGCCTTGGTAGAGTTTGGGTCTTTCTTTCAGCCACTCCGTTTTTCTTGTTACGAATACTTTCCCCTTTGTTTTCTTATCCATTCAATCCTTTCTGTATTTCTCTCCTTCTTCCTCCTTCCCCTCCCTATCTTCCTATCTATCTATCTCTTCTAGGGGTGGGAAGGCCTTGGTAGAGTTTGGGTCTTTCTTTCAGGCACTCCTTTTTTTCTTGTTACGAATGCTGTGCTCTTTGTTTTCTTACTCATTCATTCCTTTCTATATTTCTTTCCGTCTTCCTCCTTCCCCTCCCTATCTTCCTATCTATCTATCTCTTCTAGGAAAAAAAAGCTTCCAGAGTTTTGGGTCTAGGAAAGGGCTTAGTTTTTGATCTTTCTTTCTCTTTCAGCCTTTTTTTTTGTTTGTCAGAATGCTTTGCTCTTGAATACTTTGCTCTTTGTTTTCTTATCCATTCATTCCTTTCTGTATTTCCTTCCGTCTTCCTCCTTCCCCTCCCTCTCTTCCTATCTCTCTATCTCTTCTAGGGGTGGGAAAGCCTTGGTAGAGTTTTGGGTCTTTCTTTCAGGCACTCCTTTTTTTCTTGTCACGAATACTTTGCTCTTTGTTTTCTTATCCATTCATTCCTTTCTATATTTCTTTCCGTCTTCCTCCTTCCCCTCCCTATCTTCCTATCTATCTATCTCTTCTAGGAGTGGGAAGGCCTTGGTAGAGTTTGGGTCTTTCTTTCAGGCACTCCTTTTTTTCTTGTTACGAATACTTTGCTCTTTGTTTTCTTATCCATTCATTCCTTTCTGTATTTCCTTCCGTCTTCCTCCTTCCCCTCCCTCTCTTCCTATCTATCTATGTATCCTTCCTCTCCCCCCTCCTTTCCCTCCTTCCCTTTCAACATTAACTCTCACAAACACTCATTTCTTTCTTTATTTTCTGTTCTGTTTCTTCCATAACGAAAATTTAACACCCTCTCTGCTTCTTACCATATAGCATTTCTTCTTCATTCTCAGTATAATGTCTCTCACTTTCCTTCTTTCTCTCATTTTTCACTGTCATTTTTCTTCCTTCTTTCTTTCACTTCTTTGCGTTTTTCTTCTCTTCTCTTCCTATCTCTTTTTAATACACTTTCCTCTTTCTTTTCATCCTCCTCCTCCTCCTCTTCCTTACTTACTGTGCCTTGCCTTCTTTTCCTACCTCTTTTTATATATACTTTCCTTTTCCTCCTTCTCCTCCTGGGGGCTTCGTGGTGCAGTGGTTAGCACACTCGGCTCACAACCGAGAGCCCGGATTCGATTCCCGGGCGGAGTGGAAAAATTTGGGCGGCTTTTCCGATACCCTACGCCCCTGTCCACCCAGCACTGAATGGGTACCAGGTATTAATCCGGGGTTGTGTCCCGTCTCCTGGGGTCTGTTCCCTTCTCCTTTAATGCCTTCCCCTCCTGTTTCTCCGGCATATGACCACAGATGTTGCGCCGACTAAACGAAACTTTCCAACTTTTCTCCTCCTCTTCCTATTAACACTAACATCTCCTTCTCTTCCTCTTCCTCTTCATCCATAATTAAATCTCCCCTTCCTCCTTACTAACCGTCTCCTGCCTTCTCTTTTCCCTCCTCCTTTCTCCTCCTCTTCCTTGCCAACATCTCTTCACTAACATCTCCTCCTTCTCCTCCTCTTTATAAACATACTATCATCTCCTCCTCCTCCTCCTCCTCCTCCTCCTCCTCCTCCTTCTAACTAACTCACTAACATCTCCTCCTTCTCCTCCTCTTTATAAACATACTATCATCTCTTCCTCCTCCTCCTTCTGCTAACTAACTCACTAACATCTCCTCTCCTCGGCAAAGGCTTCATCATCTACTTCTACTACGGGATCAAGAAAAGCGTGGTTGGACTGGGACAAGAGGGCGACATCGAGCTCCACGTCACTTCCAAGCAGGCAAACCAGACCGGACTGAACGCCGTCACTCCTCCGCTCGCTCACTCCCTCTCCCCCAACGCCAACTCCACCTCCACCGGCCCCGCTCCACCCTCCGCTGACCTCCTCCACTCCTCCGCCACCACCACCCCCTCCCTCACACCCACGATTGGAGGGGAGGGAAGGAAGGAAGGAGGCGTGTATGTTTCTCCTAACCCAAATAACCCGTTCCGTTAGTGTGTGTGTGTGTGTGTGTTCGTGTGTGTGTGTGTGTGTGTGTGTGTGTGTGTGTGTGTGTGTGTGTGTGTGTGTGTGTGTGTGTGTGTGTGTGTTTTATGGGGGATGGTCAGAGTTTGGTATTGTGTATGCCCTGTTGTTTTATTATCTTTTTTTTTTCTTTCCTTTCTTTTTTTTCCTTCCTGTTTTTTCTTTCCTTCCTTCCTTTCTTTCTTTCTTTTCCCTTTTTCCTGTTTCTCTCACTTTTTTCACATTCCTTTCCTCTTTTCCTTCGTTTCATATTTTTCCGTGTCCAATTGTGCTAATATCTTTATTTCTTTACTTTCTTCTTTCTCTCATTTATTTATTTCCTCCCTCATTCCCTTTTTATCTCCCTTTTTACTACACAAATTTCCTCTTTTCCTTCGTTTTGTATATTTCTTTCCCTTCCCTACTTCTTTTCCTTTCCTTTCTTCCTTTCCTTTCTTTCCTTTCCTTTCCTTCCCTCATTCCTCCCTCCTCTTTCTTTCACTTTCCCTCATTCCTTTTCTCCCTCTTCTACATTTTTTTTATTTCCTTCTCTTCCTTCCTTCCTTCCTTCCTTCCTTCCTTCCTCCCTTCCTTCCTCCCTTCCTTCCCTCCCTCCCTGCTATCATTTGCCTAGCTTCGGGGGGGCCACGGGATGGTCTCTCCTCCAATGGGAAGAAGATGCTCCCCTTAAGGATCTGTCTATACGGAATTCTGAAGCCCCCCCTTAAAGATCTCTCTATAGGAAAATCAGAGGGAGACTAAATTAAATATGAGATTGGATAAAGTGGACCATTAACATTAGCGCCCCCCCCCCTCCCCCCCCATGGATAAATTACTCCCCCCTCCCCTTTCCTCTCCCTCCCCCTTCTCCCCATGGGTCTTGTTATATAAAGACAGATCCTAAGCTACGGTATTGCTTTCATGTTTGTTTGTTTGTTTGTTTTTCTTTTTGCTCTTTTCCTTTATTCGTCTTGTTTTCTTCTTCGTTTTCTGCTTTTTTTTTCTTTTTTGTGTGTTTTTTCTTCTTTTTCTTGTTCTTGTTCTCGTTTTTCTTCTTCGTTTTCTTCTTTTTTTGTTCTTCTTTTTCTTCTTTTTTTGTTCTTGTTCTCGTTTTTCTTCTTCGTTTTCTGCTTTTTTTTTCTCTTGTTTCTCGTTTCTTCTTTTTGTTCTTGTTCTCGTTTTTCTTCTTCGTTTTCTGCTTTTTTTCTTTTTCTCGTTCTTCTTTTTCTTTTTTTTCTTGTTCTCGTTTTCTTCTTCGTTTTCTGATTTTTTTTTCTTGTTCTTTTTCTTTTTTTCTTGTTCTTGTTCTCATTTTTCTTCTTCGTTTTCTTCTTCGTTATCTTCTTGTTCTTGTTCTCCCTTCCTTTCCTTTCCTCTCCCTTCCTTCCTTCCTTCCTTCCCGCCTTCCTTCCATTCCTCCCTCGAAATAAGTAACAAAATTCGACTTAAATCTGAAGAAAAAAAAAATCAACAGTACTTTAAAAAATGAAATTAGAGAAAACAAACCAAATCTAACATTGCTATAAGACGTTAGGGAAGGGAATCCAAAACTACAACACCAGATTCCAATGCTACTTAAAAATATAACCAAAATACATTCACATTTCAAGAACTTATAGAAATTCCAAGCTATAAACTCACAAATCCAACCCACGTACCAAATATAAGGTTTCCAACACCCCATAAATAAGAGGATTAGGACTTTAAGTAGCATCAGGCACTGGGTTGTATAAGGTCTCTAACGATCCTGGAATAGGGGATTGAATCGTGTCGTGTAAGGTTTCCAATGCTGTCTATAGAGGATCAAGAGGGCCTCGCCGATGCTCTGACCATCCCTCACTCCGTTGGTACTACTGCTAAGGAACCTTCGTGTTATATTGTCCATTGTTTGTGAGTTCGTGTGTTTACCTTTGACGGAGAGGAGACGAAGAGAGGATGATGAAGAGGAGGAGGAGAGAGATGAGTAGAAGAGACAGAAGGGATGGAGTGGACGAAGAGAGAGATGGAGAGAGGAGACTGAGATGAATAGGAAGGAAAATAGGACGAAAGAGATGTGATTATGAGCTGAAAGAAGATGATAATATGGCAGAGAAGAGAGCGAGATGATGAAGAGGAAGAAGAGAGATGCGGAGAGAAGACTGACATGAATAATAAGAAAGAGGGGACGAAAGAGAGGTCATTATGAGATGAAAGAAGATGATAATATGGCAGAGAAGAGACTGAGGAAGAAGAGAGACGAGAAGAGATTGAGACGCTGAGTAAGAAGGAAGAGAGAACGATAGACAAGATTAGAAGAAGGAAGTGACTGAGAGGATGGATGAAGAGAAGAAGAGAACAGAGAAGAGGGCTGAGAGGATAAATAAAGAGGAAGAGGAGACGAAAGAGAAGATGATGATGAAAGTTTGCAAGAGGACCAAGATAAATATGAATGAAGAAGGAGAAGATAATGATGAATGAAGAGGAAGAAGATTTTAATTATAGAGAAGAGGAAAGGAAGACGTGTATAGAAGAGATGGAGATGATAAAGAGGAAGAAGAGATGACGAAGTGGAGGAAAATGATGAGGATGAGGATTTGAATGAAGATGATGATGATGACGAAGATGATGATGATGATAATGATAAAAAGACGTGTTACAGGAAGAAGATGGTGAAGCAGAAGAGGTAAAGAAGAAGGAAGAAATGTGGAAAGATTATGATAGTGAAAAGAAGGGAGTAATCACCATAGAGTTTAATTAAGAAAAATGATGAAGGAAGATGACTACGATGATGAAGAAGGAGATGATGATGGTGATGGTGATGGAAGCAATAGAAATATGAAGTAGAGAAAGAGAGAGAGAGAGAGAGAGAGAGAGAGAGAGAGAGAGAGAGAGAGAGAGAGAGAAGCTTCGAAGCATAAAGCAAGATGGATTAGAAGCAAGCTAGCAGGCACGAAAACAAGATATGCATGAAGCAAATCAGGCAAACAGTATAATCAGGCTGTAAAGCAGGCAGTATAAAAGGCTGTAAGCAGGCCGGCAGGCAGGCAGGCAGGCGGGAGGGCAGGCAAAGCAGGCAGATATTACCCCAAGCGGCGCCTCACCCCGCCCGCCGTTCCCGCCAAGCCAGCCCGCCATCGAGCCTGTTGTTGATATACTAGATGCGGCAAAGCCTTGTATTCCTCGTCGTTTATGCGTCGTTTTATCGTAGTAGTAACCGCTAGCGTAGGTGTAGGTCAAGGGTCTGAGCAGGGGCGGTAAGCGGTGACCCTCGGGCTGTGTTTATACTCGTTACGTTCGTTCCCAGGCATGAGTGTTTGGCCCGTGTCCCTACACGTGTCGGGTTGCCTCCCGCCACGACTCTCCCAAGGCCGCGGCACGGATGGACTGAGTACAAGACTTGTGTATTCGAATACGAACACTTCAAATTCCAACGAATACGAATTCGAATACACTGAAATAGTTTTAATTTGAATACAAATATGAATACTTCTTGAAGATATTCATGAATACATTCATAAATATTTTTCTTTGAAAAATACCTTCTTGACGTAACTGGGTATAGCACTGTATTAAAGTTATGCAACAATAACATGAACTCATGAACCTGTACTATACACGGAAGTTACACGTCCGCCCAGGAGGCTAGATTATTCGAATACGAATACGAATACTCCATCCCTGGGCCACAGAGAAGATTACCGGGGTTTCCATGGGTGGTTCTCCTGTTCAAGGCGATAAGTCGTGTAACATTACCACTGAGATCACGAAACACTCCATGAACAGCCCGGCAACTTATTCTTCCCATTACCTCTCATTACGACTATTCCCCAACGCCTCAGAGAAGACAGTCCATAAAAAGCCCAGCAACTTACACGAGAGGCATCCCAAACAGGCGAAGTGAGGCGCCGAGACGTTTAAGAATACGGGTTAATTTTGTCCTTTGTTACTGTGGCGGTGGTGGTGGCGGGAAAGGTGGTGAGCTGCGTGCCTACTTATATTTTGCTCGTGTATAAATGTCCATACATATCCCTATACACATATCTCGACTTGTTTAATTCCGGTCTTAGTATCATGCTATTTAGTGTTCTTATCCTTGTGCCGTTTGCGTGGTATGATTAAGAGATGCGTTCGCTCGTGTAAGGTGGAATATATCAATACGGTTATGCATATCTAGTCATTTTATCAGTATTTAAGGCTTTTAGTTGTATTTTTATCGGTTTTCATTCGTTTTGTGATGTATTGATTGGTTAGTTCTGTTTTATTTGTTATTTATTGGTGTTTCATGATTTGTTTCGATTTGTTGTTCTTTTAGGCTCGCTCACCGTTGCCAGATTATCGTACTCCGAGCATCACATTTACCAGCTTCTCCCCCATAAATACCACCAGGAAACAGGAATAATAAACCATTTCAACAATAACTACAAACAAATCTCGTTATTGTGGCCCAGGAAACAGTTTTTGGGATGGAAATCGGGAAACATGAGAAACTGAGTACGACAATCTGGCAACGTTGGGCTCGCTTGGTAGTCTTCAGTTGTAAGTCGTGGGGGAAAGACGCGTTGTGTTGTGGTTGGGTGATTGAGGTTACTTTTTGCCCTTCGTACGCCTATTTTTTGCACAGATCCAATCCACAAAGTAAGTTATAGTAATTGTAATAGTAGTAGTAGTAGTAGTAGTAGTAGTAGTAGTAGTAGGAGGAGGAGGAGGAGGAGGATTAGTATTTATTCAAGTCACCCACAATAGTAACATTTTCACTCATTTGCACATATTTCATTATTTTCATGCATTTTTATTTTTTTTACTTTCATTTTTTTACATCAGTTTCCCTTATTTCATAAACCAATGGCGAGTTTTCTTTCTCAGTTTCCCGTTTTCTTTCCAAATTTCCCGTTTTCGTTCCCAGTTTCCCGTTTTCTTTCTCAGTTCTCTGTTTTATTTAGCAATTTTCCTTGTTCTATGTCAATTTCCCGTTTTCTATCTCAGTTTCCCGTTTTCTTTCTTAGGTCCCTGTTTTCTTTCCTAATTTCCCGTTTTAATACTGATTTTCCTATTTTCCTCTTCAATATCACGTTTTCTATAAGAATTTCCCGTTTTCTTATAAATTTCCTGGTTTTTTTTTCAATTTCACGTTTTCTTTCTTAATTTTCCGTTTTCTTTCACAATTTCTCGTTATCATTTTCAATTTTCCGTTTTCATTGGAAATTTCCCGTTTTCATTCTCAAAGTCACGTTTTCTATGTCAGTTTCACGTTTTCTTTCACATCTTCCCATTTTCTTTCGCAATTTCACGTTTTCTTTCTCAATTTCTCGTTTTCTTACACATTTTCCCGTTTCTAGTCTCCCGTTTTCTTTTTCAACTTCCCATTTTCTTTCCCCCGAGGTAGCCCCCCTCCCCACCATGGGTCCCTTAGCTACGTATGGTCGTCTCAAAACACTATCTCCATATCATCCAGTTTTCGGCTGTAACATTATGGGAAGGGCGTTCCAGTAATATTCTCGAGCTCTCCTAGGACTCCCGAACGGTCTCTTAAAACAACTGACTGCCTCCATCCTTACGTATTAGAATGGAAAAATTTTGTGTTATTTTATTGTCATTTACTTTTTATTGTTTCCTTCTTCGAAAGTCTAAGAAAAAAGGGTGTTGTACTTTACGCTGTGGTCTTACGTACGATATTATGGATCTTGATTGTCTGTCGATAGAATGGATTGTGTTTCTTGGTTTATTTTTGTTTATTTTGTTGTCTTCATATGTTCGGAGGTTAAAGAAAAGGTGTTATGCTTTATATTGCAACCCTTACGTACGATATTATGGATCTTGATTGTCTGTTGAAAGAATGGATTGTGTCTCTTACTTTACTGTTGTTTATTTTGTTGTCTTCGTATGTTCGGAAGTTAAAGAAAAGGTGTTGTACTTTATATTGAAACTTTAGGTACGATATTATGGATTCTGAGTGTTTGTCGAAAGAACTAATTGACTTACTGATGGTTCTGATTGTATTGTCATTTCTGTTATTAACTTTTTTCTTTACTTGACTTTTAATTGTCTGACAAGAATGTTATTATAAAAGAAGGTTATTATTCTGAAGGTCTGTCAAAAAAACTGACTGTTGGTTCTAATTTTACTTCCATTCTTATTTAATTTTTATCTTAATTTAGAGTTTTAAGATAAGAATGTTGCTATAAAGAAAGATTATTATTATTATTATTATTATTATTATTATTATTATTATTATTATTATTATTATTATTATTATTATTATTATTATCGTTATTATTATGGCGAGTTTTCTTTCACAGTTTCCCGTTTTCTTTCCCAATTTCCCGTTTTCCTTCCCAATTTCCCGTTTTCTTTCTCAGTTCTCCGTTTTCTTTAGCAATTTTCCTTTTTCTGTGTCAATTTCCCGTTTTCTTTTCTAATTTCTCGTTTCCTTTCTCATTTATTATTATCATTATTATTATTATTATTATTATTATTATTATTATTATTATGTTCGCCTTTATTTCAGTCTTCGCCGCCCAGACTTAATTATTGTACTTACTGTTAATACTTTTTTTACCTTTACATGCAAAACAATATTACACATTATCATTGTTTACACACACACACACACACACACACACACACACACACACACACACACACACACACACACACACACACACACACACACACACACACACACACACACACCAAGTTGATGTTCGCAATAATATAAAAAATACGCACAAACCTTATTTTTCTCATTTATTTAAGTTTTTGTTTTGTGTTGAGTTTAAATTCTACACCACTTATTAGTTTATTTATTTAGTTAGTTATTCATTTATTGCTCATTTCATTAGTTTATTTCCATTTAACAATTATTCCCTTCTCTCTTTCATTTATAACATTCATCCTTGCAATCAAACAGTATTATTTCACCTCATTATTTTATTTACGTATTTATTTCCGTATTTCCGTTTTTTCTTTTTCTTCATTTTTCTACACTTTTCTCATTCCTTTCTTCCTTTTTCTCTTTAATCTTTCTTTATTTCTCTTTTTTTACTTTCATTATATCATCATTATTGTCACTGTTTTGCATCTATTTCTTTACATTTTTCTTTAATTTTTCGTTTTTCCTTTTGTTTTGTTTTTCATGTTTTCCTTTTTTTCTTCATTCTTTCTTTCCCTCTTTCTTTTCTTTCTTTTCACTACGGTATTATCGCTTTTATTATTCCCCTCATCGCCCGGCTTTTCTAGGAGAGAGAGAGAGAGAGCGAGAGTGCGGCTGAAGGCTGTTTAGATTCTTCCGTCTGTCTGTTGAACTGTGAATCGGTGTCCGTAAATGTACCAACTACGTGTTTGTTGAAGACTATTATTATTATACGACTCCAAGCTATTATTATTATTACTACAATTATTACTAGCATCATCAGCAACTCATTATTATTTAGCTTTATCAACTATGTACTATGTCTTGTTTTGTTCTTTCTCATTCTACTTCTTTCTTACTTACCCTCTGGCATTTCGTAGTGAGAGAGAGAGAGAGAGAGAGAGAGAGAGAGAGAGAGAGAGAGAGAGAGAGAGAGAGAGAGAGAGAGAGTGTATGTGTGTATGGGTTATTGAATCCTTTGAAAATGCTATTCGATTCCTTATATTCGCGCTGTGAAGGGATTTAACTCTTTCTGTTCGTTTTAGTTTATTTTCATCTATAATTGTGATGGATGTTGTTCTTTCACTTATGATTTCTGCTTGTTCTTGTTTTGTTCTCTCTCTCTCTCTCTCTCTCTCTCTCTCTCTCTCTCTCTCTCTCTCTCTCTCTCTCTCTCTCTCTCTCTCTCTCTCTCAAATACCTTCCTTTTCAGTCTCTCTATCTATCTACTTTCTATATAAGTCGATCTACCTTTTAATCTATTACTTTTTATTATCTATCTCACTAATTTTTTTGTGCATTTTCATTTATTTATATTTATCTAACGCCTTATTTATACATTTGTCTGATCTTTCCTTATCTATCGCTCTATTTCTCTAGTATCTATGTACGTGTCTAACTTCCTATCTATCTTTCTTACTTTATTTCTCTATCTGTTTGTCTGCGAGTCTGTCTTATCACCTCCCAGTCTTTTTAACTGTCCACGTGTCTGTCCGTCTAGGTAATAATAATGTCAGTAACCGTGAGGAGTATTATTACTATTATCGTCACTGCAGTAAAAGCGTTTAACGGGATCACTATTCAATAAAAGCATCAAAAGTTTTCGCCTTAATAAACCGATACAATACAAATGTACGTAACTTATTACTGTAGTCGGCTTCACGAGAGCTGGCGAGCGTAAGCATTCAAGGGTAGCTGGACTCACGGACTTGGCATCATTGCTTGGGTGACGGTCTCTGCGCCGCTCATTGGCTGTTGTCTAATAGATCTAACTTTTTTTTTTTTTTTTACGCAAGTGTTTATAGTGGCGCCATCTTCTCTTGGCTCATGCTGCCCCCGGGAACTCCTTGATTCACTTGGACGGTCTCCTCTAGAGTCCGAGTTGATGGGTGGTCTTCAGGACAGCATGTGGGTAGTTTTAAGCCACTCGGCGGTGACTGAAAAATCCGAGGTGGTAGCGTGGGATTTCGAACCCGCGTCGTCCATCAAGCGGTGAATGTGGGCCCAGCACGGTACCACTCAGCCACCCGCCTACCCAACTTGCCGTGACATAGGTTTAAAAAAGGAGAAAGAGGGGAATGGGAAGGAAGGGAAGGAGGAGCCTCGCATGCAGCCCCTTCACTCAAGCTCAGACAGGCCAGAGATGGATTTTTTTTTTAAGCAATTTTACCAAGTCCGCGAATCCACCCCTAAAGGATGATGCCCGCCAGCTCTCGTGGAACCGCCTAAATATCTTCTACCAACGTAATCATAATACCACTACTTTTTAGCGAACAATAATAATAATAATAATAGAAACAATAATAAGCGAGTGAGTGAGTTGATCTTATATATATACAAACAAAGAATAGTAGAAAATAATTATAGCGACCAATTTAATGACTCTTTCGTGTATAATAATAATATTTTTGGGTTCCTTTAGGCTTACAAAGGAAGGAAGCGTATATAAACATGCTATAGTTCTCCGTTGTTACGAAGCTAAATGACGTCATGTTATCGTCCACCAATCAGCTGTTCGGAGGAGCTGAGAGCGTCTTGGATTGGCTAGAGCAAAGGTGGGCAGCGGGGCCTCGAAAAATTGCGCCGATACTGTTTTGGTTGCACTTGCTCGGCGCCGCACGTATTTCAAGTGCTACGGAAAGGGTTCACAAGCATTTCCAAACCCAAGCACAATGCGTTAACTATTTCGCCATTAATAAAGTGAAACGTAAAAGGTGACCATGTATTATTGTGTCACCCCACGGGCCGCATATTCACTCTCTCTCCACGAGCTCCTGAATGAAGCATCGAAACTAGCCATGGAGTGTTCTGGTAAATACTCTCATTGTGATTCCCACTCAAAATCACACTGACAGACTGCATTTAATCTTAACCTAACCTAACGTAACTTGCCCTGTTCAAGAGTAGGCGCCACGTCCCCGTAGAGAGAGAGGAATACGCCCACGGGCCACACACGTATCACACCTTTGTTTCTCACGCCATGACTGAAAAAGAAACTATAATAGGTACATGTATATAGGTGGTTGTCGGACGCCAGTAGTCTTTGGGAAACGACATTCAAAATACATACTAAAAACAATGTATTAATTTATTTGTAATCGAATTCAACCGCGTGCAAAGAGAAAACAAAACAGAAAAGGCAACATATTATCCTTCAGTTTCCCCCTAAAATATATCACAGTGACGGTATTTTCTATTTTCTTTCCAATATATTCAGTTTCCCCCTAAAATAAATCACAGTGACGTTATTTTCTTTCCAACATATTTAATTTCACATGTAAATAGGGATTGTTTGGCATTACATATTGTTGTGTTAAAGGGAATCGCGCGTTACAGTCTGAACATACGGTTGCTCACCTTTGCTCAGCGCGTTCAGCCAATCCGCGCTCGCATTTCGCACCGCCAACTTAGAAACAAATAAAGATTGAGTAATAAACAATAACAAACATATAACAATGGCGGTGATCTTCTTGTGCGGGAAAGGGAGGGGGAGAGAGAAAGAGAGAGAGCAAGAGAAAGTATATTATAAAAGAGAGAAAGGGAGAGATAGAGAGAGAGGTCGAGAGAGAGAAATCCCCCCCCCCCCTACTCCATGCACACTCTCTCCACTCGCTCCCTCTTCCCTCTCCCCTTGTTCTTTGTGATATCTCCCTTTGCTAGTGCCATGTTAATAGCTTTTGTCCCCTCCACCCCTCTCTCCCCTCTCCTCATCCTCCCCCCTCCCCCCCCTTCAGTGTCCGTAGTCCAATGTAGTGTTTTGAATAAAGTTGAGTTCATTGTTGATGGTTTCTTGTTATTGTTATTATTACCCTGAGAGAGAGAGAGAGAGAGAGAGAGAGAGAGAGAGAGAGAGAGTTAGCATGGATTAGAGGAAAAGAAAATGGAGAGAGAGAGAGAGAGAGAGAGAGAGAGAGAGAGAATTTTGCATTGATTGAAGGAAAAGAAAATTTAGAGAGAGAGAGAGAGAGAGAGAGAGAGAGAGAGAGAGAGAGAGAGAGAGAGAGAGAGAGAGAGAGTACATCCAATATCTGTAATGGCTTAGAAAATAAAAAATAAAAAGATAAATGGATAATCAGAAAGGTATAAAAGATCCATTAGTTTCGACCCATCAAAGTGAAGCAAAAAACTGCGTTCGAAACACTGAAGCTGGATACAAATGAAGCAGTCGGAGAGAGAGAGAGAGAGAGGAAGCGGAAGATGGCGGCCGGAGGTTAAGGACGGTGAGTAATCCTGCCTTATTTTCCTCCCTTTTCACTTTTAATAGCTCTCGTAATACGTTTTCTAGTGTCCTAACATGTTTATAAGTGTTTTGCGTTTATGTAAGTTGCTGGTGTCACGTAGATAGGTTATGAGAACTCAGGATAAAGGGGAAGAGAAATGAAGGAAGGATTGCCATAGTTTTGGGCCTTTCCATGGGTAGTTTTATGACCCTGGTGGTAGTTCGATCCTTCTTCTTTACCATGAACCCAAAAACAAATCAATAGAACTTGAGTGATTTCCTTTTTTGGCCCTTGGAAATAGTTGATGAGAGAAGGAAGGGATTGACGATACTCCCTTGACCTTCGCCTTGCCAGTATATATCTTGTTTGTCTCATCGTGATATTTACCCTTCTAGACTTAACCACGCTAAAATCCATCATGATATAGTGTCAACCACCGGAGGGAAATAGATGTAACTTAACTGTATATAATTGTCTAATTTTTTTTTTTTTTTTTTTTTCTTTTTTTTTTTTTTTTTACAGCAAAGGAGACAGTTCAAGGGCACAAAAAAGTAAACATTAATAAAAAAAAAAAAAGCCCGCTACTCGCTGCTCCTAAGTGATTGTTAATTAAACGAGGGAGACTCAGGAAGTGGCCGTGATCTTACCCGCGCTAAAACCCATCATAATTTAGTGTCAGCCACCAGAGGGAAATAGGTGTAACTTTACTGTAATGATTGGGTAAAGATTCATTTTAGTACCGTGCCAGTATTTCATGACCTACCTTATGAAACATCACTAGCTCTTCATATATCTTTTCTACAAACATTCAACAATCATGGAAACGCTTTCAAAATCCAATTCAAGGACTATTTATTGCCCCTATTTTCAACAATAAATAGTCCTTGAATTGGATTTTGAAAGCGTTTCCATGATTATTGAACGTTTGTAGAAAAGATATATGAAGAGCTAGTAATGTTTCATAAGGTAGGTAATGAAATACTGGCACGGTACTAAAACGAATCATTGCCAATCCAGTAATTATTCAGTAAACAAAAAAAGGAAGGGAAACTTGTGGATAATATCTAATTCAACACTTTGGGGCCCTATATTGACAAGGCTTTCGTAGGCGTTTGGGGCATTTTCCAGTAGTTGAATGACCCTGGTGGTAGTTTGACCCTACTGTACCATGAATGTGAAGAAACGCAGTATGTTGAAGTATTTTCCATATTTTAGTATCAAATTAAACCAAACTTCGTGAACAGGACACTTTATTGGTGAAGATACGATAAATAAAGTTTCAGTAATTTTTTTCATTACTCAGAAAACAAAAAGAAAGGGAAACTTGTGGATATTTCTAATTATACAAACAAATTCAACAATTCTTTCATTACAAAAAAGAAAAAACTACCTTCCTCTATCTTTCTAGTACTGTCCATCATACTTGACTTACTGGACCTGCAAATAATTAATCTGCATTTTAACCAAAGATAGAGATGTATATATTAATGAAAAACTGACTTATCTTTCGGACGCTCCTCTCTAATCTTTTTTAGGGGCAGTAAGTAGTGGGCTTTTTTTTCATTATTTTATTTTTTTTAAGCCCTTGAGCTGTCTCCTTTGCTGTAAAAAAAAAAAGAAATAAAAAGTTTGGAGAACATTGCTCGTAACAAAAGTAATAATAACTGATGATAAGGAAAGCACAGTCCACCCTTGAAGTTCTAATTACAATGATACTCGCATTATCAAGTTCAGTGATCTAGACTGACCTCTTAATCAAGTGGTCATACAGTTTTACACCCTCAAAGTATGGATGAGAGAACAGACTAAGTTTTTTTTTTTTTTTTCCTACATTCATCATTTATTTTAACATTATCACAGGCTTCATATTTTCAGTAACTTATTATAGGCTTTCATATTTTTTTGTTGAGCTTGTCACGGATTTCATACTTTTAACTGAACTCGTCACAGATTCCATATTTTTAATTTTTAATCGAACTTGTCATAGATTTCATACTTTTAACTGAACTTGTCACAGATTCCATATTTTTAATCGAACGTGTCACAGATTTCATATTTTTAATTGAACTCATCACAGGCTTTCATATTATTAGTTGAACTTGTCACAGATTTCAATATTTTTAATCGAACTTGTCACAGGCTTTCATTTTTTCATCTAACTTGTCATAGGCTTTCATTTTTTTTTTTTCAGTTGTCACATTAATTATACAGAAGTTTTATTTATTTATTTATTTATTTTTTCAGTACTTTTCCGAACTATAAACCTTTTCGGAGTCACTTTTTTCACCATTCTTGCCAGCGAGTTTCAAGGAGGACGACGAGTGAGCACAGTGTAGGAGGATCATTCACTTAATCCCTAGTTATAAATGTATCTAAGTATCAAAACACTACGCTGTCCATAGAAAAAACTAGGCATAGATATTGCTACCATGTGTGTGTGTGTGTGTGTGTGTGTGTGTGTGTGTGTGTGTGTGTGTGTGTGTGTGTGTTATTGCAGACCAAGAACAAATACTGACATAGCAAATAGGTCAGAGATGAAGAGACAAAGAACAGACATGCTAAAAGAGGATGGAAAATAAAAAGAGAGTAAAAAGGACAGAGGGTTAAAGACAGATAGAGACTGGTAGAAATGAGGAAAGAGAAAGTGACTAATAAGACATGAAAGGAGGAGAGGAAACAAAGATTGAAGATACTGAAAGGGCAATCAAGACAGTAAGAAGGAGAGAGAGAGGGACAGATAAAGATAATGATATAAATGAGGAAACTAAGACTGACAGATAAGATATAAAAGAAGGAAAGAAAATTGAAGGATAAAGATAGAGATTGACAGATATGAGGAAACTAAGACTGACAGATAAGACATAAAAGAAGGAAAGAAAATTGAAGGATAAAGATAGAGATTGACAGATATGAGGAAACTAAGACTGACAGATAAGACAAAAGAAGGAAAGAAAATTGAAGGATAAAGATAGAGATTGACAGATATGAGGAAACTAAGACTGACAGATAAGATATAAAAGAAGGAAAGAAAATTGAAGGATAAAGATAGAGATTGACAGATATGAAGAAACTAAGACTGACAGATAAGACAAAAGAAGGAAAGAAAATTGAAGGATAAAGATAGAGATTGACAGATATGAGGAAGCAAAGACTGACAGATAAGATATAAGAAAGATGAAGGATAGAGAAAGGTAGAGACTGACAAATATGAGGAAACAAAGACTGACAAAGAAGATATAAAGGATGGAGAGAAAACAAATATGCAAGACATTGAACTGGCAAAAACAGACATTTCCAACTGACCGCCCCCCCCACCCCACCGCACCCCAAAACACAAACAAACAATTATGCATTAGGCTGCGGCACTCCCGTAGAAACAGGCGAGGTGGACGAAACACAAGGCGAAGTTCCAATAGGCGTCGGCAACCTCACTGCAGACTGATTCCGAGAGACTTGTGAACCCCCTCCATGCTGTTGTTGTTGTTGGGTCATGACGGCAGACTCCAGCGCCCTCTGCACGTACATTGTTGGGTCCTCCCCGTCAGGTATCACGAGGCTCAGTGGCTGTCCGTCCTTCAGGGTAATCTCGAGTGTGCTGCCGCCAGTTCCAAGTGAGGCGAGACCACTGGCGCCATCTGGTTGCTGGGGTGGGAAGGAGAGATTTCAGGGGTTACTTTGGCATTGTGGGAAGGAGGGATTTCAGGGGTTACTTTAGCATTGTGGGAAGGAGGGATTTCAGGGGTTACTTTAGCATTGTGGGAAGGAGGGATTTCAGGGGTTACTTTAGCATTGTGGGAAGGAGAGATTTCAGGGGTTACTTTAGCATTGTGGGAAGGAGAGATTTCAGGGGTTACTTTAGCATTGTGGGTAAGGAGAGAAATTTCCGGGGTTGTTTATGCATTATGGGGGTTAGGTATATGTGTAGTAATAGCCTTTTGCAATTGTAGTATCTTTGGGTAGTCCACTTCTACAAAGGGGCTTCGTGGTGCAGTGGTTAGCACACTCAGCTCACAACCGAGAGAGCCCGGGTTTGATTCCCGGTTGGAGTGGAAAAATTTGGGCGGCTTTTCCAATACCCTACACCCCTGTCCACCCAGCAGTGAATGGGTACCAGGTATTAATCGGGAGTTGTGTCCCGTCTCCTGCGATCTGTTCCCTTCTATAATTCCTTCCCCTTCTGTCTCTCTCCGGCATATGACCACAGATGTTGCGCCAACTAAACAAAACTTTCCAATTTTCTTTCCACTTCTTCAGTTATCGTTGCGTCCATTGTTTCCTATTTTCATACTTTCCATATTTTGCAAACTTTTTTTTTTCTTTTTTCAAGATTTAAATTTTCAGCAATGAGAAGGTTTCCAATAATTTTACTGTGTTCATAGTTAGAGTGTAGTTTCTTACTCTTGTACTTTCCACATATTTTTGGTTATTTTTTTAGATGATTTTGAGTTTTAGCGAAGAGAAAGTTTCCAATGGTAATACTTTCATGGTTAGGTTGTTATTAATGACTGCTAATATGGACACACACTTCTTAGTCAGTCTTTGTTTCCTCATATCTGTCAAGCTCTATCTTTCTCTATCCTTCACTTTTCTTTCCTTCTTTTATATCTTATCTGTCAGTCTTAGTTTCCTCATGTCTGTCATTATCTTTATCTCTCTCTCTCTCTCTCTCTCTCTCTCTCTCTCTCTCTCTCTCTCTCTCTCTCTTACTGTCTTGATTTCTCTTTCAGTATCTTTTATCTTTTATCAGTCAGTTTTTGTCTCCACATTTCTACCAGTCTCTGTCTGTCCTTAACCCTCTGTCTTTTTTACTCTATTTATTTATTTATTTATTTATTTTATTTATTTTTTTTTTTTTACGTCAGCGGACACGGCAATAAAAAGAGTACAAAAAAAAAAAAGCCCACTACTCGCCACTCCTATAAAAGATAAAAGTAAAGAGTAGCGTGTGTTTGGGTTTGTGTGCTCAAGGAGGGAGGTGTGTTCTTCCCTGCCTCCTCTCAATACTCACCCCGGTCATAAAGTGTCCCTGCACCTGCCCTATAGTCTCCCCGGATGAGTTTATGACGGGGATGACCGACTGCCCTTCCTCGTTGGTAAAGATCTGTGGAAAAAAGGGAAGTTTAGGGAAGGATGGGAGAGATTATCCAACACTTTAAAGAGGATTGAGGGGGAAGAAAAAAGGGAAACAAAATATACATAAATCAAAACTCAAAGAAGAAGGAACAACGAAGGAAGAACGAAGAACAGAAAAAGTGGAAAAAAAATAAGATAGTAAAACGGAAAGTGGAAAGAAAGCTAAAGAAAATAATGGAAAAAAACAGATAGAAAAACAACATAAAATAATGGAAAAAATACAAAAAAGATAGAAAAACAGACAACTAAGAAAACAACAGAAAATAATGGTAATAAAAAACAAAAGATAGAAAAGCAGAAAACGGAAAAAAATTGAAAATAATGGAAAAAAACAACAAAGACAGTAAAACAAAAAACAAAGAAAACAACAGAAAATAATAAAAAAAAAAAAAGTTAGAAAAACGGAAAACGGAAAGAAAACAAACTAACTCACCTGTATCTGTCTATCGGAAGAATTCGACGACCCTTCCTGAAGCATCACAGCCGTAGACGATGAGGCAGCAGCAGCAGAAGAAGGCACAGAGGGTGAAGCAGCAGTGGTGGCGGAGGGGGGGACAGCCGTAGGGGGAGTGGGGGTGGCGGCCGTGGCTTGGCTGTAGGACCCGAGCGTGAAGCCTTCCGTGTTGAGTTGCAGCATCTGGGTGGCGCCGCCGGTGGTCAGGTTGCCGAGGTGTTGCGTGTTGTGTTGTGAGTCCTCGGAGATGCCTGCCTCCTGGGGGTGAAGGAAGAGTTGCAGGGTTATACTAAGGGAGAAAGAGAGAGGTTTGTGGTGGGAGAGAATGTGAGGGTAAATCCACCACAGAGGCAGAGAAAGACCTGGGAGTATATGTTACCAGGCTACCAATGAAGCCTAAATCTGTGCCAATTGCAGCGGACAAGTTAACAATACCCATCCTAACCTTCCCCATCCCTGTCCTAACCTAACCTTAACATTCCCAATCATAACCTAACCTTCCCCATCCCTGTCCTAACCTAACCTTAACATTCCCCATCATAACCTAACCTTCCCCTAACCTAACCCACTACAGCCTGACCTAACCATAAAAATTCTCATCATAACCTAACCCTCCCCATCCCTGTCCTAACCTAACCTTAACAATCCGCATCATAACCTAACCTTCCCCATCCCTGTCCTAACCTAACCTTAACATTCCCAATCATAACCTAACCTTCCCCATCCCTGTCCTAACCTAACCTTAACAATCCCCATCATAACCTAACCTTCCCCATCCCTGTCCTAACCTAACCCACCACAGCCTTTAAAAACTCTCATCATAACCTAACCTTCCCTATCCTAACCTAACCTTAACAATCCCCATGATAACTGAACCTTCCCCATCCCTGTCCTACCCTAACCCACCACAGCCTTTAAAAACTCTCATCATAACCTAACCTTCCCTATCCTAACCTAACCTTAACAATCCCCATGATAACCGAACCTTCCCCATCCCTGTCCTACCCTAACCCACCACGGCCTGCAGTGCGGTGATAGTGTCATTGTCGTCCTTGTCGGAGAGGATGTAGATGATGCGTTGGTCACCCTGCGTGTGCTCAAAGGTTCCGGAGGGCTGCAGGAGCCACGCCTCGTCCTCTCGGTGTGTGCGTCGGTGCTTGACGAGGTTGGATGAGGTGCTGAAGGACTTGCCGCAGAGGTTGCATAGGTATGGCTTCAGTCCTGAGGCTGGGAAGAGGGTTAAGTTAGTCTAAGGTTAGGTTAGGTTTGGTTAGGTTAGGTTAGGTTAGGTTAGGTTAAGATTTGTTTGGTTGAGTTTGGGTAAAAAAAAATGCCCACAAGTCCTTTGAAAGTTTAGGTTAGTTTAGGTTAAGTTTTGTTTGGTTGAGTTTGGGTAAAAAAAATGCCCACAACTCCTATGAAAGTTTAGGTTAGTTTAGGTTAAGTTTTGTTTGGTTGAGTTTGGGTAAAAAAAATGCCCACAACTCCTATGAAAGTTTAGGTTAGTTTAGGTTAAGTTTTGTTTGGTTGAGTTTAGGTAAAAAAAATGTCCACAACTCCTATGAAAGTTTAGGTTAGTTTAGGTTAAGTTTTGTTTGGTTGAGTTTGGGTAAAAAAAATGCCCACAACTCCTATGAAAGTTTATGTTAGCTTAGGTTAAGTTTTGTTTGGTTGAGTTTGGGTAAAAAAAATGCCCACAACTCCTATGAAAGTTTAGGTTAGTTTTGGTTAAGTTTTGTTTGGTTGAGTTTGGGTAAAAAAAATGTCCACAACTCCTACGAAAGTATTGTCAAATATGTGTGACTGGGTGCTGAAGTTTCAAGAAGAGTGTATCAAGACTCCTCTCCACCCGAAATTGACCTCTCTTTTGGCTACTCTTTAATTTTTACTTTTGAGGGAGCAGCGAGTAGTGGGCTTTTTTTGTGTGTGTGTGCCCTTTTTGTTGCCCTTGAGCCATATCCTTTGATGTAAAAAAAAAAAAAAAAAAAAAAAAAAGTATATGGTCCTGTGAAACAACCCCCACACTTCACAACGACCTACTGGTGTGCATGCGGAGGTGCTTCTTGAAGGTGGAGTTCTCAGAGAAGTTCCTGTTGCACGCGCCACACTCGTACGGCCTCTCCCCGCTGTGCTTGCGTTCGTGTGTGCGCCACGCCTCGCGGTTCAGGAAGGGCCGGGTGCAGTAGGTACAGGTGAAGGGACGCTCGCCGGTGTGTCTCCGCAGATGTAGCTTGAACTGGAGGGGAGAGAGGGAGAAAAGGTAATTAGGTTGTGTCAGTTTAGGGCAATGGCTGGAGTAGGTAACAACACACACACTTGGAGAAATTAGATAACAGCGACCTACTACTGGAAAAGGGGAGGTGAAGACAAAACATAAAGAGGCCATAGGGAGGAAGGGAGGAAGAAGTAGCATGAGAAACGAAAGAGAGAGAGGAATGATTTAAATGAGGAAGCGTTGGAGGCAAAACATATTGGAAGCTTTAATAAAAAACAAAAAAACTAGATGAATATAATGGAGACTGGACCACACGAGTATAGCTCAGGCCCTGTACACACCAGCCAGGTAAATACATCGAGAGAGAGAGAGAGGAATGAATTAAATGAGGAAGTGATAGAGGCAAAACATATAGAAAGCTTTAATAAGAAACTCAGGCCCTGTACACACCAGCCAGGTAAATACATCGAGAGAGAGAGAGAGGAATGAATTAAATGAGGAAGTGATAGAGGCAAAACATATAGAAAGCTTTAATAAAAAAACTAGATGAACATAATGGAGACAGGACCACACGAGTATAGCTCAGGCCCTGTACACACCAGCCAGGTAAATACATCGCCCGACACTCACCTGTGAGGATGTGGTGAACTTCTTTCCGCAGGTGTCGCAGCAGTACGGTTTCTCCCCGGTGTGAATGCGTATGTGCTCCTGCAGGTTGCCATTCTGCGTGAACCGCTTGTTGCAGTAACCACACTTGAAGGGCTTCTCGCCTGCCGGAGGAGAAGAAGAAGGTGGCATTAGGAGGAGGAAGGGAAAGATGGGAAGGTTAGGAAAAGGAGGAGAGAGGAAGATGGGTGAATTTCAAGAGGAAGGAGAGGAAGAAAAGGATGGATTAGGAGAGGAAGGTGAGAGGAGGGAAAGAAAGAGGAGGATGGATGGGTTAGGAGGAGGAGGAGAGAGGAAGAAAGGGAAGAGGAGAATGGGTAGGTTAGGAAAGAGGAGAGGAGAGAGAGGAAGAGTAGGATGGGTGGGTTAAGAAGGAAAGGAGAGAAGAGGGATAAGAGGGGAGGATTGAGGAGGAAGAAGAAGAGGAAGGGCATGTTAGTAGAAGAGGGAAAGGATAGGGAGATAAATTCATTAGTACCATTTTTTTTTCTATATATTTTTTTGCTACCTCCTTACCTGTCAAAAGAAGTCGTTAACCCACCTGTATGAGAGCGGACGTGGAGCGTGAGGGAGGTCAGGTGGTTGAACTGTTTGCCGCAGATCTCGCAGGTGAATTTCTTGAGCCCCGTGTGGGTGTTCATGTGGTTGTAGAGGTTCCCGCGAGTCTTGAAAGCCGTGTTGCAGATCTCACACTCAAATGGTCTGTTGAGAGGGAGGGAAAGTGTTACTGAGAAGGAAGGTGGAGGAGAGGGAGGAAGTATATTATGAAGGGACCAAACTAAACCAAACAACACTTAATCAACCCAACCCAGGGCCATAATTTCTAGGGGTGCTATAGCCCTCCCATGTTTTTTATATCAGCCTCAGAATTCCTCTAAAAGTGCTTATGTAAAAAAAAAAATCCCCCAGCTGCAATGCTCACTTCGCTCGCCATCCTCACCCTCACCTCATGATCCTATGATGCCCTCTAGCCCAGTGATTCCCAAGCAGGGGTCCACGGAAGAATTTCAAGGGGCCCATAGAGATTCTAATTATTTAAAAATTTATTATACTGGAATTAGGAGACATGCAGCTCAAAATAGAATTCATACTTCTGTACACAATCCTTGAAACTGAATGCTTAATTAAATGCTAAAATTGCTCCACATTAGCTAACGGTACCAGGGGTGTCAAACTCACGGCCCATGTGACAAATCTGGCCCTTGGGATGGTCGATCATGTGTGGCCCCCTTAACCTATTTTGTTGTTGGGGTCCACAGGTGAAAAGGTGACTGGAAAAGGGGAATGGGACAAAAAGGGTTCGGAACCACTGCTCTAGCCCCTCAAAAAATCTCCCAAAATTACAGGCCTGCAACCCTCCAAACCAAACCTAACCCAACCTAACCTAACCCAACCTAACCTAACCCAACCTAACCTAACCCAACCCAACCCAACCTAACCCAACCCAACCCATCCACTCACCGGTCATCTGAGTGCACACTGTAATGCCTCTGTAGCAGCTGTTTGTGTTTGAAGGTGGAGCCGCAGAGGTGACACACAAACACCCGCCCATTGTTGTGCGAGGAGTCCCGGTGGTAGATGAGGGAGCTTGGGTGGGTGAAGACCTTGCCGCACGTCGGACAGGGGTACTCGCGCTCCTCTTTCGGGGGCTGTAGTATGGGAGGTGGGGAGATAAGGGGATAAGAATGTGATGTCTGAGGGTGAAGAGGAGGAGAAAAAGAAGTTTGAAGAGGTCAAGGAGGGAAAGTGAAAAAGAGGAAGGGAGTAAAAGAAGAGAGGAAGGGGGGAAAATAAAGGGTTAGGAAGACTAGAAAGGGAGAAAAATAATGTATAGCTTAAATAATATGATTCAAGGGGTAGAAAGGAGATGTGTGAGAAAAGGGAGAGGAATAAAAGGAGAATGGGAGAGAAGGTTGACTGAAGGAGAGAATAAGGGAGAAAAAGAAAGCGTTGGGGAGGCTAGAAAAGGAGAAAAATAATGTGTAGCTTAAATAATATGATTCATGCAGTAGAAAGGAGACATGTGAGAAAAGGGAGAGGAATAAAAGGAGAATGGGAGAGAAGGTTGACTGAAGGAGAGAATAAGGGAGAAAAAGAAAGCATTGGGGAGGCTAGAAAGGGAGAAAAATAATGTATAGCTTAAATATTATGATTCAAGGGGTAGAAAGGAGACATGTGAGAAAAGGGAGAGGAATAAAAGGAGAATGGGAGAGAAGGTTGACTGAAGGAGAGAATAAGGGAGAAAAAGAAAGCATTGGGAAGGCTAGAAAAGGAGAAAAATAATGTATAGCTTGAATAATATGATTCATGGAGTAGAAAGGAGACATGTGAGAAAAGGGAGAGGAATAAAAGGAGAATGGGAGAGAAGGTTGACTGAAGGAGAGAGTGAGTTAGAGGAAAAGAAAGGGTTAGGAAGGCTAGAAAGGGAGAAAAAGGAATGTATAGCTTAAATATTATGATTCATGCAGTAGAAAGGAGACATGTGAGAAAAGGGAGAGGAATACAAGGAGAATGGGAGAGAAGGTTGACTGAAGAAGAGAATAAGGGAGAAAAAGAAAGCGTTGGAGAGGCTAGAAAGGGAGAAAAAGGAATATATAGCTTAAATATTATGATTCAAAGGGTAGAAAGGAGACATGTGAGAAAAGGGAGAGGAATAAAAGGAGAATGGGAGAGAAGGTTGACTGAAGGAGAGAGTGAGTTAGAGGAAAATAAAGGGTTAGGAAGGCTAGAAAAGGAGAAAAATAATGTATAGCTTAAATAATATGATTCATGGGGTAGAAAGGAGATGTGAGTTAGAGGAAAAGAAAGGGTTGGGGAGGCTAGAAAGGGAGAAAAATAATGTATAGCTTAAATATTATGATTCAAGGGGTAGAAAGGAGACACGTGAGAAAAGGGAGAGGAATAAACGGAGAATGGGAGAGAAGGCACTGCGATGGAGGGAGAGAGGGTGAGTTAGAGGAACAGACAGAGAGAAGGGAAGAGAGTCGAGTGAGAAAAGAAAGGAACACATACATAGTTGAGACCAAAACACACGTACACACACACACACGCACCTCATGAAGAGCGTAGTGGTTGCGAAGGCTGTGCTGGTAGGCAAAGCGCTTTCCACAGGTACCACAGGCGTAGGGCTTCACCCCCTCGTGCATGCTGGACACGTGGTTCTGGGGAGGGAAGGAGAGATGGAGGGAAGGCCATTGCTGAGTGGTCAGTGTGTGGGCATGGCGACATGGAGGACCCGTGTTCAAGTCCTGCCTGCCTCTACAAGCTGACAGTGGCTTAAGACTATCCACATGCTGTCCTGATCACCACCCATTGAGATTTAAGTGGAGCTCCATGGGACAGCATGAACCAAACAAGAATAGCACCACTATAAAACACTTGCCTCTGCCACAAACAAGTTGGGTCTGACCAGCAAGTCCCATCATGAAAGCCTAGTGGAGTTGTAGGCCGAACGTAAAAAAGAAATTCTACCCATTTCTACATATGAAGAACTTTCTAATGATCAGAACTGTGCTGTAGAGACCTAAAGAAAACAGAACCTCCCCCGAGGACTCACGTTGTAGCCTTCCTGCGTGACGAAAGTGCGCGTGGGGCAATGCGGACACTTGAACTCCACCTGGTTGTCCTCTTTTTCCACCTCAATGATGCCTGTGGAAGAGAGGGAGTCAGGATGTTCAGGAGTGGTTTGGCAGTCAGTTATTTTTTTATATATTAAGTCTTATTTTTCTATAGTAAAGCAGGTACAGTTCAGGGGCAGAATAAAGAATACATGTAAAAGTCTGCTCATCAAATGCAGTTGTTTCAGTGGTCATTTTATCTTCTCATTTATTTCTATAGTAAAGGAGAGAGAAAAGACAAATAAGAATAAATAAAAGTGCTATCTGGTTTACTAGTTATTTCATTCGGTGGTCTCATAAAACAAGCACATGAAACACTGGGAAACACAAATGGAACACCTCAGGGCAACTTACCGAGGCCCGTGTGTTGCGTGTTGAGTTGGTGGATGTTGATGTCCTCGCGGGTGGAGAAGCGATCCTTGCAGGTGTCACACTGGAGGATGACTTCTTTGTGGAGGCGGCTGTGTGGGGGAAAGATGGGTGTTTAGAAGGGCTGGGCGGGTGTGTGGGGTGGAGTGGGGCAGGTTAGATGTGGGGGAAAGATGGGTGTTAGCCAGTTTGGGTGGGTGTGTGGGGTGGAGTGGGGCAGGTTAGGTGTGGGGGAAAGACGGGTGTTTAGGCAGGTTGGGCAGGTGTGTGGGTTGGGGTGGGGCAGGTTAGGTGTGGTGTGTGGGGTGTGACAGGATAAGTGTGAGGGGCAAGGCAGGTGTGTGTTTTGAGTGTGACAGGCGAAGGGAAGAAGGAAAGAAAAGAAGACAAGTAATTAGCAGGTTAATTATTCATATAGCACTGTAAGGCATTACTTATCTACATATCCATTTTTAACCCGGTAGCAGCAGGGATCACGTTTCTTAACCCTTTCATTGGTTAGGGCTCGCAACGAGACTATCCCCTCAGGCGCACTCAGGGAGCCCAATGGGGGGTCTCTTTTAACCTCTGTATCTCAAAAACTATTCATCACAGCTAAAAACCAAAAACACCATTGGAAAGAGGAGGCCCAGGTCTTGCGAACGTACATGCACGTTCAGGGAGTGTTGAATGTTAACACTTATGTCGGTGCGTGGGGGATGATCAGCCGTATTGAGGGAACTGCAGACATCTTTTCTTCAGCTTCTGGCAAGGGAGTATTGCCAACTGCAATGTTTACAACTATTTGGTCAAAGAATCAGTCAGGTGATAGGTGAAGCTATGCAAAAATGCTGCTATATTGGGCAAGAACATCCACCAGTTACTCGTCTGTAGAGATTTGCCGCTGGGCTGATATGATTTTCCACCAAATTTAGTGAAGAATCCACTCAATTGGCAATCCTGTGTTGTGAGAATTAGTGTTGGAACATTCTCATATGCGGGAGATTTGAGTGCGGGTGGAGGTCGCAGCGAGCGTTTAGCGCCACCAGCAAATACGCCTAACACCCGCTGCAAGCATTTTTTTTTTTTTTTTTTTTTTTTTTGTTTTTTTTTTTTCAAGTTCACACAACACAAAAACAAAAAAAAAAAAAAAAAAAAAAAAAAAAAACTAAAAAAAAAAAAAAATATAAAAAGGAAAAGAAAGGTAGTCGGGGAGAGGAGAGGAGTCCTGATGCCCTCCCTTGAAAGAGTTGAGTCAGTGGCAGGAGGGAAGGAAGAATACAGAAAGGAAGTGTTGTTTCAGAGTACGTGCGTGAGGGAAAAAGTGAAGAAGATGGGTTAAAATTCTGCATAAGGGGTTTGGACAGTATAGGGATGAGCAATGAAAGGGTTAATGGTTCCTCTAAGTGAGAAAAAATCACCCCTCACACAAACCATTTCATAATATATATCAAAGCATTCATGATCAGATTATGTATCATCTATTTTGGGGGGTTTATATCATGGTACAAATTTGGCCTGTCGCTGCTACACCGTAAAGCCACAAATTTGGCCCGTCACTGCTACCGGGTTAATACTACCATATTCTAGTGTCTTGTGTCTTCTTGGTGGCTAGGGAAACTACGGAAGCCTACTAACATTTATAAGAGCTTGCTATGTAGACCCTATGTGAGGAATATTTACATGTATAGACACATTTACAACCTTTCTCACAACCACCCTAAAAAAATTAAGAGAGGGAGACTTTAAAAAGGAATCAATGCGCACACACACTCACTTATGCAGGAGGTATCGGCCCTTATGGAGGAAGCCCTTGCCACAGAGGTCACACAGCCACTTGGCCTTCTTCTTGGCCCCACGCTTCTTACGGAACAACGTGGGCTCGCTGAAAGACGCCTTGGGGGGCACGCTGACCGTCTCGCCAACTGTAGTAATCTGGGGGTAAGAGGACACTGATGGAGTGGAGAGAAAGAAGGAGGAAGATGGGGAGGGTATGGTGGTGCATTGGGGAGGGGAGGGAAACTGTGAGTAAGGTACAGGAGTGGCTGGGTGTAGCAATGTGATGAGGACATGGTGGTGCTGCAGGAAGGATGTGGTTGTGTCATCCTCAGAGAGACATTTACCTGTATTGAGCTAATGGAAGAGGAAGCCTTGTCCTTGCCCTCCTCCAAGTCCTCCATTCCTCTGAGGGTAATGTTGCCGTCTGGAAGGGAGATAAAGAAGGTTTGTATCATGTTGCTGTCTAGGAAGGAAGGTGAACAAGTTTAGGGTAATATCGCTCACTAGGAATTAGGTTATAAAGTCGGTTCAGCCAAGTCTGAGGTGTGCATTATCGTCCGCTGGCAACCTGTTGTCCCACGGCATGTCCGATTGTGTGAATAATATTTCATACCCTGCACATAGGAAACAATGAAGAAATACACAAAAAAATACATGATACATAAAACAAAAACAAACAAAAATACAGTAAGAAGAAGTTAGAAAGTTTTGTTTAGTTGGTGCAACATCTGTGGTCATATGCCGGAGAGAGACAGGAGGGGGAAGGAATTATAGGAGAAGAGAACAGCTCCCCGGAGACGGGACACA
Source organism: Eriocheir sinensis (assembly GCF_024679095.1). NCBI lineage: Eukaryota > Metazoa > Arthropoda > Malacostraca > Decapoda > Varunidae > Eriocheir > Eriocheir sinensis. The sequence goes on from NC_066524.1 coordinate 15,805,153, forward strand.
ACCCCCGATTAATACCTGGTACCCATTCACTGCTGGGTGGACAGGGGCGAAGGGTATCGGAAAAGCCACCCAAATTTCAGAAAGAAGAAACAAAGAAACCATAAAAGAAAAAAATACAAATAAAAACCAACAAGATCATCTCACCTTCCTGGAAATTCACCTCAATATTCACTGAGACAGGGAGGTCCGAGGGCGGCCCAGAGGCATCCGCAATGATGATACTCGCGCCGTCGTCACCATCACCGCCCTCACCACCACCGGGCTGCTCCTCATCCATCACCACCTCGGGCACCAGCATCCCCGCGGCAGCCCCCTGGTGGCGGTAGTCGGCATCGGTGAGGTCGTCAAGCTCCTCCATGACCTCTTCCTTAACCCCAGAGTCATTCATAAGCTTCTCAAAGTCACGGCCGGCGATGGAGTCTCGATATCTGGAGGAGGAGGTGGTTTAGAGGAGAAAGAATTGGTTAAGAGGAGGAGAAAGAGTGGTTAACCCCTTGACTGGATTTCCTACAAGAAGACATCACCAAGTTACAGGAATGGAATAAAAAGTGGCTGCTTCAAGAACAGGATAGAGAAAATATGCGAAGAGGAGGACAAGGAAATGGTAGACAAACAGATAAGAGATAAGGAAGGGAAAGAAAAAGGATAAAAGTAGAGAAGGTGCAGAGATGAAAGAAGAGAAAGGGAGTAAGAGGAACAAACAGCTACTACAATTCAATGAAGAGAAATGTAAAGTCCTGCACATTGGGAGGGGATATCCAGCATACCAATACCACATGGGAAACACTCCACTATCCACCACAGAGCCAGAGAAGGATCTGGGAGTATATGTTACCAGGCTACCAGTGAAGGCAAAATCCGTGCCAATCGCAACGGACGAGTTAACTTGACTCACAAACCTGCATGTCTCTTGTTCTTGTCCCCTTAACCCGGTAGCAGCGACGGGCCAAATTTGTGGCTTTACCGTGTAGCAGCGATGGGCCAAATTTGTGCCATGATATAAACCCCCCAAAATAGGTGATACATAATCTGATCACAAATACTTTGATATATATTATGAAATGGTTTGTGTGAGGGGTGATTTTTTCTCATTTTTCTCGCTTGGAGGGACCATTAAGAAACATGATCCTCGCTGCTACAGGGTTAACATTCCACCTCACAACCCTCTACATCATGCACTCTCTCTCTTCCCCCCCCAGAGCCACACACACCTGGAGGGAAGACTTGCTTTCCTCCCAGACCGCCTCGGGCCCTTCATCGGGTCCAGCAAGTCCTCCTGCCTCAGCTCCTCGATATCCTCCACCTTCACGGGAAGTTTTGCCGAGCCCTGAAGGAGGAAAAAGGAGGTGAGGTGACTGATATTATTGTTCTTGGTTATTATTTTTTTTGTTTTCAGTATTTTGTCCTTTGTTGGGAAGTTGTTTTAGAGTTGGATTATTACTTGTTTACATAGACACCCACATACAAAAGATGATTAAATAAGAACACACACACACACACACACACACACACACACACACACACACACACACACACACACATTATAGAAATACAAGAGATCACAGAAAGAAATTGAGGACGACCATTTGCCTGAGAGATATCAAGAACCACAGCCTTCCTCATACATGCATTGGCACCTGGAATAACCTAAAAACAAAAAGAGATTTCAAGCCAAAACTACTCGTGAATCAAAAGCTGAACTTGATGAATTGTGACTTAGAGATGGGACCAGACCAGTGTAGCTCATTCCATGGATATATCACACACACACACACAAAAAAAAAAAAAATAGAAATAGATAAATACAGCTAGGTCAACACACGCACCTCCCCTCTGCGTGGCCGCCCTCTCTTTCTCTTCGGTGGTCCTGGTGGTGGGCGGCCGTCCACTGCCAGGCTCATGGGGTGGCTCTCCCCGAACACCTTGGCCACGCTGGCACCTGCGGAGTATCTCATTAGGTATACTAGTGAAGAGGAAGTGCCTTGTAGTGTGTGTTAGCCCCTTGACTGCAGGTTTCCTACAAGCTACAGGAATGGGACAAAAAGTGTCTGCTACAACTCAATGAAGATAAATGTAAAGTCCTGCACCTTGGGAGGGGAAATCCAGCATACCAATACCACATGGGAAACACTCCACTATCCACCACAGAGGCAGAGAAAGACCTAGGAGTATATGTTATCAGGCTACCAGTGAAAGCCAAATCTGTGTCAATCGCAGCAGACGGGTTAAATGTTAAATGTCTGTGTTGGAGTCTCCCCTTTTGTCTGTTTTCACCGGTATTTTTTTCATTGTCTTCATGCATAGTGGCAGCGTTTTATCATTGCACTCTCCATTACTGCGGCAGGAAGCTTGTTACAGTGACTGATGAAGTAGGGAAAAAAAAGGTTCACCAAAGTCTATGTAGTGGTAGCAGTAACTGTTCTCACCCTTGGTCAGGTCATCCATGGGTATGTCTGGTGTCTCTCCCTGGAGGTTGATGAGGACAGCCTGGGGGGACGCTGGGGGCCTCTCCGGCTGTGTGGGAGAGAGAGAGAGAGAGATTAACATGCCATTCATTTTATTTCTTTCCTTTATTGTCATTTATGTTTTCTTATGCATATTTTCTTTATTTTTCCTTTGTTCCTTTAATTATTCCTGTAAGTTTGTCTGTTCCTTTAATGTGTACGGAAGTCTAATGCAATGAATTATATACTTCTGCTGTTGCTTAGTTTTCTTTTTATTCATTTATTTTGTCTTTTCTCCTCTTACTCCTCCTCCACATCATCATCATCATCATCCACACTCCACACCTGCAGGAGGGAGCGCAGGCGGTGTTGTCCTTCCACCATGCGGTCAATGAGGTCCACCGTTGCCGCCACGCCCACATGGCAGCGCTCGCAGATACACACCGGAAGCCGCCCATCGTCAACCACCTGTGTGGAGAGAGGTGAGTGCTGTGCGTTCACCCATAGTCACTCTACACCTGATTCTATAACCCCTTGACTGTGGATTTCCTACAAGAAAACATCACCCCGCTACAGGAATGAAACAAAAAGTGGCTTCTACAGTTCAGTGAAGAAAAATGTAAAGTCATATATACCTTGGGAGGGAATATCCAGCATACCAATACCACATGGGAAACACTCCACTATCCACCACAGAGGCAGAGAAAGACCTGGGACTATATGTTACCAGGCTACCAGTGAAGGCCAAATCCGTGCCAATTGCAGCGGACGTGTTAAGCCTCTGGTGTGAAGTAATCCATTGCCCCAGAACATAATAATAGAAGGGATAGTATACAAAGGCGATGATTTAATGTAGAGTATTAAGGGGAAAATCTAAGTTTATTTTTTAAGGGTTTATGGCAGACTCTAACAAGCAAGATCCTGGTACTGTTAAAATTATGGCTTCATGGCTATCAAAGCTTATTAGTTAATTCATGGATATGATTCCACACCAGTGCACATTTAAATAAAGCTTGAAATATTTGTGGTTGTAATGATATCTTTAAACTTCACTCTTTGAACGTTGAATGAGGGAATAGAGTAACCGTACAAGTCTTGAGTTATGAACAAATCCGTCTTAAATAAAATCTGTTCATAAGTAAAAATCTGTCCTTAAGTAAACTTTCTCCATAAGTAAAATTTGGCCATAAATAAAGTCTGTCCATAAGTGAAATTTCTCCATAAGTAAAATTTGGCCATAAGTAAAGTCTGTCCATAAGTGAAATTTCTCCATAAGTAAAATTTGTCCATAAGTAAATTCTGTCCATAAGTAAAATTTGTCCATAAGTAAAATTTGTCCATAAGTAAAGTCTGTCCATAAGTATTTTTTTTCCTTAAGTAAAATTTCTCCATAAGTAAAATTTGGCCATAAGTAAAATTTGGCCATTAGTAAAACTTGGCCAGAATTAAAGTCTGGCTATATTAAGTAAAATTTGTCCATAAATAAAGTCGATCTGGCCATAAGTAAAATCTGACCATTAGTATAATTTGGCCATAATTAAAGTCTGGCCATAAGTATAAAATCTGGTCATAAATAAAGTCTGGCCATAAGTAAAATTTGGTCATAAGTAAAATTTGTCCACTAGTAAAATTCGGCCACAAGTAAAATTTGCTCAAGTAAAATCTGGCCACAAGTAAAATTTGTCCATAAGTAGTGTCCATAAGTAAAATTTTCCAAAAGTAAAGTCTATTAGTAAACTTTGTAGCCTATATACATAAGTAAAATTGTGCCATAGTATAGTCTATCCATAAGTAAAATTGTCCAAAAATAGTCTGTCCACAAGTAAAGTTTGGCCATAAGTAAAATTTCTCCATAAGATAGTTGCTTAAAGTGTCAATAAGTAAAATTTCACAAGTAAAGTTTGGCCATAAGTAAAATTTCTTCATAAGACAGTAGCTTAAAGTGTCAATAAGTAAAATTTCACAAGTAAAGTTTGGCCATAAGTAAAATTTCTCCATAAGATAGTAGCCTAAAGTGTCATTAAGTAAAATTTCACAAGTAAAGTTTGGCCATAAGTAAAATTTCACCGTAAGATAGTAAAGTATGCCAATAAGTAAAGTAAGTCCGCTAGTTAAGTTTGTCCATAAGTAAAAAAAATTCTACGTAAGTAAAGTCTGTCCATAAGTAAAATAAGTAAAATTAACAGGCAACTCGTCCCAGGACACCGCTGCCAGATTGATGTAATCAATCATCGTTTTAACAGATTTTTGACACTTAACTATTGCCAAAAGGCCAGGAATTAATGATCCTAACTATAACCATTAATGAATCTCGTTATTGGGGTGCAGGAGGCAGTTTATGGGTCAGAAATCGGTAAATATGAGGCTGAGTAGGACGATGTGGCACCCATGTCCCAGCGTCCCCCACCACCGCCGCCGCCGCCATATTCCCCTTATTTCACATCAACCTTAAAATAAAAGAACCCACGCATCCCTCCACCCCCTTAACCCACCACATCATTCCTCCCTACATTCCCTACCTTAACCACCCACAAAAATGATTAATACGACAACAAATCCCACCAAAACCAAAGGCTCTAATTTGACCCCGGAATGCAAAGGGAGAGGAAGGAGGAGGACAATGGAGAGTATGGATCTTGCTCTCACCTTTATGGGCAGATATTTGTTGATGAGGATGGCCAGGGATGCTTTCTCCTCACTGTCGTCGAAGATGGTGAAGGTGCCCCCCTCGCTCTCGGTGGCACAGAGGCGGCAAAGCGGAGAATCGTTGAGAAATGTGCCCATCTTGTGAGGCTGCTGGGCTGGCGGGGACGAGGCGAGGGAGGAGGGAGGGAGGGACGGGACCTGCTGGCTGCCTCTCCCCCTTTTTCCCTCCCTGTCTCCTCTTCCTCCCTCACTTCTCTCCCTTCCTCCCTTCTCTTATTTTTTTTCTCTCCGTCTCACTCTTCTCTCCCTCTCCTCTTGCATTTCCCTCCCTTCTCATTTTTCTCCCGTTTACTTTTCTCTCCCTCACTTCTCTCCCTTTCCTCTCGCACTTCTCTCTCCTCTCATTTTTCTCTCCCGTCTCACTCTCTCCCTCTCATTGTTCTCTTCCTCACTTCTCCCTTCCTCTCGCTTTTTATCTCCCTCCGTCTCACTTTTCCCTCCCTTCCTCTCATTCTTCCCTCCCTCTCAATTTTCTCTCCCTCTGTCCCACTCTTCTCCCATCTCAATTTTCTCTCCCTCTCATTCTTCGATCTCCCTCCGTCTCATTCTTCTCTCCCTTCACCTCTGACGTAATACACCGCTTATCTTTATCTGCTTGGCAAATTTTACAGTAACCGATTGAGTAGGATGAGATAAGGACCCTATGCTTGTCTGTAGGTCGATTCATTCCCCGACGTAACTATATAATCCGTAACAATTGAAGTTCATTCCTATTAACTATCCTCATAACTTGTGCTTGGTCAGAATTTATCCCAGTTTGATTATTATGTGGGAAGTTAACATTAAACTTCAAAGCAAAAGTTGACCCACCTGTTAACTCATTAGGTGTTTTGTTATTTATTTATTTATTTATTATTATTATTATTATTATTATTATTATTATTATTTTTTTTTCTGTCACTATGTTTGCTCATTAAGGGAACTATTTGGGTTTACATTTTATTTTTTATCCCTAGATGCCCTTTCATTGGTCTTATAATTTTCAAGTAAACATTTTTGTCATTCATTTCCTCCCCTTCCTTCAAGTAGCTCACTAATGCATTTTTTCTCTATTATCCCTTTCACTAAAGCATTTTCTTTATTTTCTAGGAATGCTCCCCACATCTGCAGCTACTAAGAAAAAACATTGATGTGCTGATGTTACCCAGTGCCCACAGCCACTTCCCAGCATCGTCCTTTTAGAGATGATTTGTCACCGTTACCTTTCTTTCTTCTCGCTCTTCTCTCCCTCCCTCTCACTTTTCTCCTTTACAGTAGCAACTTAATATCATTGGTTACCTCCAAACCTTCAGACACTATATACCCCTAGTCATAACCATGCGCTTGTTGAATGTCATTTGTGTAAAACTAATGCTTATGTTTAAAGAATATTAGTTTTACACATATCAGGGTTTCTATTCTAATGGACCGTATTGGCTATACAAGCAGCGCCACATGTGGCCACATAACTCGAAGCTGTATTTTCCAGAGCTCAAGTTAGAGCGTGTCTGAGGCTGTCTTAGGGATACACAGCCGTGATGCCGCCGTCACCCCAAGCAGATGATTGCACACTTCACGCCTACCCAATTTCAATTTTTCTCCGTGTCAAATAGTATTTTGTCAGGAAATGAGTTAGGAGTAAAGTGTGTGCAGTCGTTGGCTTGGAGCGGTGGCGGCACCAAGGCCTTGTATCCTGGAGGCAGCCGCAGACGCACTCTAGTTCATAACTTGAGTCCTATGGAAAGCACTGCTTTGACAGTTCACTGAGTGGCCATGTGTGGCGCTGCCTGTATAGCCAATACAGTCCATTGTCCTTGCTCACACTATACCCATGCATACACAGAGGTAGAAGATAATAATACAAGCATGTCTTCACTTAACATTTATTCAAGCATTTACTTCTTCTTTCCAGGCAGGATGACGCCCTCATACTTGGTCTGGAACCACTTGATGGCGTCCTCCTTGACCAGGCAGTGCTGGGGTCCGATCTTGCCAGGGCTGCGCCTCCTCTTGGCCACACGGTAACCTGCAGGGGAGGAAAGGCGTATTAGTGGTGGTGGAACATAAAATAGCGTCACGCTCATAAACAAACTGCTATCTCCAGATTTTTTTCTATATTGATCTTTCATTACATGGTGCAGCTTTTGATATAGTTGCCTTCGTCATTATAGGATAGTGTTTTAAAATGAACCGTATTGGCTATACAGGCAGCGCCACATGTGGCCGATCGACTCCAAGTTATAGACTCGAGTGCAACTGAGGCTGTCTCAGGGATACACGGCCATGATGCCGCCGTCGCCCCAAGCTGATCATTGCACACACTTCACTCCTAACTGATTTCAGTTTTTCTCTGTCAAACAGTAGTCAGTAAATCGGGTAGGAGTAAAGTGTGTGCAGTCATTGGTTTGGAGTGGTGGCGGCACCAAGGCCTTGTATCCTGGAGGCAGCCTCGGACGCACTCCAGTACGTAACTTGAGTTTTATGGAAAGTACTGCTTTGACAGTTCACTGAGTGGCCACGTGTGGCACTGCCTGTATAGCCAGTAAATATGGTCCATTCGCTGTAATGTCCGCCTATAAATGAAAACTAATTCCTTTTGATTTTTGCCAGAAGTAAAAAGTGACAGGCAGTTTGTTTAAGGTGATGATATGAAGTACTAATTGCAAGGGTGCATACATACTTCCACTACGATTTAAAAGTCATTTCATATTTGAGCAGGTTAAGTTGAGAAGCTACAAGACAACACTAGACAAGAAAACGTCATGACTCGGGTTGCCCACTTACCAGGTCGTTGGAGGACAATGAAGAAGTCCAAACCGAAGATACCGATGGCAGGGTCATACTTGATGCCCAAGTCGATGTGCTCCTGGATACCAAAGCCAAAGTTGCCGTTCTGGGAGAAGTTGTCACGACGCAGCTCGTACTCACGCACCTGTGTAGGGGATGGAGATGGGGAGCGTTAGGGACGATTCGTTAACGGCAGTACTGTCCTGTTAGGCAAGACCAGGGCCCTGAACTTGTACTCCGTATAGTATTGTAACAGCTGTATTCGTTCCTACTTTTTCCTAGGTTAACACTGATTACAATACTGATTTTAAGCCTGGAATGCAAGTTAATTTGCATGACAAAAGCCTGGAATGCGAGTTAATTTGCATGACAACAAAGTAGATTAACTAAATCACCACTTTGAGAAATCCTTCATAAACATCATGTGACAGCACATTACAAGGGCAAGATAATGCACATCACCGGCTCATGCGCTGGAACTATAACATCACTTAAAAGCCTAAATCCTTTCATAAAAATGTGTGTTGGAGAGGGACTGGCAATGCAGGGACAACCCTAACACTGCTAATTAACTCTCACTTCACTCTCACACCCCCACTACACGTACACACCACAAAGGTGTGCACACAGAAATGAGGAAGTGTGTATGTTAAGCTAAATAAACTTCTAACGGCAAACCTGCATGCATAAATATAATAAAGATGACTAAGAAATATTTTAAACTTTCAAAGGATTCCTAACATCAAAAAGTCCCTGGATGCAGTGTAACATGAACAGTTGGGTAAAGCTGCCCATCCACTTATGAATCTTTAAATCACTGAAATCAAACTACCCTTACTGACTTTGCTTACTGGCAGGGCAGGTGCATTTATGACACATTTACTTCAATATAAATATACCAAGAATAAGAAACTGGTAACTTGACAGAACACCTCTACAAAGCAAAGGTTCAAGTAGTGGACAATATACTTCACCCAAGGGCTTGTTGACACCTCTAATGAATATTGTTAAAACAGAAACATACAAGACAAATGCAATACTGTATAATCAATAGTAGGAATGTAAGAACAAAAAACTACTTCACCCAGGGGCTTGTTGACACCTCTAATGAATATTGTTAAAACAGAAACATACAAGACAAATGCAATACTGTATAATCAATAGTAGGAATGTAAGAACAAAAAACTAAGTGACAAGGACAAATTGCACTCACAAGAAGATTGATTGAATACACACAAAAATATAATATAAAAGCAATGAAAAGATAAGCTGACATAAGCAAGAAGAGCACCCACCTTCAGCCCCTTCTCCAGGATCTCCTCAGCCTTGGGTCCCCGCACAGTGCAGTGGACGGCGATCTTCTCGTTCCTCCTGATGCCGAAGGAGCGCACGGTGTACCTGGCCTTGGAGAACACCGGCTTCTGCCCTGTCAGGCTCTCCAGCACCTGTCAAGGGCACACCAGGGCTGGAACATGATTGCTTACACGATATACAGTAAACCTCGATATAACGGACTAATTTAGGGGGAACTTAGTCCATTATAAGTGGGTCCGTCATATGGAGGGTTTACTGTACTGGCAAACTACTTTTTCCTGGACTAGACACAAAATTAAACACCTAAAACTATTTCTATGGGTCGACCTTCATGTCATGTATAAATCTAAATGAATTCAAAACTTTTACTTGTGTCCTATCAGTTTGTTTACTAGAGAGATGTCTGAATAGAATGTTAAGACCTGAAAGACTTTTATAGCATCCTGGGAAACACATCAACATCCCTTTCATTAACTTCCAAACCCAAATACACTATAATACAAGTGCAAACTATAATAAAACTTGGAAAACTATTCTTAACCCGGTAGCAGCGACGGGCCAAATTTTTGCCATGATATAAACCCCCAAAAATAGAAGATGCATAAACTGATAACAAATGCGTTGCGTGAGTGATGATTCTTTCTCATTAATTCTCTTAGAGAGGCCTTTAAGAAACATGATCCCCACAGCTACCAGGTAAAACACTAAAAATTCATACATATTAAATTGCAATTGAAGCATTACTCTACAAATTACTACAATAAATCAATATATATAACAATAGTAACTAACACTACCTCAACCTGCCCCCCTCCCCCCCATGACCCCACACTACTAACCAGAGCCTCAGCCAGGACACCTTCGCTGGTCTATGGGAAGCGGGGTCCCAGAGGTCACTGGTGGGCAGTCAGGTCACACCACCCCTCCCTCTCCCCCCACCCCCCCACCTTGGCAGCACGGGTCAGCTTGTCGCCTGACTCGCCCACACAGATGTTGAGGCACAGCTTGCCGATCCGCACATCACGCATCACATTTTTCTGCTTCTCCACCGACATCGTGATGGGGTGGGACTGGTGCCGCCCGGTTTGGTGTAACCTGGTGGAGACAGATGACTTATTAGTAATAGCCACAAATACATAACATTTAAAAAAAAAAAATTGACAAAACCTAGATGTCTATGCTGCCTCACTATATACAATTCAAAAGTTTGTTCCAATTAAATAATTTTCAAAACTCTAGTCTGTCTAAATACAATACAACAGATGTCCTCACCCCCTCATGTTGATCAATTTGTGCTGGCCAGTGGCAGCCGATCACCTCACTGGAAAAAGTTGTTGGCTTCCGCCTTGGTCCAGAAGCTTGCTGAGGTCACACTGCCTCGCAGCGCTATGGGAGGCAGGAAGAAAAACTTTGTACACCTCAATATCACCATAAAATATTAATAATGCAATTTCACCACCAACCATGCTTAGTGCTTATATAGTGTTAAACATTATAACAAAAAAGCCATAAGTAGCCAACACTTTCAATTAGAATATAGATAGAAATATACGTTTGTTTACATGGTGTAAATAATTCCCCGTTCATCACGATATCGATGAAGAAATAATTTGACGTCTTCTTATAAAATGTCTTCAAAACTTCTCAAATTCTTCCCTTTAAGATTTCAAGCCACACTACCAGATCACTCCTAATCCTCACAAAAACACCAATAAAACACCTTAAAACACGAGAAAAAAAAAAAAGGAAAAGAAAACCCAGAAAAATTTGGAGTTTAGTTTAGTCGGCGAAACATCTGTGGTCATATGCCGGAGAGCGACAGAAGGGGAAGGAATTATAGGAGAAAGGAATAGACCCCAGGAGACGGGACACAACCCCCTATTAATACCTGGTACCCATTCACTGCTGGGTGGACAGGGGCGTAGGGTATCGGAATGAAATGCCAAAATTTACTCTTTACCTCCCACAAGACCTCTGCGTGCAACGAAACACACAAGGAATTAATCCAGACAATGAAAGTTTTTGCCGGCGCAGGGGATCGAACCCGCGACCAGCGAGACGGTAGAACCACTCCTTAACCTGTCAGCCCAAGAGGTACCCCACTGATAGAGGGAATTATATGGGAGGCTCACCCATCGGGCTTAGTCGCCGCACTACAGGAAAACCCGCCCAAATTTTTCCACTCCGCCCGGGAATCGAACCTGGGCTCTCCCGGTTGTGAGGCGTATGTGCTAAACCCTTCCACCCACCACCAGCCTGTCCCTCTCACACGTGTTCGCCCTATCACACATTATACGCCAATTTTCTCCATTATTAAGGCTCCTACGGTAATGAAAGTGGGTATATATATTCGTGTGGCTCTTATGTATAAATAGGTGAAGCTACGGGTGTGGTAATGGCTTAAAAATATAGTAAATGAGGACCAAAGACGAGCACACTGCCTACCTTGACGGGGACTCGAGGGAAAAGAAATGGCCGATGGGACGTTGCCAGATTGTCGTACTCAGCCTCTTATTTTTGCCGATTTCCAACCAAAAACTGCCATTCCGACCGCGATAACGAGATTTATTTATATTTATCGTTAAAATCGGTAATTACTGGTGTCTGTTTGCATAAGTCATGAGTCAGAAACCAGAAAATATACGATGCTCTAGGTATGACAATCTGGCAACGCTGCAAGAGTGCCGAGATTGTGGCAGAAAAAATACGTGTTATTTCCTTTTTTGTATCTTTATCTGGTTGATTTATACTATTTTTTACACTTTCTATTTATCTTAACCTGTTTGTCTTATAAGGGATATGTTTTTCTCTTTCTTATAAGGGATTCGTTGCTTGTGCGTTTGTTAAAATTCTGGTATAACTTGGCGGGATTTTCAAAAGTTCGAATACTGCTACAATCACATTACTTCCTTATATCGCGTTCTTCACTCCATATATCTTTGTTAGGTCACTGCTACTTCAATGTTTGTTTGCTATTTGTCCCTTTCCATCAGCAGTCCTTTTAAATATCTTCCATTCCAATATAACTTCGATCTAAATACTTCACAATCTTCACTTTTCTATATATTGCTTTCATCACCCCATATATCTTTCCTAGGTCACTGCTATATCATTTTTTTTGTTTACTGTTTGTCCTTTTCCATCATCAGTCCTTTAAAACATCTTCCATTCCATTATAAAAGCAGTCTATATACTCTGGTACCTTCCCATTTCTTCCTGTTCTCACGCACTCACCTTTCTCTGTCACAAACAAAGTCCCTTCTATGAACCAGTTTTTAAACGCACTTCCTGTTCTCACGCACTCACCTCTCTCTGTCACAAATAAAGTCCCTTCTATAAACCAATTTTTAAACGCACTTCCTGTTCTCACGCACTCACCTCTCTCTGTCACAAATAAAGTCCCTTCTATGAACCAATTTTTAAACGCACTTCCTGTTCTCACGCACTCTTCTCTCTCTGTCACAAATAAAGTCCCTTCTATGAACCCATTTTTAAACACACTTCCTGTTGTCACACTCTCATCTCTCTCTGTCACAAATAAAGTCCCTTCTATGAACCCATTTTTAAACACACTTCCTCTTCTCACGCACTCACCTCTCTGTCACAAATAAAGTCCCTTCTATGAACCAATTTTTAAACGCACTTCCTGTTGTCACACTCTTATCTCTCTCTTGCACAAATAAAGTCCCTTCTAAGAACCCATTTTTAAACACACTTCCTGTTGTCACACTCTTATCTCTCTCTTGCACAAATAAAGTCCCTTCTAAGAACCCATTTTTAAACACATTTCCTATTGTTACATTCTCATCTCTCTCTTGCACAAATAAAGTCCCCTCTAAGTACACTTCAGTGGCTTTGTAATCGGCCAAAACAAAGTCTTCAATCCTTTACACCCAACAATGGTTAGGTTTTCGTCGCAACACCAGATACACAACAAGAGATTTCCTGAATGGTTTCCTCAACTTTCTTAACTTAACCCAGTAGCTGCGGGGATCATGTTTCTTAACGGTCCCTCTAAGCGAGAAAAATTAGAAAAAATCATCACTCACGCAAACCATTTCATAATATATATCAAAGCATTTCTGACAAGTTTACGTATCATCTATTTTGGGGGATTTATATCATGGCACAAATTTGGCCCGTTGTTGCTACCGGGTTAAATATGTACAGCAAACACTACACAGGGAGTTCTCAAAGTCTCTGGTACTGGTTTGGAGGCTTACAAACCCCTCATGGCGAACTGTGAAAGTGGCCCCCTCGCCCCCGAAAAATATCTTGAAGCTGCCACTGCCAATCAAGGTGAAACAAAACAAACCAAGTGTCAAAACAACTATACTTTGGCTTGAGCATTGTACCAGGACACACAAACCCTCCTGGTCCCTCACATACACTCGAAGGTTAGGTTAAACGAACGTACATACAAACTTCAATGATAAATCTTGTAACTTCTCTTGTGATGGTAGGAGACTAAGGTATGTTATTTATTTATTTTTTACAGGAAAGGAAGCAGCTCAAGGGCAGTGTGGGTGGCATTTGTGTTGAAATGTTTGGGAAATATGTTTCTATTATACTGTAATGTGTGATCGTAATGGCATAATCAACATGTATAAAGAAATATGAGTCAGGCAGAACACTGAATTTTGTACAACCTTTGTACTGGACGAGACACTTGTCAAATATTCCATACACTCTGTAATTTCTGCCAACAACTCACTTATTTCAAGCATAACTAAATCATCACGGCAGGCAATACAGGGTTAACTAGACACAGGGCCAGCAATCATTAAGCTGTCTTCTATTTGAGTGTATAATTATGTATCTCGATTTTGTTCTCGTTCGTTTACTTGTCCTGTTCTTTATATATGCCGATGTGCGAAATAAGATTATTATTATGACACCCAGGTTACCACAGTTTACCTTCCCCACATTTCCCCAGGTACTCATTTATTGACTATCCTGAAATTAATGATAAACAACTGGGAGGGATGCACACTGATTGCCCAGGCCGGGAATCTAACCCAGGTCCACAGTTTCACAGGTAGGGACGATAGCCACTGCACCACAGAGATTTTCATGAGTAAAGAGAAAAAAATATTACATACTATATATTACAAAAGTTGAAACTGCCATAACGATTCAACGATTACAAATAAATTGGTCACCTGAATTTTTAAAGTAATGGAGGACTGCGGGGCTGTAATTCTGGCGCCATGCGGTTATTAGATTATCATAATGCCACAAACAAAGGAGAGATCTCTTAACCCAGTAGCTGCGGGGATCATGTTTCTTAATGGTCCCTCTAAGCAAGAAAAATGAGAAAAAATCATCACTCACGCAAACCATTTCATAATATATATCAACGCATTTGTGATCAGTTTATGCATCATCTATTTTGGGGGGTTTATATCATGGCAAAAATTTGGCCCGTCGCTGCTACACGGTAAAGCCACAAATTTGCCCCGTCGCTGCTACCGGGTTAACATCACTAAACATCGTACATACAGCTAATGCCGCAGCTTAAAAACAAAAATCTTAAGTAGGTAATAAAAGTTAATGGTATAAAATGTCAACACTTATATTATGTTACATTAGGAAAATCACAGAAGTTGTCCTCCCTTTGTCTCTCCGTTAATATATCGAAGGAGAGACATTTTTTTTAGGAGGGAAAGGCACAATAGATCTTAAGTTAACTACCCAAAACTACTCTAATCTGTTCTGGTGTTGTTCATTTCTGGTTCTTTCATCTTAAACTTATCCCAGAAAACACATTATAACCATTTTTTTCATTCTTTTACACAGTACTTTCTCCTACTTCTCAATTCTTCAAGAAACAATAAAATAAAATAATAAATTTATCTTCTCTCTTTAATTTCTTCTATTTCTTTCTATTTCTATCCATTCTATTTCTTATTTATCCATTTTCTCTCTCATTATTTTTAACTATATTTCCTCTCAACATATTTTTTTTTTTCATTTTTTTTTTACTTTTTTTTTCTTTGTCAATTCTTCTTCTTTTTTTTTTTTTTTTTTTCTTTTCTTTTCTTCAGAAAAAAAAAAAAAAAACCAGAAACAAACCATTTTTTTTTTTCAACTTTTTCTCCTCTTTCTCCTTTTTTTTTTTTTATTTTTTTATTTTCTTTCTTCTCTCAAACTTATCCTTTTCTTCATCCTTGTTAAATTCATCTTTTTTCTACAACTTCTTCTAATACTCTTGTCCATTGCTTCACTATTTTTTTTCAGGCCCTTTTAACATAATACAACCATTTTTTTCATTCTTTTAAACTGTACTTTCTCCTACTTGTCAATTCTTTCATTATTTTTTTCTTCTGGTTCTTTCATCTCAAACTTATCCCATAAAAAAGACAAACTAATAAAATAATCTTCTCTTCATTTTTTTACATAATTATTTCTTCTACTACTTCTTTTTCAGCTACTTCTATCCACTCTTTCATTATTGTTTTCTGGCTCCCTTTATCTCCACCTTCTTGTAGAATAAACAAAGAAGAACCACAAGTATAACCTCTTCATCCTTTTCAAATTCAACCTTTTCTTCTACAACTTCTTCTAATACTCTTGTTCATTCCTTCACTATTTTTTCTGGCCCTTTTATCTTCAACTTCTCCCAGAAAACAACCTTTGCAAGAATGATATTATGGCCTTTTCTTCATCGTTTTAAATCGTTCTTTCTTCTAGTATTTCTATCGATCCTTGCAAGATTTTTGTGGTTCATTTATCTTCAACTTTCATCCTTTCACATCCTTCTTGCTTCTCACAAAACCATCAGTCTTACGAGAACCACAACAAAGCCTTTCCTACGCGTCCTGAACCTCCTCCTCCTTCCAGCTGAATCCATCCGTTCCTGGGGCCAGCTTGTACACTTGCTGGGGCGTGAGGGCATTCAGGAGGCAGGAGAAGGGGTGGTAGTGGCTGAGGGTGGTCACATCGCCTATGAGGATCAGTTTTCGCTTAGCTCGTGTCAGGGCAACATTTAGTCTCCTGCGGTCTGTTAGGATACCTGAAGCCTGTTGGGGAGAGACAAGCGAGGGGGTGAGAGGAAGAAGGAAGAGTGTGGCTAGGGATTGGGTTGGAGTAAGGCAGAACGAGGAGACCATTCT
This sequence comes from Eriocheir sinensis, assembly GCF_024679095.1. Classification (NCBI taxonomy): domain Eukaryota; kingdom Metazoa; phylum Arthropoda; class Malacostraca; order Decapoda; family Varunidae; genus Eriocheir; species Eriocheir sinensis. The sequence goes on from NC_066524.1 coordinate 15,821,498, forward strand.
AAAGTTATGGCAATGTTTAGTCTTTTGTGGTCTCTTAGGATGCCTGCAGCCTGTTGGGAAAAGAGTGGTGAGGAGGTGAGAGTTAGGGTGTGGCTAGGGAAGAGGAAAGGTGTGACTAGGGATGGGGTTGAGGTAAGGTAGAATGAGGTAAGTAATGTAAAGTTAGGATTATATTTAGTCTCCTGCAGTCTGTTGGGGAAAGAGTGATGAGGGGGTGAGAAAGGAAGGGTGTGGCTTGGAATGGGGAAGGTGATGGGCTGATGGAATTAAGTTAAGACAGAATGAGGTGACAATTCTTAGGTTAGGGCAATGTTTAGTCTTCTGCGATCTCCTAGGATGCCTGAAGCCTGTTGGGGAAAGAGTGATGAGGGGGTGAGAAAGGAAGGGTGTGGCTTGGAATGGGGAAGGTGATGGGCTGATGGAATTGAGTTAAGACAGAACGAGGTGACAAGTCTTAGGTTAGGGCAATATTTAGTCTTTTGCGATGTCCTAGGATGCCTGAAGCCTGTTGGGGAAAGACATGTAAGGGGGTGAGAGTTAGGGTGTGGCTAGGAATGGGAAAGGTGATGGGGTAATGGGGTTGGGGTATGACAGAATGAGGCGACCAAACTAAAACACTAAAACAAAGACCCTAATAAAAATTCATTCGTGGTTCCTTCATGAGTAGAGAATAAAATGTCACCCCACGTCCAACCCCACCATAGGGAATAAATGGGCGTTAAACGATGATAATGATGATGACCCCAATACGTACCTTTGCATCAGTGTTCCCGCAGCGCACAAAGGTACAGATGATCACGGTCTTGTCCCTCCCCTGGTACTGGTCCACTGTGTTCACCTCAACCTTGCTGCTGCTGCCCTGGCCCTCCTTCTCCTTCCTCTCTCCCTTCTCCTCCTCCTTCGTGTCCTTTTCCAGCATTGCCTTCACCAGCCTGACCTGTCCTCGGTATGGCGCAATGATTCCCACGTCGTCAGCGCTCAACCCAGCCTGTTAAAAGAGGGATAATGATGAAATTGAGCGATGTATGTCATTGTTTAGTGGTTGATGTGGCAACTTTTCTTTATGTCTTTCATTTTTCTCCTTTTTCCCTTTCTTTTTCTTTTACTATTATCATATTTTTATCTATTTATGTATTTTTTTTCATATTTCCATTTACTTTTTTTTTTCTTTGTGTGTGTGTGTGTGTGTATGTGTGTGTGAGTGTGTGTGTGTGTGTGTGTGTGTGTGTGTGTGTGTGTGTGTGTGTGTGTGTAGTTCCCTTACCTTCAGCAGTGCTTTCACCACCATAACACTGAGCCAAGCCTCTCTCTGATTGGCCAGTGTCTTCCCCGAGGCCTGGCTCTCCCCCGCCTGGCCCGCTGTGTCCACCATCACCACCGACGCCTCCAGGGTTGGCGCCACCACTCGCTGCAGCCACGGCGACACCTCTCCCGCCTCCACTAGGGCCTGGGTGAAGTAGGGAGGGAATAGACGTGAAAAGTGCTGGGTAAACTATGCACTACTTTAACGAGGGCCTATTCTTGTTCAACCCTATTTCCAATGTGATGTTTCGTTGAATCTAATCCCGTTTCCCACTTCTGACTCCATTTGTATATCTTGTCTAAGCTTCATTGTAACTCTTCACCTCTCTCTGGTCTTTCACTCTCCTGAATTATACATTATCTGCAAAGAGGCTGATGTGGCTGCTTGGTACATACATAATAAATACATAGATCAAAAACATTATTGGTGACTGCCTTCCTCAGTTCAAACTACAAAATAATTACTTTGTCCCTTATGCCCCTTCCCTGCCAAACGCCTCCTACCTTATATATAAATCAAAAGCATTATTGGTGCCACACTGACCCCTGCAGGACTCTTGTGTGGAACCTTTTCAAATGACTTCTTCTTATCCAAGTACAACACACTATCATCCATCCTTCTCCTTCCTCTATGACATCTATCACTCTCGTATAAGACCACTCAACATGCTTTCAATACACGACGTCCCTCTCCTGAATAGAAGTTGTTTATCTGAGAACTTTCTCCCTAAATATTTAATCAATCTCTATTTAGCAACTTTCTTATGTAACTTTCACACACTTTATACATATTGTGTGTGTGTGTGTGTTAGTGGGGCTTCACCTGGTAGTGTGGCAGGGCAGGTGTGGCAGTCTTAAGGTCCTGGGAGCCACACCTGAGCAAGCCCTGGTAGGTGAGGGTGTTGGCCAGGGCCATGATGGGGCCATTCATGCGGTACTGGACGCTGAGGGTGATGGTGGCCTCAGGGCACTGCAGGCGCTCAAACATGGTCTCTGCCATGCCCCAGAGGGTGGCCTGGCTGCTGCGGATGAGCGGCGGCAGCTGGTGGGCGTCACCGACCAGCACAAAGGAGGAGCTGAGGAAGAGCGGGGCGAGGGCCGTGGCCTGCAGGACCTGGGCCGCCTCGTCCAGGATGCAGACGTCAAAGCTGCAGCGTGTGAAGAGGGCGTGTGTCAGGCCCAGGCAGGTGGCCGCCACCACGCGCTGGCTGTCGTACGCCTCGGCCAGCTGCTCCACGCTGGTCACCTGGCCCGTTCGTGCCTCCTCCGTGTGTCCGGCCAGGTCAGGATGGATGCGGTGCGCCCGGCCCAGCCGCATGAAGTCCACCTTCTTGGCGTGCAGCTTGAGCAGCAGACTGTCCAGCGCTGAGTTGGTGTAGGCCGTGAGCAGCACTGAGCGGCCCAGCAGCAGCAGCACCTGCACCAGGGCGGCCACGGTGGAGGACTTGCCCGTGCCGGGGAAGCCCTCCACCAGCAGGAAGTCTTCTGCCGACGCTGCGCTCAGCACTGCCCGGCGCTGCTCCGTGTTGAGGTGCTTCATCAGCGGGGCACTGTCCAGCACCTTACGGGGCAGGCGCTTCCTGAAGGTTGGGGCAGCCCTGTCCACTACAAGGCGGCGCAGTGCCTCAGACCGTGGCTCTGGCAGCATCAGGCGGCCCAGGCTCAGCATGGGCACCCGGCAGGAGTTGGCATACTGGAAGAGGTCAAGGTGATAGTGGTGGGCGGGGCCGGCCGGCAGCGGGCGCTCCAGCTCCACCAGCACCGCACCGCCGCTGAACCCCTGGATGGTGCCGGCGGCCAGGGCCAGCGCCGTGGTGGAGGAGGCCACCACCATGTCCCCAGTGTGCAGTCCCACGCTGGCCAGGGGTGGGGCAGGGCCGGGGTGGCGGGACCCCCTGACAAGGGTGTGCAGGAAAGCTCCAGGCTGCACCTCCACCGGGGGCGGGGACGCCACCACCAGCCAGGCCAGGCACTCACCCTTCCCTTCCCGGTGGACGGGCCCACGGCACCACAGCGCCCGGCCGCCCCCCAGCTCCTCCCCCGCCTCCAGCTGCATCAGGAGGCACCAGTGGCGGAAATACTCCAGGTGCTGCGGGGACAGGTGGGCCGTGTGCTGGGGCACCAGGCTGGCCATGGGGTGGGGGTCGGGGGGCACCTCGCCCCTCAGCACCTGGTGGGTGGCACAGGTCACCAGGTGGGGGCACTTCTGGCACCCCCGCTCATGGTCGATAGGGGGGGGCAGGAGCAGGGGGGGCGGCTCCACCTCACCGGTGACCTCGGGGCGGCTTGTCAGGTGTTGTGCCAGCTCGTTCCTGAGGCACAGGAGGTCCCGGCGCTCCCTGGCCGGGGCCGTCACCCCTTCCATGGCCCCTTCACGCAGGTACAGGAGCAGCCCAACCCCGGGGTCTGGCCGGCGATCTGAGGCCATCATGGCATACAGGGCCAGCTGGCCACGGTGGTCGGCTGAAAAGCTTGCCCGGCCGGTCTTCAACTCCAGAGGGAGGGTGGCCGGACCCCCCGGCCCCTCCACACGCACCACCATGTCTATTTTACCCTTGAGGCCAAACCGCGGTGACCAGATATTCTCCTCCACGTCCTGCACGGCCACCACCTTCCCAGGCCACTTGTACGACCCCCCGGCCATCCCCTGCCTGCCCCGGCCCAGGTAGCGGTGGCACCAGGCCTGCACACGCGGGATGAAGCCGACCATCTCCTCCTTCAGGGCCTGCAGCGTGCGGCCCAGGCAGTACAGGTCCCGGAAAACATTTCTACGGCAAACAAGGCGGTCAATCATCGTCCTTAACTTCCCCTCCGTGAGCTGCCCCAGCCCCCCCTTTGCTGCGTCCACCACGGCCTCCTGGAAGAGCTCGTGCACCAGGGTGCCAACCAGCATGACCATGTTGGAGTCTGTCTCGCGGTGCCAGTGTGACAGCACGGCGCGGCGGCGGCAGAATACACCGGACACCACGGTGGTGCTGGAGAGCAGGAGGTCAGGATGAACCACCACCAGGCCCTGGGGGGGAAGGGGAGGATGGTTAATGGCACTACTACTACTACTAATACTATGATGACCACCACTAATACAACTACAGCTATTACATACTACTATTGAGTCTACTACTACAGCTATTACTACTTTTATTTCTACTACTACTATTACAACTGCCAAAACTTTTATTCCTCCTCCTCCTACCACTACTACAACTACTACAGAAACACACCTGGTTATTGTCAATGTGGTAGTGGTTGTCGACAGGATCAGTGAGGAGAATGTGGATAATGTCTCCATCGCGAATCACTGTGTCTGACCTGCAGTGGAGAGGGAAAATGAGGAATTATGTGGTAAACTGTGATAATTGTAAGAGTGTCTCGGTAAGAGTAAATAGGTGAGTAAATAGGAAGGAGTAAATAAGTTGGAGTAAATAATAGGAATAAATAAAGAGTAAATGAGGAAGATGAAGTAAGTAAGAGAAAATAGGTAGGAATAGAGCAAGAGTAAACAGCAAGAGCAAAGCAGATGAGCAAATAAGTAAAGAGGTAAATAGGATAGAGTAAGTAGGTATAAAATAAAATAGTAAATAGTAAAGTAAAAAGTAAGGTAAATAATAGGATAGAGGAGTAAATAGGTAAAGAAGTATAGGAAAGAGTAGAGGTAAAAATAATAAGGCTTATAAGTGAGGTAGGTAAGAACACACACACACACACACACACACACACACACACACACACACACACTACCCACCACATGCCGGCCAGGGTGCAGGTCCTCCTAACATTCTCGGGCGACACAAGTTCCAGCTCGGTCTTTCGGCTCGCTGTGTCCCGCTCCACCGCCAACACCAGGTGCCGCCCAAAGTTACCCTGGGCCGCGTACGTCTCCTCACCCTGCCCACCCTCGGCTAAAAACTTCCTCACCGTTCTGCGTTTGGGGGGAAAAATATGGAAGCGTGGGTTAGAGAGAGCAGCCTACAGATATAACACACATAACACAAGGACACACGACAGCTTTCACTCACGGGTCATCTCTCAGCAGCCTGGGGACGGTGCGGCTTTCCGAGGGTTTCTGCTTGAAGGGCGACATCTCCTCAAACATCTCGAGAATGTTGAGGCAGTCCATCTCCTCCTGGCGTGAGAGCTTCCCTGTCGCCTCCCCCTTGGCACCCTTGTTCTTGGGGGTTCTTGGTGTGTTCGAGTGAGTGCCAAGAGTGCCAACATTAACTTTACTTTCTGGAGTGCCACCACCATTGATTTTACCATTGGGAGTGCCAGGAATGTTATCGCTTTTTATTTTACTTTCTGGAGAGCCACCACCATTGATGTTACCCTTGGGAGTGCCAGGAATGTTATCAATTTTAGCCTCTACAGTGCCACCACCCTTAGTTTTACCATTGGGAGTGCCAGGGATGTTGTAGCTTTTAATTTTACTTTCTATAGTGCCACCACCATCAGTTTCACTAATGGGAGTGCCAGGAATGTTATCACTATTCATTTTACTTTCTGCAGTGTCCTCCCCATTCACTTTCATTTCCCTTAGGCCGTCACCATCCACAATACCGTCAGGAGTGCATGGAATTTCATCACCATCTATTCTAGCTTCCGTAAGACCGTCACCATTCATAATACCATCAGGAGTGCTTGGAATTTCATCACCATTAATTTTAGCTTCCGTAAGACCGTCACCATCCATTATACCATCAGGGGTGCATGAAATAGCGTCACCAATTTTAGCTTCCGTAAGACCATCACCATTCACAATACCGTCAGGGGTGCATGAAACAGCGTCACCATTCACAATACCGTCAGGGGTGCTTGGAATTTCATCATCATCAATTTTAGCTTCCATAAGGCCGTCACCACCCATTATACCGTCAGGGGTGCATGAAATATCATCACCATTAATTTCAGCTTCAGGAGAGTCATCACTACTCACGACATCCATGGGAGTGCCACCGTGGTTTAGTTTATCTATTGGTGCATCATCCCCATTGAGTTTGAGAGTGCCTGGAGAGTTGGCACCTTTATGTTTCTTCTCTGGGGTGCCATTCCAGTCGATCTTAAAGCTGGGCGAAGCAGGAGTGTCATCCCCATCAACCTCAGGAGTGCCAAGGGTGCCATTCCCATTGATTTTCATCCTCAGAGTGCCAGGCAGACTTTCTTTAAGCCTGGCATCCTCTGAGTTACTGGGGACATCACTCGTGGCCTTTTGAGTAAGTTCCATCATCGGTGAGTCTTCAAGAATGTCATTTGCAGCCTCTTGTGTCTTGTTTCTGGTGTTCGCTTCTCGGAGGGCTGCCGTCACTTCAGGAAACAGCTCAATGCTCTCCTCTTGTGATTGCATTCCCAGAGATTCATCATAAAAGATTTCCTCCATTTGTAACTTTAATATGTTTTGGGGTTTATTCGATTTCTTTGAGGTTCTGTCGGTCTCGTCCTTCCCCTTGAGGTGGAAGCCCTGGGAGCACGCGAGGAAGTCTGGGGTACTCTCGTCCTCGCTGCTGGTGCCACTGTCTGATTCCTGTTTTGTGGTGTCTGTCGCTGTCCCAATCTTGTCCGCCCTCTTCAGTGACTTCTGTATTTTTCTGTGACTCAATCTGTCCTTATTTTTCTGTGGGCTGTCAAACAAGTCTTCCGAGAGATCAGATAATATGAAGGCTCTCTCCTCCTCAGCTTTTTCCTTGCTAACTTTTCCAGACTCAATCCTGGTGCATGTGTCCTCCTTGTCAATCAACATCAGTGCCTCAATTGTGTCCTCTTCCTCCTCTATTTTCCTTGTTTTTCCTAATCTATTAATACCCGAAACTCCATGTCGGGGGGATGTTAAGACCTTTTTTACCTCCTCCCCTTTTGTGGTTGTTTTCACTGCCTCGTTGGTGCACAAATCCTCAGAGTCCAATGTCATGAACAAGTCTTTTTCCTCTTTCGCTTTATTTATTTTTTGAAGCTTCTCGGGTGAGCCTTCAGAGTCAGATGTGAACTCTCCCTCAGCCTTGCCTATGATTAACTTTCCGCAGTCATACTTATCGCGTAAATCCGGAGTGGAGTCAGGAAATTCATCTTCTTCCTCCTCCTCCTCTTCCTCTTTCCTTGCTCTGTTTAACTTGTCATCGTCTCCCGCATCATCTGCAGAGGAATCAGACAAATATACTTCCACCACCTTTCTGTGTGTCGGTTTCCCACTCCCTAGCTTTGACTCACTTCCTAGCCTCAGTTTGAACAGACTGGCAATGCTGCCTCTCCCAGGAACATTCTCCGATCCCTTCCTCTTTCCTTTGCCTCGCATTTCCTTCCCTGACTTGGTTTTAGGGGCAGCAGCAGGGGAGCTTTTCTTGGTCTGAGTCCGAGTCCCTCCGTCACCCACAAAGACGACATCCGAGTCATCAGAACACACTTGACTTTTCTCCTTCAGCACACTCCTCGGTCGCCCAAGACTCAGCTTTGAGGGGCCAGAGCCAAGCCTTTGAGAGAGGTTCTTAGTGCAGGGTTCAAGGTTCTGTTCCCCGCCTGATGTTGCGGCGGTGGCGGTGCTGCTGTTTGAACGCTTAGGATCGGGCGAGACCCCACCGTTGTGATCTGGTTCCCGCTTCAGGGGAACACAACTGAAGAATGAGGTGATTTTCTTCTGGTTGTGTGGCTGCACCGACTGTGAGGAAAGAATGAGATGACAATATAGAACCCCATATAATAAATAACTCCACTGTTCTCGTATTGAAAGAAAAACTATGCAAATGTATTTTTCTCAATTTGTTCACAACCTTGTCTGTCTTTCATTTGTAGAATAAAACTAACAGACTATAACCTGCCACCACTAAAATAGCAATATATCACCACCATGGAGAGTAACCTGAAACTGATAATATCGTAAGTCAGCGAAATAAGTAATTTGCAACGGAAAGTTATCGATGATGGTTAGCATGCAAAAACCTATGAGATCAAATTATTATCAACCCCCAGGGAGAGCAGGGTGTAGTTCTGCATTAACACCTTCTAACCTGACTGAGCTATGACATGGAGCTGGTAAACTCACCTTTGAAGCCTTTGATTTGACCATGGTGGCAACAACAAGGAGAAGGATGGCAGGGGAGCGGTCAAGGCACTACACAGTCACCTTCCAAGTTAAGGACATGGCTACAGGGATGAGAATTGCATATTAGTCATGAATTTACTTGGTGCCTGTTATCTGATATATTTCCATTGTTATGAGTAGAGAACACCATTAAACAAAGTATTATTCACGTCACACAACAGATAAGCACCTTTTTGAAGTACAGACTAAGTTTTATCACACAGAATTGCAAAAGTCACACAATTAACTGAGAAAAACTTGTTCTTCATGAGCGTTAAACTTGACACAACCCTTCTCGTTCCCACCATGATCTTTACTCACCTTCCTCTGCCCTTATACAACTTTATTGAGACTATTTCACCCACAAGGTAACGTGACATGAATATACTCGCCAGTCACACCATAGTTACTGCAAGTATAGATGAGTGACCAAGAAAGAGATCAATTTCACGTGGAGTATTTCATTGTGAAGTATTTTAGGGGACGGGGTGAGGAGCACAATAATAATAACTTTCACACTATGGAATGCCAGGGGGTTGGGATGGCATGTTCCTCCCTCCTGTTATATACCACAACTACACTCTACAGTATTGCAAGTCACACAATTAACTGCGAAAAACTTGTTCGTGAGCATTAAACTTGACACACCTCCCTCTGATACAACCTTATCACAACTACTACGCCCACAAAATAACGTGACATGAATAACCTCGCCAGTCACACCATGGTTTCTGCATTACTCACAATTACGTTTCATCGCACAGCATTGCAATAGTCGCACAAATAACTATCCAGATCCAGATAACTGAGAAAATCCCTTCTTCATAAGCATTAAACTTGACACAACAATCTTCGTCCTCACCTCTGTCTTATATAACCTTATCACTACAACTCCACCCACAAGATAATGTGACGAATAAAATCGCCAGGCACACCATAGTTTCTGCACTAATCGCAACTATATACGTTTTATCACACGGTATTAAAACAGTCACACAATTAACTGAGAAAAACCCGTCCTTCGTGTGCATCAAACTTGACACTGCAAATGCGTGATCTTGGCTCTCCTCCCTTTGCCTGATATAACCTTATCACGACTATAACCTCATCAACGGTAAACGGTAAACGGTATATTTCACCCACAAGGTAACGCGACATGATTATACTCGCCAGTCACACCATAGTTTCTGCAGTAGTCACAGCGTAGATGGTTAAATAAGCACAAAATAGACGAGCGACCTCCCGCCAAAATTGAGAATGGACTGTTGATTGTTGACACTCCATTCTGCCAACGCAACGGAACACTAAACGATGCAATTATGGATTGATTGATTGATAGTTTATGGTTGCAGGTATATAACAAAGGAGAAGGGAGGAACATGCCATCTCAACCCCCAGAATTATGGATTGATTGATAGTTTATTGTTGCAGGTATAGTTCAATTCAGTTCAGTTGTAGTTCGGTCTTGATCTTGATCTTGATGTCACAGATGGCTCGGGATTTCTCCCCAGCCAGGCCTTTATATCGGCAGCTCCTGTGAAAAGAAAACAAAACATGCGGGAAGTCAATGTTCTCGGGGCAAGATATCATTCCCTACATCTTTCACGCCACATGCCCTCCAAGAACTCTTTCACTGCCTCAATCACTCGTCCACTCGTCTCTCCACTGAGCCCCAGCAGCAGCACCATCCACTCCTTTCCAGTCCTCCCGTTTACATCACGTCCCATCTCGCTCAAAAACACATGCATCATCTTCGTTCTCTCCCTGTCATACTTCTTGCATTCCAGCACTACATGCTGCACAGTCTCGTCCACACCCCTGTCACACATCTGGCATACTTTGCTGCGGGACTCAGACCATCTATAGTTCCTTGCATTCACATCCAGACACTGCGCTCTAGCACGGAAAAGAAGATCACCTCCCAGGCTTCCCTCATACCACACCTCACACTTTGGGGCCTCTTTCTCCCTATACCAGTCGAGAGTTTCCTTTCTTTCCATCTCATTCTTCCACTTGCTCAATCCCTCATCTTTAACTGCCATATCTATCACATTCTTCCACTTTCTTACATCCCACTCAAACTCAAACTCAAACTCAAACCCCTCTCCATTTCTGTTTGCCTTTGTAACGGCACTTCCTGATGTGTTTTTCTCGCTGTCTCGGATATGTGCTGTACTTTTCACTGATGGTTATTGTTATTTTCTTCTTCTTTCATTACCTGTCATCTTTCATCAGCTACATAACAAAGGGCCCGGGCCCGCACTTATTTGGCGCCGTTACAGAGGATGAAGCAGCTTCGTAATAGTAATCGTTTGTAAACAAAGTCTGAGGGACCTGTGACATCAAGTTCAAGTTTAAGATAACTCCGCCGGGGAATCGCAAGGATGGCGAGTCTCGTGTCGACCTTTTTGCGTCGCTCCGGCAGCCTCCTCCGCTCCTCCTGCGTGGCACACCCGAGGGCGGCCTCAGGACTACAGGTGAGTGAAGAAACAGCTGATCTCACGGTTATAATCAATCGCATTATTGACAAGAAGGCGTGCACCGTATCACTACACTATTATCCCTTGGTAAAGACTGGTTAACGCCCCATATCTTACTTTCTACCTTAAGAAGTATTCTCCTGTTGCCATATTTGTCCTGTACCAAAAACATTTATCTCAGTTATAATCAATCGTTTGCATTGCGTTATTAAGCACAAGGAGGCAAGTACCATATCAGTACAATATTTTCAGTAAAGATTGGTTTTATTAGTCCCTCATTTCTTGCCTCCTATCTTACGAGGTACCCTTCTGTTGTCATTTAATATCCTTTACCAACCTTTTAACCTTCCGGAAAGCATAGAAAAGAGCGTTTAGATCAAAACAAGTGTGAAAATAGCTCCTTCTTCATCAGTGTGTTAGGGGAAATAGCAATGTAAGGTCTCAGCAAACCCTCTTTTCTCTTACGAAGTACTCTCCTGTTGTCATATATGTCCTTTATCAAACTTCAAACCTCCCAGTAAACGTAGGAACGAGAGTAAAGATCAAAACAAGCGTAAAAATAGCAATGATAGGTCTGTGCAAACCCTCTTCTATCTTATGAAATACTCTCCTATTGTTATATATATCCTGTGCCGACCTTCAAACATCTTGGAAAATGTAGTAACGAGCGCAAAGATCAAAACAGCATGAAAATAGTGACAAGATCCATGCAAACCCTCTTCTTTTCTCTCCCTCAGCACACCCAGCCATGCAGCACCAACACAGCCGCCTCAGCATCCGTGGGAGGCAGCAAGGCACCCGAGGGAGAGAATGTCGTCAGAGTGAGCAAGTCCATGAAGGCGTACCAGGAGAGGGCCGAGGCACATGGTGAGGCTCTGGGGTTGGTGGTGAAGTTCAGAGGGATTACTGGTGTTTGTTTCCTTTATTCCAGTGTGTGTGTGTGTGTTTCTTCTCTTCCATGCGGCATTTTTTTTCTTCGATAGCTTTGTGATTTTTTCTCCTTCTATAGTTTTGCAATTTCTTCCATTATTTTTTATTTCCTTTGGTAGTTTTGTGATACTTTCCCACGTGGTTTTTATTATTTTTTTGATAATTTTGTGATTTTCTTTCATTACTTTTTTTTATTTCCTTTTGATAGTTTTGTGACTTTTTTCCATTTAATAGTTTTGTGATTTTTTTCCACTTGATAGTTATTTTTATGTATCTACTTCTTTTTATATTATTTTTTGATTATCCTCCATTTGATATTTAGTTTTATTCAATTTGGTTGTTTTGCCTTTAACTTCCGGTCATTTGAGGATCCTTCTTCTTCATTCGTGGGTGGCTGTTGATTTTCTGTTCCATTTGATACTTTATTTTACATTTCCTCTGATAATTTTGCCTTTCAGTTCAGATGAGGTTCAGAGGGATAGTCTTTGCAATTTCCTTCTTCTCTATTCTTGCGTGGGTGTCATAATGGTCCCTCCTCTTCTTAGTCCTCTCATGCTTGGTTGTGCTTCCCTTTCCTTCACAGCCCTTAAACATTTTCGTGTCTTTCAGTTCAGAGGGATAGTCTTTGCAATGGCCTCCCTTTTGAAATTTCCTTCTTCTCTATTCTTGCGTGGGTGTCGTAATGGTCCCTCCTCCTCTTCTTAGTCCTCTCATGCTTGGTTGTGCTTCCTTTCCTTCACAGCCCATTCTCCAACACAACTCCTTCCTCCACTCACACCCATCGTGGCCCTCCCTTCACTCCCTCCCTCTCACCATAACTTCGTGGCTCACCTCCCTGTATTTAACAACCCACTAATACCCAGTGTGCTAGTCCCTCTCGGATACCCATTTGTCGGGTTATCAAAGTTCCCTCACCTAAACGTTTTCATCTAAAGTAGTAATGTAGTGCTTATGTTAATACTACTTCACTTCGCATAACTTTATCCTCCCTGTGGCTCAGAGAATGGTTCCTCCCTCTCATTCCAGACAAGTTCATGGTGGAGCAAGTTGCAGAGTACGAGATTGGGCGCCGTCACCTTGCAAACATTATGGGAGAGGATCCGGAGACCTTTACGCAGGAGGATATTGATGTGAGTTGTGGGGTTAGAAGGGGAGAAGGGGGTGTGGGAGAATGAGGGCTGAGTAAGGAGGGAATAGTATCCTGATGGTGGGTTGCAGGGGGGATGATGTCAAGATTTTGTGTGTTAGTTTGATGTATCCTAAGTTAATGTTGTTTGGTTTAGAAGAGAGGTAGGATAGTAAAATGAAGAGGGGATAGAATAGAAGAAAAAGATGGGTTGTAGAAAGGATAATGTCATGATTTTACGCATTAGTTTGATTTGTCCATTTTAAAGTAACCTACAAATTCTCTTTCTTTCTCCCCATCTCACCCCCTCATCTTTCCTTTATTTGGCCTCCCTTTCCCTGTTTCTTATTTTCACACTTCATCCTCCTCCTCCCCCTCTTACATTCCCTCTCTCTCTCATTCACCTCATTTCCTCACCCCCTCATCTTCCTTGTATCTCTTCCTCCTCCTCCCCCTCTTACATAACCCACTCACATTCCCTCTCTCTCTCATTCACCTCATTTCCTCACCCCCTCATCTTTCTCGTATCTCTTCCTCCTCCTACCCCTCTTACATACTCTCTTCTTCCCCCTCCTTTTCTCACCACCCTCATCTTTCTTTTTATCTCCTTTCTCCTGCATGTTCCTTATTTTCACACTTAATCCTCCTCTTCCCCCTCTTACATACTTTCTTTACCCCTTTCTTTTCAACCCCCCCTCATCATTCTTTTTATCTCCCTCCTCTCCCATGTTCCTTAATTTCACACCTCCTCCTCACACACACACACAGGAAGCCATCGCCTACCTCCTCCCCTCGGGCCTGTTTGAACCCCGAGCTCGCCCCGCCATGAAGCACCCAAGTGAAGTGTTTCCCAAGAAGAAGGCGGCTGAGTTTGACATCAGTGGCCGCCCCTTCCACCACCTCTTCTACACTGGAATCCCCTCATACTACCAGGCCTTGCACGTAAGTTGGTAAATTTTTGCTAAACAGCATCCTCAAATTGTTAGGATGAAACTTGTTTTTTTCTGGAAAGTGTTGATGTGTTTTGAAAATCTCTTGACTGTGAGAGAAGGGGAAGTAAAAGAAGATGGATAGTAACATTAGTAATGGCTTTATATATAGACTTAATATTACATTTGATAGTAAATGAAGAAGGTAAATGGTTTTGTATTTGAGAAGTTATTCAGTATTTTGTGTGTTGTACTATTAATGAGCAAGTACCTGTTTCTTATTTGCAGGATTTGGGGAAGACTGTGATGTCTCTGGATCAGTTCTCTGAGAGGATGTCGCAGTACAAGCTGAACCAGGACAGCGCCCAGGCCTTGTAAGAATACTAATGGTCACCATTATTGCCATCTTCTCCATCGTCACAAACAAACTTGGTGCATTGCTACTTGTCGGAATTTACCATTTTATCATCTAGTAGTAGTTTATTTCTCTCAACACATATCTTTCCCACCTTTGCAATGTGGTGCTTATGGAGCAACATTCACCCTCAGCTCACTCATAAACACACTTCTTGCTACCTACCTTGCTTTCAGCCACCTCTTTTGTTTCTTTTTTAGGAGCAGCGAGTAGCGGGCTTTTTTTTATTATTGTTTTCTTTTTTTTGTGTGCCCTTGAGCTGCCTCCTTTGTTGTAAAAAAAAAAAAAAAAAAAACTAAGAATGCACTAGTCTGAGGCATCCCACTACCAGGCCAAGGCTTACCAATATAGGCTTTCAGCAGTTCCCTTCAAAACACCTCAGGCCAGTGCATCCATAGCACATCACCCCCAGAAACTACATGACACCTGTTCACATGATCCCTAGTTTGCCCTGAACCCTTGTGAACATCCAGGCTTCTCTAAGACTAAGCTTCTTTCACTGTCTTCCTGTGTATAGTAGTGTGTTATAGTTGTTATTAATATTATTACTTGTAAGACTGTTCGCCATGTCCACAGCAACACTGGCGGCTCGGAGTGGGTATCCAAGGAAGAGCTGGAACAAATTTTCGTCGAGAAGCTGCAGGACAAACATGTAAGTTACCGTGCATGTGTGGGTGTGGGTGGGTGAGTGTATGTGTTGTTTTTGTTTGTTTCCTTTGATAGGTTTGTGATATTTTCCATTTGCCTTTTTTATTTATTTCCTTTAATGATTTTGTGATTTTCTTCCATTCGATTTTTTTTCTTTGGTAGTTTTGTAATTTTCTTCCTTCTGAGCTTTTCTGTTGCCATCTTTGTCTCCTCTGCTAAGGCATATAATAGCTGCTCATTTGTAACATCCCAAACATAATTCATCCATGTAGTGACAAAAGATTAAAAACGGTATGTTACAGCTACCTCCCTCATCCGTCTTTCTTTTCTCAGTACAACTTCTTCATCCGGGCCATGACGAGACTTGTCGAGCACCCACACTCAGCCCGTGCCCAAGACTTCATCATGCGCTTCCGGAACAAGATTGTGGACTCGCAGAAACAGGAAGAAATCCCTAAGGTGGGTCTCTGCAGCTTGTATTAACCCTGAGACAGCGGTGGAACTATATATAGACAGTCCAAAATTCAGTCAGTCAGTTTTGTATGGCAGAAATATGACACTTCTAGATTGCGGTAGAATCTATACATAGACGATGGTTAAAACATCTGTTATGCGGCGTAACTATATTTATGCAACGGTCCTAAGGTTGGCAGTGACTGTATATAGGTGATTCATTTTGAGGGAGCTACTCTACAAATACTGCTGCCATCTAAGGGTCAATCATTGCTCTTAAGATGAAGCAGTATTTTTTTTTTCTGGCGGGAAGTCTTACTGTATTGTCAATTCGTCCTTCATAAGTTGTCCGCTTCTTTGGCATTATATAATTACACTTCTTCTCAGTCGTCTCCTTCCACTTTTGGTTATAGAATTATGCCTTTGTGTCCGTATAAGGTATGGATGTGTTTTGAAAATGAGCACTGAGGTTGTCTTACATAACACACAGGCGTATGTTTTTTCTCCTTTTTCTTCATTGTTTTTTTTTTTTCTTTTTCTTCATTTTCTTTTCTTTTTTTCCTCTTTTTCTTTACTTGTTTTCTTTTCTTCACTTATGCTGTCTTTTTCTTTTCTTTTTCTTCACTTTTCTTCATTCTTGTTTCCCTTTTTCTTCACTTACATTTTCTTCTTTCAACATCAAAAAAACATTACATCAACACATATCATAACAACACACCACCTCCGTCTCCACCCCCACAGCTGATGTACACCGCTGACGGCACTCCGTACATGACTGGCGAGGGGAAGAGGAAGTGGGCCGAAGCTCACGTCACTGTGTACGGCCGAGGCTCAGGAAAGTTCGACATCAACGGGGAGGACATCCGGTGCTACGAGCTGATCCAGGACAGAGAACAGGTGGGCTATTGTTTTTTGTTTTTATCCCCCCTACTTTAATTCATCTTACTTTGTTAATGTCTCTTATTTTTTCATGTTTTAGGGGATTTCATTGTCTTAGTGTGCTTTTTAGTTTAGCGGATTTTTCTTTGCTTTTTTATAGTTTGCTTAGCGGACTTTTTTGTTTAGCGGGCTGGTGGGTTTTTTTGTTTTTTTTTACATGGCTTTTGTTTTGTTCAGCTGGCTTTCTTTTTTTTCTTATTTTTTTTCCATTTCATTGTTACCCTTGAGCTGCTTCCTTTTAGTACAACTGTTCGGGCCCTGTTTTTAATTTCCCTTGACGCCCTTTTCGTAGATCACAGTATGAGTAATATGCTAAACAAGAGGTGGCTGTTACTGTTTCCTGCTTACACATCTTTCTTGTTCTGGCATTTCCTTAAGATATGCATAATGACAACCCATCACCCCCCTTCATTAAGACACCTCTCCACCTGAAATTCTCTCTTTTGGCCATTCTACTCTCTTTTAGGGGTAGTGATTAGTGTGCTTTTGTAGGGGGGGTTATTTTTTTTGCCCTCGAGCTGCTTCCTTTACTGTACAAAAAGGCAGGTATTTCCTTTAACATACAAAAGCATCGTCACGTGGGAGAGATTCAAAGCCTGTCCAGCCCCATAAGGGAATATCTAAATGTAAATGAAGAGAAGAAAAGCATGATAACACTCCATCATATTTCTCTTTCCTTCCAGTTGGTGTTCCCGCTGCAGTTCACGAATCTGCTGGGGAAGGTGGATGTGGTGGCCAAGGTCACAGGCGTAGGATCATCGGCCACCTCTGGGGCCATCCGTCTGGCCACCTCGGTAGCCCTTCAGTCCTTCGTGGATGAGAGTATGAGGGAGAAGATGAGGCTAGGTGAGTGAAATATTAGTAAAGCTTGTTGACTTGTTTGGGCTGGAGCTGTTCGGATTATGTTTTCTTTTCCCGTTTTAACATGAGGGAGATGAGGCTAGGTGAGACGATGAGGGTTTTAGTAAGGGCAATATTAATGGTGATGAGGCTTGTGGATTTGTTGAGCTAGAGCTGTTAGGATAATATTATCTTTCCCATAGATTTCACATGAGAGAGATGAGACTAAGTGAGACAAAGAGGGTTAAGTGAAATATTAATGATGAAGCTGTAAGGATTAAATTTATTTTCCTTAGTTTATCTCCTTTTCTCTTCAAACTTTTATAAGTATCAACTGGACAGGACCAATAAATGTTATGTTCCCCAACTTACTGGTGTCTTAACCCGGTAGCAGCGACAGGCCAAACTTGTGCCGTGATATAAACCCCCCCAAAATAGATGATGCGTAAACTGATCACAAATGCTTTGATATATATTATGAAATGGTTTGTGTGAGTGATGATTTTTTCTTATTATTCTCGCTTAGAGGGACCATTAAGAAACATGATCCCAGCTGCTACCGGGTTAATGAACCAGTGTCTCTCATCCCATTCACTGGTAAACTCTGCAACACCCCATATTTTTAGTTCTTCCTTTCCATAACATACTTCCTTTTTCAGTACTAAGACACTTATAAAACTATTTAATTTTTATTTTGGAGCAGCAGGTTGTTTTTTTAGGTCTTACACAGCTTCCTCTCACCATCAAAAAGGGTGTAAGTATGTAATATTGCTCAAACATATATTACTCAGTTCAGCTCCCTCCAAATTTAAAGTGTATCTTATATCTCCCTCCATCATTTATAGTGTACCTTTCTTTGCCCTTCCAGCTGGTCTACTAACAAGGGATCGCAGGCACAGGGAGAGGAAGAAGCCTGGCCAGAAGGGTGCCAGGGCAAAGTACACCTGGAAGAAGAGATAAGCGAGACCCATACACAGGCACTAAGGGGAAAGGTGTACAAAGATGAAGGGAGGTTGCGTATGTATGTATGGAAATCGCCGGGAAGAAATGATACTATTGTCAAGTTCATTTGATACTTTCTCACTGTATTTAATGAACAAGAGTAAATATTTTAATTTCCCGTGTTCTTAAAAACTACAAAAGGGCAAGTAGCTTACATAGATGGTGGCAACTGATAAGATTGTCTTGATAAGTGATAAGCCACTGGTCCAGGTGTGTGAGCATTTGTAAACACCAACACTAATGTAGAGTGTGAAGTGATGAGATAAGCGGCAAACTCGTTGACAACACAGTGGGATGGGGGCACTGGGTACATTTAGGGAACTCTGTAAATGTTTTCTGTAATAAATATTTGTTCTTGATTTGATTCAGTTTACTGTTCTCAAGTTGATTTAATTTTCATGTACCCCTGATGTATGTTGTACTCTTTTACCAATGTGTAGACTGTTACCATACACAAACCCAACACTACGATGCCCGTACCTATGATACTATGACACGACAGTACATACCCATACGACTAGATAGGTACAGTACCATAGGATGATAAACTCAGCTGATCCCTTAAAGGAGATATGAGATTACTTGAGCATTTTCTACAAAGTGGAGGGCATAGCAAGACAAACATGAAAATGAAGCAATGTTACGGATATGGTTTACTTAAAAAAATATTGTTTTGGACAGTTTACTAAGAAAGGACAAAATAAGAAACATGATTCTTACTCAACTCGAGTAATACAACCGAGACAAAACCAGAAATGAGAAACTACCACAAATATATAATATATATGTATAGACTACTACGCATCTTTATAAAACATATTCCACACCTTATCATCACACTCGTGCTAATTAAGATGTGGAGACTACTATGATGAAATGTTTCCCATGGCTCAGGGAGGGAGGCTGTGGGCAGAGCAGCTTGTCCTGACGTCTTCCAGCCCAAAGAGCCTTCACTGGGTCGAGGACACTAGCTCTGTGCCGCAGCCCCCTCACCCAGCCCTCCTTAAGAGCTAGGAGTGCAGACTGGGGCCAAAACTACATCTTTCCTAGAACTCAGGTATCAAAGGGAAGAAAAGGAAGAGAGCAGAAAGTAAAAAGTGCGGAAAGCTATGCCTCTGCTCCATGCCACGTGTCTTCTTAATGGGCATTCCCACTGCATGTTGTGACTTCAGTAGCCACATTGTGAACAGTTTAGAGTTCTGGGATGTGACTGTACTGAGGAGAGGGAAAAGTCAAGGATTCTCAACCTCCCTACAGCACAGTTCACTTACCCAGGTTTGTGAAATTTAAGTTGTCATAGTGGCTTTAGTAATCCAATATTAATCTGGTAACTAGCAGATGAAAATGCCCCCAACCAACAGAGAGACAAGTAGCATGAGAAAAGGACTTGCTGAGACCATCCTGCCACCAAGAAAATTTTGTACTAAGGTGGAGCGCAGGCCACAACACATGAGCCTGCCAACTCGTTATCAGTCCTGGTCGGCATTTATATTTTCAGCTTGTTTTAGGCTATCATTACTATTGTGTAGGAGCTTATTGTAACCTGCTCAGTCTGCCTTTGATAATTTAAAGCTAAAATTATCAAGTAAGCTATTCGGTGTTGACAATTCCTATTTCGTAGCCGTCTTCTTGGCCAAGGCAGCCTTCTTCAGTGCCTCCTCCGAGAGCATTCCCTTGGCCATGAACATCTCCCGCATGATCTTCTTCAGGTAGCCCAATTCTTGCTTCAGGCCCTTGTAGGTGGCCCTGAGCTTCTCCTGACGCTCCTCCTCCACCTCAATCTTGCCCATCAGGTCATCTTCCTCCTGCTTCTTCTTCTGCCTGTATCGCAGCGCCGCCTGCTTGTTCTGCTCCTTCTTGCGCTCCTTGCGGTCCTCTGGGTACGGTGCTTTCCTGGCAGATGAGGTCCTGCGGGAGGATTTTGACTTGCGTGTTGATTTAGAGTATGAGTGTGTCTCCTCCAGAGGGCTCCAATCCTCCAGACAGTCCTCGGTGGAGCTCGTCTCATCGGGAGGGAAGAGAGAGTCGCTGGTGGACTGTGCTGGGGAGAGGGAGCCCAAAGAAGGGACGGGGGAGGGGAGGGAGAGAGGGGAAGATGGGAAGGTGGATTCAGAGTGGGCCGGCGAGGATATGGAGCCAGAGAAGGTGGTTTCCGAGGGGTGAGGAGAGGCAGAGCCGAAGCTGCTGGGAGACACAGATGGGACAGGAACAGACAGGGAGGCTTGGGAGTCAGACTCAGAGTTGGCTTTGTTTGAGGCTTCCAGTTTGAGAAGAAGCTCCTCCATGCCTTCCTCCACCTCAAGGCCCTGGAAGAAGGTGTTGGCATTGTTGTTGTCGCCAATTATCTGTACCATCTCGTTGATCAGCTCCTCGGCATCGCATGGTGGAAGCTCCTCGGCACTCACGGTAACCTGAGGCACATCCATGTATGAACCAGTGGTTGGAAGCTTGCCCTGACTTGCTACAAGGGACCTGACAACCGTTTGACCTCCTAGGCTGTTCCCTGGGGCAGCTGTGGGGGCTGGCAGGGGTGTGTGGGTGGAGAAGGGAGTGCCACAGGAAATTTGTGGGACTTGTTTGACTGGCAGGGGTGTCTGGCTCACCAAGGGAATGCCAGGTGTGACTTGTGGTATTTTCTTGACTGGCATGACTTGGTAGTGCACCTTGACTGGCTTGGTCTTCAGGGTAGACGTGCCAACCTTGCGGCAGATGATGATCTTGGGCAGGGGAGCGCTGGCTTGGACTTGGGCAGCAGGGGCAGGAGCAGGAATTCGAGGTGGACTGGCATGGACTTGGGGAGGGTTGGCAGGGACAAGGTTGGAATAACAGTGTACTGGGCTGGCAGGGGGAGTGGAGGCCAGGGGAGGAGGAGTGGGTGTGGTGGGAGGCTGCAGCTCAGACAGAGGTACAAGCATGTCTTCTGGCTTGATGGTGAAGCAGTAGTCCTCCTCCTCCTCATCCATCTTCATGAGGCTGTCTTCCAGAGGTGTGGAGGGCTGTGAGGCTGGCATGTTGTCAAACAGCCCTACTTCGGGCAGCTCAAGGAGCTCTCGCCCCTCCATCCACTCTGGGAGATCTGCAATGACTCATGGCTTTAATGAGGGGAAGGTGGGCATGCAAGGTAGCCTTCACGTGACAGGGTCCTGTGCTGGGCTGTGACTACCACTGCTGCCCATCACTGGGGGGTGCTCATGAGAGCATTTAAATGTAAATTTAAAAGTAGCAAAGTGTGTGAGGAAAGGACTTTAAACAGTTCATGCTGTCCTCCAATCATAACTACCTATGATAAGTATGAGACAGAAGGTCACTAATGGTGTGATTGGGGTGCAGACAACTATGGGGCAGGTCAGTGCTCACCAAAGGCGGTGGTGTTGTGGGCGGCCATTGTGTTGTTGGTGGATGCATTGGTCACGGTGGCAGGTGGAAGGAAAGATGTGGTCTTGGCCCCGAAGGGAAAACCCTCCTCACTCTCCATCAGGTGGCAAAAGGAGGAGGAGGAGGCCAGGCTGTAGAGGTCCATGTTGTCCATGACCGTGAGCCTCTTGTTCTGCACTTGTTGATACAATAGGTGTTGGTGTGGTCACCAAAGGTGAGGTGTTTAACCTGCCAAGAAAAGATCAGAATCAGCATTCATCCTTCTGAAGTTGCAGAGTACAGTTATACAAAGAAATTGTTTCCTACAGATCTGAAGGGACATTCTTTTAATTGAGATGCCTTTACTTCTGTTCTTACAGCCTCCCAAGCTCACCATAACTCTAGGAGCCACAACTCTGTATTCATCTCTATTCACTGATCTGTTATCTGACTGTCAGCATCCCCAGACATCATGTGATGCATCAGCCAACATCCTGAATGCTTCACACACACCACTGCCTCACCTGCTCATGAAGCGCGTGTGGCCCATAACAGCTGCTGTGGCAACCAGTCTATGGGACGAAGGGTAAGGAGGTGCTCTTGCTATGAAGGCTTCAAGACTGCCTTACACAGACAGCTCAAATGCACTTTTCTTCTCCTTATCTCACACTGCACTAGATTACTATTTCCTGAGCTTAGAATTATCTCCAAACTTCCTAGCATACATACTACACATACTAAAGGATCACTAACTTCTATTACTCCAATTTATATATAAATAATAAATGGAAATACATTCTGGTATAGTGAAAATTGAATGCAATGATCACTGGGATAACATATTACTGAAATCTCACACACTCTAGCAAATTCAGATGACTAGTCCTTAAATACTGTCACACCGAGCCATCAACACAATTTCAAAACTTACTTCATCCCTAAACTTTATTATATTATCCTGCAAACATGCACCCTGCCACTACAGCAGCAAGGACCACACCATGAGCACGTGTACAGGAAATGTGGGAGGGGAGGGAGAGCAAGACCCATTCCTGTTGATACTACTACGGTCAGTGCCACCCTTATCTCAACCTTATCATATCGAGGCTGTCGGTGCAAGGGACTGGGAAGTGTGTGTCTGTGCGTCACCGCCTCACTCTTATTTACCAGCAGCACGTTTGGTATTTCATCACCCATTCAAGTCTGATGCCTTACTATCCTTATCAGTTTGTGAAGTGCAGTTTCATTCCTATGCAGCATAATTCCCTAACATGATGCCTCACCATTACGCATGACTACTTCTGATGCCTCATTCCTCTATATTACAGTTCCAAAGCATGTTGCCTCTCCATCCAATCATCATGAACTTTGAAGCTTAATCCCAATACATTATCACCACATGTTGTCTGACCTTCCTCAATACCACTAATGTTCAAGTCTTATTCCTATTGCAGTACATGACGATTCATCTATACAGTGTCTAACCATCCTTGTCTAATAATGAAGTTTAATTCCTTTACATCATAATTTCAAGTCTCATTCCTACAGTGCATCAAAATTCCTCTACATGCTGCCTAACCATTCCTATCACGACTAATAATGAAGTTTAAGCAGTTGACGTCACTATCAGAGGTTCTTTCAACACTACTACTAATACAACCTTGATAGAGTACTGCCACCAATTATTCTTTTATAGTTTGTGGGAAAAGTTAGTTCAAGAGAGAGGGAGAGAGACTTGTTCCTATACAAAGGGTAGAAATGGTTACACAGCCTAACTCACCATACTCACTAGAATTCATAGCCCAGTCTAACTTCTTTTGCATTATAGAGCTAAGAAGAGAAGGAGGAAGAGAGAAAAACAGATCCTATACAAAGGGTAGAAATAGTTCCACAACCTAACTGACCATCCTCTATAAAATGAATATTGCAAACTAAATTCTTTTCCAATATGAAGACAGGTCAACAGCTAGGGAGTAAAGGAGGAAGAGAGAAACCTACTTCTATACAAAGAGTAGTTCCACAGCCCTAACTGACCATTCTCATCAACAATCATAGCACAGCCCCAACTCCTTTTGTATTCTAAGAGATATTTCAAGAGCTTGGGAATGAGGAAGGGAGAGAAAAACCTACTCCTATACAAAGAGTAGTTCCACAGCCCTAACTGACCATTCTCATCAACATTCATGGCACAGGCCTAACTCCTTTTGTATTATAAGAGACATTTCAAGAGCTTGGGAATGAAGGAGAGAGGAGGAGAGGGAAAGAAACCTGGTCCTGTACAAAGAGTAGTAATTCCACAACCCTAACTGACCATTCTCATTAAAATTCATAGCACAGTCTAACTCCTTTTGTATTATAAGAGACATTTCAAGAGCTTGGGAATGAAGGAGAGAGGAGGAGAGGGAAAGAAACCTGGTCCTGTACAAAGAGTAGTAAGAATTCCACAGCCATGACTCCCCCTCATTAAAATTCATAGCACAGTCTAACTCCCTTTGCATTATAAGAGACATTTCAAGAGCTTGGGAATGAAGGAGAGAGGAGGAGAGGGAGAGAAACCTGGTCCTGTACAGAGTAGTGAGAATTCCACAGCCATAACTCCCCCTCATTAACAATCATAGCACAGCCCTAACTCATTCTACATTATAAGAGACACCTTGGGGATGAAGAATGGAGGAAGAGAGGAAAAGAAACCTGGTCCTGTACAAAGAGTAAGAATTCCACAACCATGACTCCCCCTCATTAACAATCATAGCACAGCCCTAACTCATTTTGCATTATAAGAGACAGCTTGGGGATGGAGAATGGAGGAAGAGAGGGAAAGAAACCCGGTCCTGTACAGAGTCGTAAGAATTTCACAGCTATGACTCCCCATCATTAAAATTCATAGCACAGTCTAACTCCCTTTGCATTATAAGAGACATTTCAAGAGCTTGGGAATGAAGGAGAGAGGAGGAGAGGGAGAGAAACCTGGTCCTGTACAAAGAGTAGTGAGAATTCTACAGCCATGATTCCCCCTCATTAACAATCAAAGCACAGCCCTAACTCATTTTGCATTATAAGAGACAGCTTGGGGATGGAGAATGGAGGAAGAGAGGTAAAGAAACCTGGTCCTGTACAAAGAGTAGTGAGAATTCCATAACCATGACTGCCCCTCATTAAAATTCATAGCACAGCCCTAACTCATTTTGCATTATAAGAGACAGCTTGGGGATGGAGAATGGAGGAAGAGAGGGAAAGAAACCCGGTCCTATGCAAAGAGTAGTGAGAATTCCACAACCATGACTCCCCCTCTTTAAAATTCATAGCACAGCCCTAACTCCCATTGCATCATTCATCTGTAGCTAAGGAAGTACACCATCATCATCCTCACGTGTGCAATTGCTATTCTTGTTAGTGCAGTCTCATCCTTCTCTAGCATTTCATACAAAACAGGCTTTCCCAGCTCTATCACATCTCTTCACCAATAACACTCATCCCGATAGGCAAGATAAAGTTGTAAAAAGTCTATTACGTCATCTAAAACTTGAGATTGCTTGGGAGATGCAAAAAAAAGAGTTGTAAATAAAAACAATAATAATGAATGCTCCTACACCACATTAATTAATCAGTGTTGTAAAAAATGGAGGAAGAGAGGGAAAGAAACCTGGTCCTGTACAAAGAGTAGTGGCTAGGGTGTGGGTGCTTGGGGATCGACTGATCGATGGATGGGTTCATGGTCTGAATCCCCTGTGTGTCTTTGAAACTTTTTGTCAAGTGCTTGAACACCAAAAACATGTCACACTGACACCCTTTCACGTAGTAGTCTAATAATAAAGCAAAGGGGGGGTTTGGGGGGGGGCCTCAGTGCCACAATAAACTATAAAACCCCGCAACACTAACACTTCTGCCTCTGCCTGAGCAAGAGAGGAAGAGAATATGGTGCATATGGCTATATGGGCAAAAAAAAAAAAAAAAAAAAAAAAATTCAACAACCATGACTCCCTTTCATTAAAATTCATAGCACAGCCTAACTTTGGATTCTTTTTAGGAGCAGGGAGTAGTGGGCTTTTTTATTATTGTTTCCCTTTTTTTGTGCCCATCAGCTGTCTTTGTTGTAAAAATAATAAAAATAATAAAAAAACTCCCATTGCATCATTCATCTGTAGCTTGGGCAGTTCCTCCTCACATGCTGCACCATCGTTATCCTCACGTGTGCCATTGCTATTGTTGTTAGTGCAGTCTCACCCTTCTCTAGCATTTCATACAAAACAGGCTTTCCCAGCTCTATCATACCTCCTTCACTGATAACACTCATCCCGATAGGCAAGATTGTCATCCTCACGTGCAGTCTCATCCCTTCACACTACAAAACAGGCTTTCCCAGCTCTATCATATCTCTTCACTGATGACAATAATAATAATGGAAATGAGTTTTGGAAATTAGACAGGTACATTTTTTTTTTTATCTAGAGACATTTCAAGGGCAAAGGAAAAATAATAATAATAATATGGATGAGTTTTGGAGAGTACAAGTTCTTTTTCCTTTCTATATGGAAAAAATAAAGTCACCCCTGAATGTGAATAATAAATAAATAGAAAACTACAAGGAAATTAGTGCCAGTGAAATCTGCTGCCAATAAAACGTTCTTAAGGCTGCCAACTTGAGCAACACTCCACACCCAGCACACAAGGTTGCAATAAATGATAATTCAGCCCTAACTGGATTTGGTACCTACGCAGCCCCAGTCTTCATTAACTATAAAGACCA
Organism: Eriocheir sinensis; assembly: GCF_024679095.1. Taxonomy (NCBI): domain Eukaryota; kingdom Metazoa; phylum Arthropoda; class Malacostraca; order Decapoda; family Varunidae; genus Eriocheir; species Eriocheir sinensis. The sequence goes on from NC_066524.1 coordinate 15,847,726, forward strand.
TTAAAGTGAATGACAGGTATAAGTTATCCTGGTTGTCAGTCCTGATACTTTTATAAACCTGCAAAATAAGTGCAAAGTCAAGATCTTATAATTGTGCAACATAAGTAAAATTGTTGACAGTACTAACATTACTTAAAATAATAGCCTGATTAGAGATGCTAGTAAAAGGCCTACAATCTATAATATGACTTCAGTAGTAGTAGTAGTAGAAGTGCTTGTAAATAATAGTAGCATTGGTGGTGGTAGTAGTAGTGGAAGTAGTAGATAGTACGGTAGTAATGGTAGTAGTAATGGGTGTATTGTAGTAGTAGTAGTAGTAGTAGTAGCAGTAGCACGGTAGTTGTTGTAGTGTTGTAGCAGTGGTAGTAGTAAAAAAAGTTGTAAAACCAGCAACACCAACAGTAAAAATTAAATAAATAAATCATATAACTAAACGGCCAAAAACAAGATCGCAGCCAAAGCTAAATAAGGAGAAAGGAAACTTGCACAACTACTACTACAACCACTACTGTTAGCCGCTCCTCCTCTCTCCTCCCCTTCCCTCCCTTCCCCACCCACTGATGAATACATTGACCTCGGTGAAAGGGTACGGAGGGGGAAGAGGGAGGCGGTGGGAGAGGGGAGGAGGGAGGGGTTGGAGAAAACGTTTGCCAGAGGGAGAGAGAGAATGAGGAAGGAGAGAAGAGAGAGGGACTCGCTATCTCCTCTCCTCCCCTCTCACTCCTCTCTTTCGTAATGTAGGTCAGCAGAAAGAGTAATAGGCAGTTATTACGAAGCTCAGAGAAGGAGGGGAACGGAGAAGAGAAATATAGATGAAAGGAGAGAAGAAAAAGTGGGAAGGGAGAGGAATGAATGAGGAAACAGAGGGGATAAAGATGAAGTGCGGAAAGGAGGGGAAGGGAGAGTAAGCATTTATTACGAAAGCCAGAGAGGGAAGAGAGGAACGGAAAGGAGAGGGAGAGTGAAGGGAAGGAGAGAAATGATAAGGCAGGAAAGGGAGAGGACAGAAGATAAGATGGGCAGTTATTACAAAAGTCAGAGACGAAAGGAAAGGAGAGGAAAAGGAACGGAGAGGAGAGGGAATAAAAGGAAAGATAAGAGGGGAAGGGGACAGATAGTAAGACTGGCAGTTATTACGAAGATCAAAGAGTGAGGGAAACAGGGAACAATAGAAAGATAAGAAGGGGAGGGAGAAAGAGGGAAGATGAGGCGGGAGAGGAAAGGAGGGGAAGGGAGGGTGCACGTGAGAAGGGAGAGGAATGATGCGGGGAGGAGAGGGGAGCGCGGGAAAGGACGGGAAGGGGAGGGGTGTGTTACTAATAATAGGAGATAAGAGAGACCGGGTGAATGGCTCCCACGAGACTGTCAGGTGACCAAAAGACATGAGATGAAAACAGAGAAATGCGAAAGAGAAAATGAAGCGAGTGAAGAAAGGAAGAAAAGAACAAAACAAAGCTGTAAATATTAAAAAGAACTCCGACCACGTGACTATCATGTGACCGTAAGACATTAGACAAAAACAGAGCAATGCGAGAGGAAAGAAACGAAGAAACAAGAGGAAAGGAGGTGAAGAAAGATGGTAAAAATAAAGCCGTGAAGATTTAAAGAATAGTTCCCACGTGACTATCATGTGACATTTAGACACTAGACCAAAATAGAACGAAAAGGAAAGAACGAGGAATGAAGTAGAGGAAGTGTAATGAAGTTGGCAAAATAAAGTTGTATTTATTAGAGGAGCAGCTCCCACGTGACTATCATGTGATCGTAAGCCATGAGACAAAAACATAACGGCGAGAGAAAGAAAAGTGAAAGAAGAGTACCGTAGTGAAGGAAGATGGCAAAAACAAGTGGCAGAAACAAAAAGGACGCCCACGTGACAATATCATGTGATCGGGGGAAAGCAGACAAAATTCACCAGAGCAGAAAACGGAGAGAAGAAAGCAACGACGAGTGAGTGAAGAAAGTGTAGGAATATATGACAAAATAAGACAAAAAGAAAACGAAAAGCTCCCACGTGACTGTCATGTGACCGGGAGAAAAGAAAAAAAAGTGAATGGGACTGAAGAAAAGCCTACCCGTGAAGGAAGATGACAAAATGACAACCGAAATCGTCTAAAATATATAAAAATAAAATAAAAGAACAGCTCCACACATACAATATATATATGGAAAACGTATTGAGGTGGGTTAGCAAGGAAGGGAGAGAAAGAACTGAAGGAGGTTAGGGAAAAGAAGACAGGGATTATGGAAGGGGAAGAAAGAGGGAGAGCGAGAGGTAAATGGAGGTAAGGGATGGAGAAAGATGGAGGTAAAGGAGGGAGACAGGTAGGTCGAGTGAGGAAGACAGGGAGACTGGACACTCGCCGACACCGCCACCCCTCAAAAAAAAAAAAAAAACTTGTCTAGCCTGTAGGTGCCATTTTGCCCACCACAGCAGCTTTGATAGTGAGCAAGGCAGTGGGAGGGAGAGTGAGGTAAGAGAGACGAGGGAGGCTAGACACTTGCTTTGACCTTATATATACCCTTGGGCATACCCCGTTCCTCATGTGTCCTTCTCCTTAGTAACATAGCTTTGTGGTAGGCCTGATAACACGTGTCCACTGTATGAGAGTGTGTTGGAATGTATGATGTGTGTATGTTTAACCCTTGTTAGTACTTGTAATTATCACTTTCTTGTTTTTATTGAGTTTCTTCATTTGTATTTAACTTTCTAGATCGTATATATGTTTTGTTACTTAAATCATCGCTTTCTCGTATTTCATTTCTTCTTTATTTAACTTTCTTGATCGTCTAAACGTATGGTGAATTATATAGTATGTTCTAGAAAGTTATACAAATGAAAAATTAAATAAACATACAAGAGAGTAAAGATTGACACAAAAAACACTCCACAGACCATCAAATAGATCTAATACCCACAAACAGCTGACTAAAAAAAAAAAAAGTAAAAGCAAAAATAAATAACCCCGTTGCTTGAGGTCATGTTACTGCGTCTATGGTGCCACATGTGAATCCCCCACATGTTCCCTATTTCCCCTCTACCCCCGCCCCCGTCCTGACACAAGGGCCGGCATACTCACTCCATCATGGTTGCGGTGTACTGCGCACAGGGCGCGTAAATGGGTCCAGTTATTCCATCATATCGGTAATAATCGCGAGGTGAAAAATACGTATATCCTCTTCGGCGACATGGAGCAAACTGGCGCCATCTCGGAGGTCTCGGCGCGCTGTGGCACCCGTGTATTACTCCGCCTGGGGGACAAAAAACACTTTCTGTGGACGTTGTATATGCAGTGCGAGGATATGTGCGTACTAAGTGTCGTGTATGTTAGTGTATGATCATAAAATAAATTTCCCTTCAAGCAGTTGGGGAATGTTGCACTAGTCTCCGCCGCGGAGGAAAATCTTTGTTATGGAAGTTCTCTGCCCCGGAATGCAACTTTACTTTGGATTTTACGATTTTCCTATAAAAAACATTGGCCGAATAATATATCTTATGATATCTAAGCATATGCACTAAATGACAACATATGAAAGTTAAGCCATGCAAACACGGAATGTTTCCAGCGATTCGTATTTAAAGAGTAAAAAGTAAAAGTAAAAAAATGCTTGCGAGGAGGCAGTCCAAAGTAAAACTGAGAAGACTGAATTGCATCAGCTTCTGCAATTGGGCCTTATTTATGCAATTTATGTATGTAGACGCACTCGATATCAGTGTATATATAACATATATTTCACAGGAAGTCAGTGTAAGCCTATTAACGCCAAACAGGAATTCACATATTTCCCCTTATTTCAGCTTAAAACCGACGCTTCTTTCCATGGGATAGCTTTATTTTACCTGCCAGATAAACATAATGCCAGGTATATGATGCTCGCCTATCAGATAAGCCCTGATGTATATATTTAGCAAAGAAATATATAAAAATACAGCGGTATAATTGATCGGCAGCGGCGGGCGTTCATTGGCCAGGCCGGGCCGGGGGTGGGGCCAGACCCTCCCAACAAATGATGTCATAAAATCCATAAGAGTAAAAATAAAAACCCAAAAAAATACCCAAAAAAGAGAAAAAAATCTGCAGCCTTGAGTGAGGTTGTCGGAGGTGGACAGTGAGGCGGGAGAGAGGCTGTGGGAGGCTAAAATAAAGCCTGGACCAAGCTGGTGGGAGGAGCCGTTGTGAGTCTGTGCGAGTTTTTCTATCATTTTTTCACATGTCTGGAGACGCCAAGTACATCAGTCTCTACTACAGCCTTGTTCACCAGGGAGCCTCTGATTTCTACAAAGAAATCATCAAAGGTAAGGCGTATTTCCCTCCCCCAGGCCCGCCAGCACCTTATTTCTCCCCTGAAAACTCATCCCTCTCAAGGGGGAGGAGGAAGGGGCGCTCGGGACTCCTCTTCCCGGGACAAAAGATGAGGCCAGGGGCGACCGGGGACTCTTTCTACAGCCCTCCATGACTATTTCCACTCGTCCCCTTTGTTTCCCGCCTGACCCGTGACCCAGGGCCGGCCAGGGTCACGGGGGGAGGTGAAATAAGGTCTCAACAGGTCTGCTGGCTGGGTGAGGGAGGGGGTGTCGCGGGCTTGCACGGGGATGGCGAGGAAAAGGAGAATTTATTGATTCAGGAGGCAAGGCAGACGTTTTTTGCGGCCTCTAGCCTTGGGGCAGGAGCCAGGCCGAGCACCGCAGCCTCTGACAACTGCCCACCGCCCCTCACCACGGCTCTGGGGGAGAAATAAGGGGGACAGCGTGTTAGTGGGGGAGATTTTGGGTGCCCCCTCGCCTCTCGTAGTTCTTTCCCTCATCTTTATTTTCCCTCCTGCCTCCTGCTACCGCCCCCCTGGCTCCCGTGTGCCCCCAGGTGGGAGGTGAAGTGTGTGAGTTGGGCATTACACAAGGTTTTCAGTGGCATGCCTGTCTAGTTCCTGTGCAAATAGCTGCCTCCTTCCTCTCTTTTCCGTGTTGTGCTCCTATTATTTAACCCGTTGAGTGATTTTTTCGTGTTGGCAGGTGTCCCCAAGTGGTTTTTCATTAAGTTGATGCTGATTGGCGACGTAATTCCTTATATATTTTTTTTCTGCTTCCTTTGCAAATACCTGACTGGTTCCTGTTCTCTACGCATTGTGCTCTATAGTGATTTTTTTGGTTACTGGCAGGTGTCCCGAAGTGGATTTTTGTTAAGTTTATGCAGATTGGCGACGTAATTTCTGGTCTATTTAGTGTGTGCTTCCGTTGGAAATAGCTGCCTTCCTGTGTTGTGTGACTGTCTGGTGCCATGGGGCTCGTCAGGGAATGTCTGCTGCTGGGAGGTTGCCTAATAGAGCTTGTTATAGGTGATGCATACAATTAACATGGAGATAAGGGACTCGTCTTTGTTTTCATGAGGGTTTATGAATGGTCGTGTTGAGCAGTCACCCTCTTGCGTGCTGACATTGCCGGGCTGAGAGTGATGGGAGTGTGATTAACATGATTGTGCTAATGACTGCACTGCTTGTGACTAGCACCACCGCTTGCATGTAGATGAGATACATAGCTCTTCTTGCTAGTAGATGAGATGAATAGCTCTTCTTGCTAGTAGATAAGTAGGAGCTTTTGCTAGTATATGAGATGTAGGAGCTTTTCTTGCTAGTAGATGAGATAAATAGCTTTTTTGTGCTAGTTGGAGATTAACAGCTTTTCTTACTTGTAGATGAGATAAATATAGGTTTTTTTTGTGCTAGTAGGTGAGATTAATAGCTTTTCTTACTAGTAGATGAGATAAATAGGAGCTTTTCTTGCTAGTAGTTGAGATTAATAGCTTTTCTTGTTAGTAGATGAGATGAATAGGAGCCCTTCTTGCTAGTAGGTGAGATAAATAGGAGCTTCTTGCTAGTAGATGATATACAGATAGCTCTTTTTGTTAGTAGATGAGTAGATGAGATAAATAGCAGCTTTTCTTGCTAGTAGGTGAGGTTGATAGCTTTTCTTTTGTTGAGATAAATAGGAGATTTTCTTGCTAGTAGGTGAGATTAATAGCTTTTCTTTGTTGATGATAAATAGGAGCTTTTCTTGCTAGTAGATTAGATAAATAGTAGTAGATGAGATAAATAGCAGCTCTTGGCAGTAGGTGAGATTAATAGCTTTTCTTTAGTAGATGAGATAAATAGGATTTTTCTTGCTAGTAGATAAGTAGGAGCTTATCTTGCTATGGATAACAAATTTAAGCAGCAGTTCTTGCTAGTAGGTGAGATGAATATACTGTTCTTCCTAGTGGGTGAAATAAATAGTAACTTCTTGCTAGTAGATTAAATAAACAGCAGCTCTTCTTGCTAGTAGATGAGATGAATAAGCTTTTCTTGCTAGAAGACAAGATAAATGGGAATTTCTTGCTAGTAGGTGAGATAAATATGAGCTTTTTTACTAGATGACATAAATAGGAGCTATTCTGACTAATGAGATATATATGAACTCTTATTGCTATTAGCTGAGATAAATAGCTCTTGCAAGTAGCTGAAATAAATAGGAACTATAATTTCTAGATGAAATGAATGTCACTTTTTTTGCTTGTAGAGGAGATAAATACCAGTTTTTGCTAGTAGATGATATAAATAGCTTATTGCTAGTAGATGAGATTACAGGAGCTCTTGCTATATATAACTGTTTTCTTTATTCTATGACTCACAACTTACACCTGCTTTGTCATTATTTTGCTTTTTAATCAAACTTTCACTGTGATTAATTACAAAAGCTTAACATACCCAAGGATTCACTTGTCAACTGTTTGTGTTGTTAGTTTTTTTATTTATTTTTAGTTATCGATTGGCTCACAAAATCTATTACATTACTCCTTATTTCAAATTTTTATGGATTTGTAACTTTCTTTTTGTATCATGTATTTTTTTTAATTATTTTTATATTTATGTAACTGATTTTAACCCTTATTTATTGTCTGATTTTGGCTGAATTGTGAGCAGATACTTTGATTTGATGAATAAAAGCAGATGCAGATATTTTATGTATTAATTTACTCAATTTGTTATTATTCTTATCCATCATTTGTCTTCTCTCAGTAATAGTCTAAGATACTTCCACATGCACACACAAAGAAACATTATGCTGTCACACTATGTTAAGGATGTAGCCCTACCTGTAGCTACCCAAAAGAAGAAAAGCATCATAGTGCACCATGACCAAAATGATACGAAGGCCTACAAGACTCATCCCTCATGTAAGGAAATACTGGGGCATCTCTCTCTCTCTCTCTCTCTCTCTGCATTATAAATATTAAAAAAAGGTGAATTAATGAGCCTTCAAAATCATCTACATCATGCCAGTGTACCTGCAGCTTTAACACTGTAGCAGCCAAAAAAGGGAAGGGGTATGTATAGCCTAAACCCCCTTGTATTCTAATGTATTTATGAGACATCCCCCACCCCTGCTCCCCCCTCACACACAGGTCACAGTCACATACCTGCACTGCACTTCACTCATGCAAACACAAATTCACCTCTGTCTTGCTAGCATTATCACCCGGCTCATCATGCATACCTTAAAGGGTCATTCTCTGGGTAGTAAAACAAGCACACCTCTTTGCTGCCCCTGTCGAGGTGTAGAAACATATTAATTCAGTCATTATGCAAATTTATGCAGATCAAACAAATTGTGGGAAATGAATGTCTGGCTGCTGCTGCTGGCTGTAGATGTGAAAGTTTGACGGCTTATTATACATTTATGTTAATTACTTTCTGGATTTTTTCTTTAATGTTAATCATGTTGAAGTGTGGTCTCTTCAGCAAACTGGGAAAGGATGAATGTGCCATTTGAGGATAAGTAGTAGAGTTAATGTGTTTGGATGTGCCTTTCAAGTCCAGTTCCCCATCAAGACTAAGGGCCTCCAGTAAGCTAACATCCAGGTAACCTTTTTTTCATAAACCAAAATAAATAAGAGATAAATAATAACTGGAAAAATCAGGTTTAAATATGGAAACAAGAGGAATGAAAAAAAGTTATAATTCATGAGACACTAAGCTTCAAAGACCCTTTTCAAATACGTAGGACAGATATTTGTACCGGGACCAGCACAACAGCTTAAAATGAAATAGTAAAGGTGAAATTAGGGGCATAAGGTATAGGATCAGCATGAGAGCTTAAAATGAAAAAATCAACACTTACAAAACCCACACTCTTCACACTTTACATTAAGAGGGAGGGTTCCTCAAGAGTAGTATGGGAAGTTTACCAAAGCCTTGTCACCCCAAACCACCTTCCTCATTCTTAACTATTCAATTATGAGGGAGGGTTGATAGAGTTTGGGGAGTTTACCAAAGCCTTGTCATCCCAAACCACCTTCCTCATTCTTAACTATTCAATTATGAGGGAGGGTTGATAGAGTTTGGGGAGTTTACCAAAGCCTTGTCACTCTAAACCACCTTCCTCATTCTTAACTATTCAATTATGAGGGAGGGTTGATAGAGTTTGCGGAGTTTACCAAAGCCATGTCACCCCAAACCACCTTCCTCATTCTTAACTATTCAATTACGAGGGAGGGTTTATAGAGTTTAGGGAGTTTACCAAACCCTTGTCACTCTAAACCACCTTTCCCATCAATAACTATAATAGGAGGTGTTGTAAGAGTAGTAAGGGAAGATTACTTAACAAATGTCACCCAAAATCACCTTCCACATTCTCGACTATTAGGTTGGTATTATAAGACACTTTCAGTTTTCACATCAGCTATTTCTAAAGGTCAAAGAGGGGGTCAGTCTGGTTCTAATGAGTGTTTCTTTAGGCTCATGGCATAGAAGGGTCAAACTACCACCAGGGTCATAAAACTAGTCCTGAAAACGCCCACAATTCCTATGAAAGCTTTGTCAAATATGTGTTCTTGGGCAATGAAATGTCTTATAATACAACCCTCAGAGTATGAGGGAGGGTTGCTAGAGTAGTACGGGAGTTTACCAAAGCCATGTCACCCCAAACCACCTTCTCCACCCCACAGGTCCTGGTGGAAACATGAGCTACCTTCCACCTTGGGCACCTTCCTCAGGGGGGGGCCACTACCCACCACACATGCTCCCATCCTCCCACTCCGCACCCTCCTCTTCCTCCTCCTCCTCCTCTTCCTCTACCGCTGGAGGAGGAGGAGGCTCCCTCGCAGCCCACACCACCCACAACACCACAGGGCTCAACACCCCCTCCGTCTACCAGACTCTCTCCCCGGTGGTGAAGTCCTCGTCGCCAACCAGCGTGTCCGTCACCCAATCCATCAACACACCCAAGACATCCACCCTCCCTACATCCGGTGCTGGGGCCTCATCCACATCCACATCATCCAGTGCACAGTCATCAGGCACCACCATGTCCCTGGGCGACCCATATGAGCCCCAGGGTTTCCAGAGGCCCCACACGCCCCCACTGAAGAGGACCCCAGCCATAGCCATAGGGGAAGGCACCAAGACAGAGAGCCCTACCATGGGTGACGGGGCCCCGCCCCCAGAGATGCTCCTCGCCCTCGCCGGACCAAGCTCAATGGACCTCAAGACACCCAGAAAGTATGTTTTGAACTTTTTTTTATCCGAATCTGAAAAATGAGAGAATGGGAACAGAAATTGATCATTCTTCAATAGTTTTGCTTGAACATTATGATTTTCTTTGTCTATAATGTGGATTAATTGGGGGAGACAAGATTTTTTCATAATTTATTAGATTTAGGATAACTGAGCTAATATATCCATCATATCCATAAAAAATGCAGATTCTCTCACCACTTACACTTAGGCAAAGAAGGTTTACTCCAAAGAAAGCTTCACACTCCTTCAGAAGAGCCTTAGAGACCATGTGCCATCTACCTGTGCCACCCCTCAAAGTGTTATAGAACAAGCTAAAAAATGAGTTATCCAGTTCATTTCTTGCCTTCAGAGCACCAGCCAAACACCCAGCACCTGAGCAGCTTCCCAGCCCAGTCATGTTTTCATACCAGGGCAGAGGACGGCCACGCAAGAACTGGACTCATGCCACGGTAAGCATCTTTGTTTTAGATCTCCCATGATTTAAAGATACAACATTCCAAGCATTACTAAGCTCCCCACCCATCTCCCTTTCTTGTAATGCTCTATACTCATTCTTGTTTCCATTGATGAACACACCCACACAGTCACTCAGTTTTGTCATTTCATTAACTTGTCATTGTTAACAAATCTGTCTGCTCATAAACCCCATTAGTCAGGCTGTCCACCAACCAATTGCTTGCCTTACAGGGTCTGCCCACCATGATCCCTGTGACCCACCCGTCGATGCACTGTGGCACCACAGAGGACCCGGACGACGAGGAGAACAAACCGTTTAAGTGCAATCTGTGTGGCAAGGGGTTCAAGCTGAAGGGTGGGCTGGTGCAGCACGAGCGGACACACAGCACAGACAGGCCCTACGTGTGTCCAGAGTGTGGCAAACTGTTCCGCCAACCCACGCACCTGCAGCAGCACATCCGCATTCACACGGGTGACAAGCCATACGACTGCGCCTTCTGCGGCAAGTCGTTTCGCCAGCGCACCATCCTCAACCAGCACCTCAGGATACATACTGGTGAGAAGCCGTATGTGTGTATGGAGTGCGGCAAACAGTTTCGCCAGAAGGCCATCCTTGACCAGCATTTCCGCACTCACTTAGGTGAGAAGCCGTACGCCTGCCCTCACCCATCATGCCGAAAACATTTCCGGGAGATGGCAGCACTCATCTCCCACATGAAGTGCCATAAGGACGTCCCAGACCCAAGAATCGTCCTCCAGCAGGCAAAGAGGATCAAGGAGGAGCGGCATGATGACCTGAGGTTAGACCCACAGATCCTTGGGGAGCATGGAGAAGGTACAGACAGAGGAGGTCTTTTGCAGGACAGGCTGGGGCAGGAGGTGATGGGGCTGGGCAGGATAGGACTGGACCGGGGACTTGGCCAGGACCGGGGGCTGATCCAGGAGAGGGGACTAGGCCAGGAGCGGGCAGGGCCAGCGCAAGACAGGGCGGGGCTGGGGCAGGAGAGGGGAGGGCTGGGGCAGGAGGTAATGAGCCCTGAGAGATCCCATGGCCACGAGCACAGTGAGGGCTCCAGCACTGGTTCGGAGCAGAGCTATCAAGGGAACGGGGAGCAGGTGCAGCACGAGCAGGCCAGAGGCTTTCCCCAGCACAATGTCAACAGCAGCTCAGCACAGAAGTCCCCACACTCCTCCCTGCCACAGCACTCCTCAGCAGACAGGCAAAGTCAGCCCTCCCCCTCTTCCTCCCAGTCCCTCACCTCCCCCCTACCCCCCAACATGATGCCTACGCCTCAAATGGCCATGGCAAACCTTATTCCTTACCCACACTCCATTTTCCCTGCCACCTCCTACATGATGCCCCCCCCTGACCCCAGACAGTACCACCCCCAGAGCCAGGGTCAGCACCCCTCCCGACCAAACCAGTGACTACACATGCCATAGTTGTTTTGTAGTGATGAGCGAGTGAGCGAGTGTCTTTCCTTTTCGTAAATCTTGAATCATCATCCTCCTCCTGCACCTAGCCAGTCTTAGCCTTGCCTCTTGTTTCTGAGTTCCCAGACATGCAGTGTTTTATTTATTATTATTAGAACTATGCAATAAAATTCATCTCTTAAGGGATTGAGGAGAGGGTCACAGGGCAGACTGTAAAGTGGTAGGTAAATTAAGGGAAGGAGGATGAAACCTTTGGCTGGGTAATAATGGTGAGGGCTGCAAATTTATATTAAACGTGCAAGTTTGGGTTCATGGTGGACATGTGCCTCTCTAGCTGCTGTTGATGGTTCATATGTCTTCTTTACATAAAGTGATAAGCAGACAATATTAAGGTGCGACTCAAACCAGTGCAGTGAAAAGACATGAAGCTTTTGACAGTTATTTTAAGACTCAGCTTTATATCTACCAGAGAAGGCTGTTGGACTGGACACGTCACTTTTTCCTAACTCTTGGAATGGAAGTTTCTCTCTGGAAATGAACGGACGGCTTCATTTGTAATATTTATTTTCGTATCGTCATGTTTGAATTTTAAGAACTCCCCTGTTGGTATTCTCAAGTTGTGAGGCACAGAGCTCGATGCTTTTGCTAGCACTTCCCATACAGCTTATCACAAACCCTTGTGTCCCATCCCTAAGGCGGGTGGAACACAGCTATGAAAAGTAGGCTAGTGGGGATATGTTAAGGAAAAGACGTAGAAAGGAATTGTGTACATTTGGATGGAGAATGTATGGGTGCAATAGTTTTCTAACTAGAAAAATAATCATTAATCACCATCCAAACTTAGACATAAAAAAGTATATCTGGAACTAACTTGGCCCTTGCAGGTATCAATATTTTTTTATGAATTTATTATTCATAGTGTACCATCTGCAACTAACTTCATCAATACAGATAAAATAGATAATTATCATATTTCATGATAGGTTTTCTGCTCATATCTGTGTCAATCATGAGTAATATGTGTTACTCTTGGGGCCTCATATAGTTATGACTTTTTGGTATACAATACTTCACATGTGCAATCACAAGGACTTAGCACCCTCTTCACCAGGTTACTTTATTTTTTATACAGTCACTTAGTGACTGTACAGTGCTTAAAAATGCTCCAGCCACTGGAGAGGTGTTTTCAAGTCACTTGGAAACTTTACCTTTCTCTTATGATGTCTGTGCATTCATTATATAAAGTACTATTTTCAGGAGGGTGGATATTTACATTTATGTACTTACTGGGAATGATTCCAGGAACATATCTCATTCACATCCAATGTTAAGGCCACTGCACAATCATTCAGTGTACAATCTGTTGTCTAGGAATGTAACTCAATCATAAAGTGAAAATTCCCTATTCATCTCAATAACACTGTGGATGACCTAAGGTTCCACCAAGCAAGGCTGAAGTACCAGTCAAACAACAGCTCTGTACCATGCTAACAGAATGCTCCCAAGAGCCCTACAAGAACAGTGAAGCTGTGTGGTGGAGTGCAGCAAGAGTGCCAAGGCAAGATGATGCCGCGTGTGCATAAAGGCAAATAGTATGTGTTGTTTTCCGCAGGCTGCTGTACCGAAGGAAGCGCTAGTTCCTTATGTTGATGGTGGGAGGTTAGTGGGTGGTTGTTTCTGTTTGAGGGTTGTTGAGCATTTGTAGAATTATTTATCCCATGGCTTAATGTGGCGGCTGAATTATTCCCATGGACAAGGAGGAGGAGAAGGAGGAGGAGGAGCTGCTGCTGCCAAGCATTGACATTCATATTGTTTATCCATTCTGTTAAACTTTTACTCTTTTATTTACATAAGGTTAGAAGTTCCTAAGAATCAAATATTGTTCAGAGGCAAAGAGTGAACAGGTGTGCGAGAGAGAGCGAGAGTGAGAGCGTGAGAAAAGACAGAGCTAATTGGTGGGGACAAATTGACGCATAGGTTTAACACTAAGCATTATATAAGGCCACTAGGTAGGGGGTGCTGTGTCTAGCTGCATATTAGTAGGTTGTTTAGGTTTCTTCCATCATACATAGACTCTCATGATGATTTCAACTTTTTCAAATAAAATAAATCATGGAAAAGTCATTTTACAGTCTTGTGCTTATATAAAAAAAATAATGTTGTGTGACAGGAATATGTTTAGGTCGGTAGACTTTTTTCTTACCCAAATGCAGCTGTAAGATATAACCTGCATCTGCCATGTTGTTTGTTGCATCAAGACATTAGCTCCTGGAGTACCATTAGGCAGCCTTCTGAGTGCCAAAAGGTGGACTGGAGTGTCATCCCATGGGCCTCTGTAATGCCATTATACAGGTTCCTTGGGTGTCACTCTATAGGCCTCCAGAGTGCCATTAGAGGCATTAGGAGTGCCAGTATAAGGGCATTAGAAGTGCCATGCTATGGATCCCAGAGTGCCATTGTAATGGCCTCAGGAGTGCCAAGTTAGTCTCTGCACTAACAGTCTCCAACAGTAACCAGTACAGTAAATATTTATAGTGGTTAAAAATTCTATATAAATTGCACCACTGTAGATGTACGCCTGTGCTGCCTCGAGGGGAGTGCACAGGGAGAGCGTGTACACGAGCTGCAACAAACCAACCATCCATGACAGACATTCAGACAAACGGACAGACATGGTTCCCGGCTTATTCAGTAATATTCTGCAGTGTCACTTTTTCTGTCTTACTGTACATTTTGTATTTACGGTAGAGGTAGTGCAAGCAAGCAAGCAAGCATGTGTGTCTGTGAGAAAGAAAGGCAACAGAGGTTTTGTAAAAGGGGCATTATTATACCTTTTTTTTATGAGTGTATGTGCAATGTATGTGTATGTGTGTGCGCATTGAGGGTGGCTGGCTGCAGAGACGGTTAGTTTTGTAGTTTGCATCATTGGTAATATTAATGAACCTCATTTTCTACATTATTTTGTATCAGTGTACAGACCTTTTCTCTCTTGATCTCCAATTATTTTTCCTGGTGTGATTTTTTTTTTAATGTGGAACCTGCAACGCATCATGCGTTTTTTGGTTCTCTGTTGTTTTTTCTTTTCTACAGTCTATATATTTTTTGGTACATTTTCTCCATTTTATCAAGATGTCAAAAAATAATAACATCGCCATCAGGAGAAACTGCACAATTTTCACCTGTCCAAAATGTGAGGCCAAGAGAACCTCACGCATTCTGAGAAAAAAAATTGCCATAAAGTATCATTTGTATAAAGGTGTGTTTGATGACATCCAAAACTCATTACTGTGACCCCCTTGGCAGGTAGGTATCTGTGACAACCACTGCAATATCTGTGGCACTTCATGAAACTGTAGTAGTAATTGTGAAAGTGGTACTGATAGTAGTAGATAGTGGTAGTAGTAGTAGTAGCTAATTTATGGTGGCAGTATCATTGTATTATATGTAGATCAGGTAAGTAAGTAATTTAAAAATAAACAAGCACAAAAAAATCTCAGAAACCACCATACATTTTCTTTTCTTGTCTTGAGCTGACAAAATTTTCATCTAACCCAAAGTTCTGCTGTACTGCTCATCCCCCCCCCCCCAAAAAAAAAAAATACAGGAAAGGAAGCAGCCCAAGGGCAAGACAGAGCCTACTATAGCACTATTCATGCAAACAAATTTCAAAAAACAAAAAAAGGGTCAGATTTGGTTCAAGAGATGTCTTGACACTCCCCTCTTCAAAGTGTTTAAGTCCTAGGAAGAATCAAATACAGATGAAGGAAGACTGCTCTAAAGTTGACCAGAGCAAGGGATGAAAGAATGAAGATACTGGTTCTTGCATTAGGAATTTATACAGCACAGACTTGTATATTGAAAAAAAGTTTTGAACTATGTGGACCCAAATTATGTGCTGACCTTGGTGACAGGTCAGCTTTTTAGTACCTCATCCATTCATGACTGCATATCATCATGAATAAACAGTATATTCAAAATAATAGGGCAATTTAAAAAAGTTAATCAAATGAGCAGATAGCTGAATAAATGCCTCAGATTACAGGTTATGTTAAAAGAATGAGGAAAATTAGGAATAAAAATTAGGCAAGCAAGTTGACGAATGACAAGCAAGAGTGAAAAAAAAATTAAAGCATGAACTATGGTTGCATTCCTCTGCTTGAAAACCACTGTAAAATTCCCAAGACCTCAATGAGATGAGAGAAATGGCACATGATGTTTGAGACTACATACAGTGTTATGACTACAGTACTTGAGTGGTTATTGCATGTCGGGGCCACTCCTCTGATCTGCCTTTCCTTCCCGGGCTACAAATATTATTCATTTCTTGAGTTTTGGCTTCACTCCATCTCAGCCTAAGTGGAAAGCAGCAAGGCGAGGATCTTATTCTAATGCCTGAAAAGAAAAATTTGCCCTCCCAGTTATAAAGAAAAAAAAATGTACAAAATTTAATTAAGCAGAACTTTTAAAATTAAAAATAGAAAAAAACCCAGGTCAAAGCATGACAGAAATGAGTTCACCTTCACACATTTCCTTTTATTTTCATCACTTATTCTGGCCACACATTTGTTAAGCATGCATGTGTCTGTGTGTGTGCGTGTCTGAAGAGAAAAGGCTGGTCTTTTAGAAGAAGTTGCCTTGATTTTCCTTGTCTTCAGCACATCTGTTATCAATGGCGATGAAGTAGCTGTTGGCAGCCCAGATATGATCAGGCTCATAGGGTGTCTGCTTGGCGTGCAGCGACCCAAGTGGGTTTTTTCCCTTGCTGATGATGTTCAGGCCCAGAGGAGAGAGTTTCTGAAAAGTGAGAGTAAAGGCATGTGAGGATGAAGGGTCCACACAATATTATGCTTCTCCTCACATCTCAGGTTAAGACTACTATTACAGTATATTATAGTGTCACTACTACTGCTGCTGCTATCAAACATACAACTGGTACTGCTACTACTACTATTAAAACCATAACCACCCATGTAACTACTACACCACTACCAAATTAGAATGGAGAGGGCATATGCAGTACCTCCAGTGTCTGCTCATATTCAGCCAGGTTGTAGGTGGTCATGGCCAGGGGGACGCATTCTTTGGCCAGCAGCTGGAGGGTGGGCCGCCACAGGGCCATCATAGCGTCTGTGTGCACGCCAGGATGGATGGCCAGCGCTACGTCTGGCCGCCTCACCTGACAAACACAATACAGGGCTTCTTGATGCTTTATATTATATCAGGTCTATATTTTATTAGATATTCATTCCTATATTCATTCATTTGCCAAATGCCTCATATAAGCTTCGATAAATCTCATAAAAATGGAAATAGGAAGGAACACACACACACACACACCTGCTGCGTCGGGTCCGCCACAGCCACGTGTTCCCACCAAAAATCATGGTAGAGTCCTGGGTAAGCCACAGCCTTCACTTTGGGCACCATCTGTTGCGGAAAGGCTATGTAAAAGACACTATAGCGACAAACAAAAATTATGAGCAGTATGAGCAATCACAAATAAAGTTATAAAGAAAACAAGACAACACAGAATGAATGCTGCACATAACCATAAAAATCAAACTGAAAGGAGCCAGGGTGAAGGAGGTAAAGATGGTAAGGAAGTTTGAAAGAGGGTAAAGAATGAGCCATTCACCAAGCAAGGGTTTGTCGGCGACCAGGCGAGTGTTTGTGGGTGGTGGGCGAGGTCAGGTGCCACCAAGGTCACGACCACCAGGCGACCCAACGTTCGACTGGCAATCTGTGAAGGGAGACACAGACACACATTTTATATGACCATTCTTTAATCACGATGACAATTCTATATTACCTTATCACCAAAACTTAGGGTCAGAATATCATCATCCATTTTGTCAATAAATTTAGTAAGACATGAGAATACTGATATTTCTGAAGAAAATAATCATATCTTGCTTACCAGAAGATAAATAGATTTCCAAGGAACAGACACTATTAGCAATTTTCACCCCAGGATAAGAGGTTACTACTTCTCAGCCATGATGTAGTTCCAGATGATCATGGCTTCAGATAAAGTAAATGTTAGTTAGGAATGTTAAGTACTGACAAGGCTCTTCCTAAAAAGTTACAAAACAACTGGTTTGTAGGGATGTGCCTACATTTACTATGTCTAGAGATGTGAATATGGTTAGCTTAGAATAATTATATTAAAAATATAATCCTGGACAATAACAATTCCAAGGATAACTGACAGGACAACCACAAACTAAAAAATCACACAAAGTGACTGGTAAAAATTCTTAGTGAGCAACAACGTAACTAAACAATAAACATTCACACACACCACATCATTAATGAGTAAGGATAATGGCTAATCTGATCATTAAAAGACTAACAATTAAGAAATAAAGGTATTCTTGATCTCCTCTTACCTGGATGATCCCTTCTTCCACTGCCTTCACCTCTGGCTCATCCGCCCCAAGCAGGTGAATGTGGAACTCCTGTGCCTCATCCCGCTGTGAGGGCTGAAGGCCAGGGAACCAGGAGGCACACAGACTGATGGTCAGTGGTGTACTGAAAATGTTGCTGAAAATCCTCTGCAGTGATGCCTGGAGCTCCTGATCCCCTGTTTAAAGCAACAATTTCTACTCTATTTTCTTTTAACTTAATAAAATAGACATGGAGACAGGACATGAGCATTAACTTCTTACTTAACCCTTAGACGGCAGCAGTATTTGAAGAGTAGCTCCCCCAAAAATTAATGGTCTATATATAGTCACTGCTGACCTTAGGACCATAGCATAAATATAGTTACGCCGCATAACAGATGTTTTAACTATCGTCTATATATAGATATATAGTGTTGTTATATTTCTGCCATACAAAGCTGACTGACTGAATTTTGGACCATCTACCGGTTAATATCAAAAGTAGGTAAACACAACAAGGTTTAAAGACACACACACATAAACACTCACCAGGGTTGGGAAGGCTGGTGTACTCCCACCACATATAAACGACCTGCGCTGCGGATATGCAGCTGTCATTCAGGTGAGTGTGATTGTTGAACCAGTCTTCCCAGTCCCTCACCAGCCCCCTTCGCCCCCTCAGGATCTGGGGGCCCAGTGTGACAGGTGACGGCAGGCACTCCAACACCTACAGATAAATGGATTGCATGAGGCTTGGGGTGGTATTCTCAGATGCTCCCTACTCTCACAACAAATATTTCTAAATGCCACAAAGGTCATCAGAAAGGTTCCCATGAGTGTTTTTTCACGTTCATGGCATATTACCACCAGGGTCATAAATCTACCCATGGAAATACCCACAACTCCTTCAAAAGCCTTATCAAATATGGGTGTGTGAGCCCTGAAACGTTTAAGAATATGTCCCTTAGGAAGAAACTGAGAGAAGAGACAAATCTACAAACAATCTGACGGATGGACAGACATATTCAGATATACTATAATCAGATGAATATTTATGCATGCAAATAGACAAGTGGACAGATAAATTAAAGAAAGAGTAAGGATTAAGAAGAGACTGAGACAAGAGATACTTACATAAAGACAGAGGGATGGACAGCTGAACAAATGGGCACATGATCAGATTAATACACATACAGACAGGGAAAATAGCGTGGGAAAGAGATTGCTGGAAAACACTGACCAAAAGAGAATAGAGAGAATTATAAACAGATGAATTGACAGAATAAAAGGAAGAAGTAGAAAATGAGGAGCAAGAAGTAATATAGTGGAGAGGAAGAGTAATAATAGTCACACATCATAATAATAGAAAATAAATAAATAATAATAATAATAAGAGCTCACCTGATCCACCAGCTCATCCTTCAGGTTTTGGCACACGAGGCGGTGCGAGGCAAGTCGAGACTGCTGACACCCCTCACTGCAATACCTCACAGCATGGCACTCCCCGCACTCCAGTGACACTCCTGATAGATTAGGTTGTTTACGCCTTGCAAAACTCATTTTCATCTATTTCAGCATGTTTCAATTTCATTTGCTTGGGATTTGTCTTAGATTACACATTTCTATCTGTTAGTCCATTTTCATAATCAAGAAGATAAATGGATAAATGGGTAAATTGCATACAAGATTTGACAGCAAAGGAATTAGAGAAATGGAACCTGCTGTCACTTTTTATGGTTAGGTTACTATCCATTAGGTTAAAGTGAGGTTTTGTTATTTAATAGTTTTTGTCTAGTTAAGCAGAAGCAGGCTACTATTTTTTACCAATTATGCAGTTGCTTAGTAAATAATTACACAACATTGACTTATTTGTCGAGTTACTTTGTAAATAACTAAATAAATACCAACCTCACTTGCCAAAAGGTGCTCAGTAAATATCTTCACCCTATCCTAATATTTACCATGATCAAATAGTTAGGAATGGGAAAAGTTAAGGGCATAAAGTAGGTCGTTAATGCAATTTTTTGTGGAACTCAAAAAATTATCCTAGCAGTTTTCAATACGTATGAAATGCTTTATGGAAATGACAAAACTAATTTTCATATCTATCCTTAAAAACACTCAATTCATTCCCTAAAGATGATTCAACTTGTCAGTCCAGCACAAAACATTTGTTCTAATTTCCCCCGAGACTGGGATGTTAAGGTCTGGCTAGCCCACAGCTCCCTCACATGACACAGACAGGACCATGAAGGTAACACGCAACTCGGTAGCCTCTACACCCCCTCGCCAGTATCTAGCTCACCTTCCTTCTTGTCACAGGCGGCACACGCGGACCTCATTTTACGGAGCTTTTTTATGGTGATCTTGAACGCCTTCTTCAGCGTCTCCGCCGCCGCCGGGCCGAGGTTCTTGTTCTTCAGGGCCTGCTGAGGTGGCAGCAGGGAGCCTTTCGGGGCCAAAAACTTCCTGTATTTCTCACAAAAGCTCCGCGGCGGGTATTCTGTGAGTTCGAAAGCCATTGTCTCGTCTAGGGTGACGGAGACAGTGACAACGTGCACTGAGAGAGCGGCACCGTTTGTATTCTTGTCCGCGCCGCGGCCGTGCCAAGTCCGTCCGCTGCTACAGCCCTGTGCCTGGCATACAGACTACAGACATCTCGAAATAGGGACTACTCGCCGCCGGCGAAACGCAAGCTGCGATATGTGTGGGCTAGAGCCATCACTGCTATTTAAGCAAGTGTCGGACTGACGAGTGCAACACACCTGTGACTGCTTGACCATGATTGCTAAGGCTAGCACTTATTGGGATATTCGTCAGTTTAGGGTGAAAATTCAATTTTCTGTAAAGTGCTTCAAGAGAAAATGCTATTGCTGCAGTTAAATGCAGCAAAAACAATTTGATCTTGCGCCATTATTTAAATAGCAAAACTGACCCCTAGCCCACTCACCTGCAACGCGCCAGGTTGCTACTAACTCTTAACTAAAGGCAAAAACTGAATTTGTTTATGTTTAATATATATATATCAATTTTGAACTGGTGTCTGGTGGTGGGTGGTGGTGCCCACATACCCAAAAAAAAAAAAAAAAAAAAAAAAAAAATTAAGGTCCAGGGGAGGAGGGGGGTCTTCATCTGGCGCTTTATTATCTTGTTACAGGAAGGGCCACTGGATACTTTACTTTCATTGAAACGCGGCTCAGATGTCACGCACATCAAAGTGGAGGAATATTTAAGAACCTTTTTTTTATACGGTAAAAGAGGCAGTTCAGGAGCACACCAGTGCAATACATATGTCGTGTGCTCTCACAAAACGACAGGATTCCCTACAAAAGATGGTTAGAAATGTGTCTAAAAGTATATACACTCCCCCTCTTGAAAGTGTCACCTACAGCTTTGAATTTACATCCTTCAATCTGATTAGTATATTGTGGAAATAAAGATTAAAGAACGAGTTGCAACCCAGCTACAAAATATCATTGGTGCGATATTACTAAAATGATAATTGAGACTATATACTTTTCTAAATGTAAATTAGACAAGATCTTCCAACAGTCACCTCCTCCCGACAGGGAGACTTAGTTTTACTTTGACTAATTGAAAAAAAAAAGTGAATGCAAAATGTAGTTTTGCTACAATGGTCTACCAATAATAAGTTGATGTGAGAAATCAACTTTTCTATATCTACCTAAAAATAAATTGAGCAGTATCTGATAATAGATATGATGGAAACCAACCATAAATGTTGTGCACAATAGAGGATATGTTACACTACAGAGTTTTCAGGCAAACACAGCATTATAAAAAAATTGTTTAAAAATCAAATTTATTTACAATTTTTCTGACATAGTAAACTTTTTTTTTGCATTATTACAACAAAAAAGAATAAAAAAAGAAATTGGGTTGTCTTTTCTATTTACATAAATAAGGGCAGATGTCCAATGAGCTAAGAGGAACATATGTTCACAAGGGTTACTCCATGACAACAGTGTTTTCACAAGACTGACACTAGGCTTGGAAGAGAGTATTTAAAAGGAGTGTTGTGCCACCTACATGGAAGTCAGTCTGTCAGAGAGTGTAGGACAACAAGAAGGCTACCATCTGCCTCATAGTTACAGTACAGCTCCCTACCTTACCCACCCTCATTGGGCCCAATGCCTCCTGAGGCCAGCAGAATAATCAAAAAGCTTAGAGTTGGTAAATTGGCCTTTCATGTCCAGGATGTAATACAATGACTTCCCCTGAACCTTGAGGGGCAGGTTGACCCGAGAGGAGAGTCTGCTTTGCTTGGCTGAGACCTAGATAGGAAAACAAAAAAGGAAAAAAAAAAAGAAATAGTTGGATGGCTTTTGTGTAAATAATTGACAAATAATACTTCAGACTTATTTAGTTATAGGCAGAATAATAGCATTATCATGACTATAATTTTTTCCCCTATTTCCAATACATATCGTACACTTGGTAAAGTCACCAAATTCTGGACTAGGTACTCATAAACACTGACCTTTTCAAGGGGCACCAACATGGACTTGTTACGACCAAAGGGAGCAAAGGTGATGAACAGGAGCTCTCTGCCGCCCCTCTTCAACACAAGACAGCTGACGGAGCGCAGCGTGTACATCCAACAGAGAGCCAGTGTGCCCCAGCCTCCCCAGAGAAAGACATCAAATGTAATCTGAATGCAACCTAGCTCATCAGTGCATACTAAAAACTATATACTGATCATTACCTTACTTATGTACTAAACCCACTATTACAAAAAAACATATGTGGAAACTGGAATGTTGCCCATAATTCTTATATCAATGTACTGTTGAAAATATCCTCTAACAATTCATTTAATATTATAAGAACAAAGAATTACCCACCAACTAGAAAGCTTGCAATAGTTATCCCACTCCTGTATTTGCCAAAGTCTGTCTTTTTCCACCATGGCAGGTCTTTGTTCTCCTTCTGCTCCTCGGGGATCTGAACACTCTTCATGGTTGTGAAGGCAAAGTGGCTCAGGTAGGTCCAGAAGAAAAACTGTGACATCCCAAAGAAATTCATCACCCTGAAGAAGAAAAGAAATAGAAGGAAGGGTGATATTCTGAACTCTGTCACTATATTCTTGCTATGCTTCAGTTGCACAGTAAATTAGAATTGTATTATTATGACTCAGTGCAAATTACCCAAAATAGTGCAATTTCTCCCTACTGACATTAATGATTTAATGGGAGGTAATTTCATACAAAAACTTCCAACAATTTTATCAAAGGGTGAATCTGGGATTTTTTTGTCACATCAATGATCACAGACTTGACATAATTAGATTCATTGGAGCTATCTGAAACCTACCCTCTTAGCTATACAAATCATAGATGCAGTCTGTAATGATTTTCTCCAACAGTTCTATAAATCATTGGTTTTCAGCTAGTTGATTTTGGAATATGACACGTTTATGTAGCAGCAGCAGTAATAGGCATTGTTGTTTGTGTCTGCATTTCAGTATATATTTAATGAAAGATTTAAGCCTTGCCTGTATAACTTCTTGTTGTCATTCCTGTAGAGCACCGTATCCTTCTGAACGGCGTACTCATGGTCGAGGAGCAGCCTGGTAGAGTCCTTGCTTGTGTAACTGCTGGCGTTTCTCTGTCCACTCTGGAGGTATCGTCTTACGAGGGCCCGGGGTGTCCTGCCCAGTGATGTAGCGGCCTCGTGAAGTGTGCAGCCCGCTATGTGTGTCCTGTAGAGTGCCAACACCCACATAGTTATCAGACGCTTGGCTAGAACCCTAGAGCAGGCAATTAGGGTTTGTTTACAACCTTACATTCGCTGATCCCAGTCCCAGCCTGCCCGCACACCCGGCTTTTTCACTCATAATATCCCCCTGTTACCACTCAGTGTCAGTATAGTTGATTCCTTAGGTACTCTGACAAAATTTCACATTTCAGCGTTTACTCTGAAATCTTGCTTATAACCTCATTTTACTCCCAAAGTCCCAACACCATCGGGTAGGATTTTTATTGTTATCCCGTTCGGATGTCAAAGTCAACTTTTGAGTAAACATGTAATCATTGAACGATTATGATTGATTATCAGTATTCATAAATTAACTAAAAGGTTTCAAAAGGTATATTAACGCCACAGAAATCGAGCTGCAGTTTTATTATATAGTTTTTTTTTTTTTTTTTTTTTTTTTTTTTTTTTTTTTTTTTTCCAATGTTTTGTGTTTTTTTTTTGAATGGATAAATAAAAAGTTATTTAACTTTCAATTTTTTTATATGCATTACTGAAGAAGATAAAGAAGAAATTTTTTTTCTTTTTTCTTTTTTTTTAAATGCAAATAAGACATACCTGGAAGAGGGGTTAGGTTAGGTTAGGGTTAGTTTAGGTTAGGTTAGGTTAGGTTAGTTAGGGTTAGGTTAGGTAGTTGGTTAGGTTAGTTAGGGTTAGGTGATTTTTGAGGAAAAAGAGAAAAAAAATTTCTTCATTTTTCTTCAGTATTATAGGAATAAATAAAAATAACTGAATAATATTTTTACCTATTGGTTTCTCCAAAAAAAAATTGTCATTTTAGGATTCTACGGAAAAAAATACATTGAAAAAATGTAAAAATACCCAAAAAATCGATAGTTCGTATAACCGGAAAGATCCATTATATATAATACATAGTCTAAAAAATATAGTATAGATGACTAAATCAGGCAAAAATCTGAGGAAAACACACTTCCTGTTAATTATGAGCGCCCACGCACGACACCTTTAGAATAGCTATTAAGTTATTAGTTCCCCTGTGAGTTGTGATACGAAACCAATGGCAAAAGGTGGCGTGTACACTAAGTGATAAGGAAGTGAACAGGAAAAGAGCTAAGGGTAGTGTTGCCTGTGTATGGAATCCCACCTCTTCCTTGTGCCCGTGTGGTTAGTAACGTGGCTGCACCATGGACGGACTTGGAGGAGGCGCCAAGGCTTCCCCTACCCTTGTTCCGCTGGACACCAAGGACGAGCTGCTATCATGGCCCGATAGAAGATTAAACCACACGTCCCTTACTGCGCCACGGAGAGAGAGAGAGAGAGAGAGAGACCATACTATATTTATGTAGAAATCTTAATAGATTCGAACAATGGTAGAATTATGGTTCTTTCTTGTACAGATATGTTCTTGAAACCAGAATTGACTTTTAAAAGCGATGTAAAAAAAACATTTGACCGCAAGAGCACATATATATAGACAAGATCAGTACCGTGCGCAGTAGGGACATTTAAAGCGTTTCTTTAAGTATGTATATAACGTTCTGTACGTTTCCCTAGCAAGACTAATGAGCTTTAATTCTTAATACTGATATGAGTGACCACTTCCTTTCCTTCCCTGCCGACAGCTATACAACAACCTGACGTTGCACGGCGGCGGCTACGCCTCGCACGGCAGATTTTACGTCCTGCAGGGCCGGCCCGACACATGCTGTGGTGTATTGGGGGACGGTAAGGACACACACACACACACACACACACACTGTTCTAGAAGTTGCTTGAAAGTAAAAAAGTTTGAAGATCTTCGAACAACTTTGAGCCTGCACGTTGCGTGCGTGATCGAACTCTGGCCCCATGGATTCGTAGCTAGGCGTGCTAATCACTACACCTTTAGGCAGAGATTGGAAAAAAAAAATTGGTCTAATAAATTTACTTTAGTCATGATGTATACAAGATTCTCTCTCTCTCTCTCTCTCTCTCTCTCTCTCTCTCTCTCTCTCTCTCTTAGTTTCAGCCAAAGAAGCAGCGCATCGCGATATTCTGCACGGAGGAGGTGGATCAGCTATTCGAGGCTTTGAAAGCAGCAGCCTTTGTCAACTGGGGCAGTAGTCTCATCATCCATTCTGTTCCTCGTTACCTGCTGGATCTTATGCAAAAGCTCACGGAGGAAAAAGGCGCCAGCATGAACATCCATCCAATGGTCGCGTTTACCTACCAACCTCATCTACACACACAGCCCAAGAGGTTTGATATGTGGATGTGTTCATGGTTTTAACTGAATTAAGTTGATTTCACTTGACAGCCCAGATGTAGGAAGACGGCATAAGAATAACTCTATAAATCATGACTGTGTGCATGATGAGAGGCAGTGTGCAACTCCTCCTGCAACCCACATACAGTAGGATCTCGCATCTAACGAGTTCACATCCCACAAATTCACATCTAGCGACACTACTGGGCCTCTACCATATTCGTATCTAATGAGGGGAGGGAGGAGGGTGGTGGTGCTGGTGGTATTACTCATTCATCATATACACTTGTTATCCAATATCTTAATTTTTCCCCAGTGGTATATGTATCTGCATCTAATGAATGCAAATCTAACTATAGTCGGTCCAAATTAGCTTGGCCAATTTGCACCGAGAAGTCCCTCCCCCATTCTGGCTAAGCTCCGCCCCCCTTTCACCTGATTGGCTGTTGATGACATCATAGATTGTATCAAAGACACGTACCAAATATATATGATTGAGATAATCTACTAGCTTCTTTCATGATTAAAAAATATTCGAAACTTAGTTGAATAACGACACTACTTAAACAATCAATGACATCACCTAAGAAACAAAGTACAATCATAATACTGTAAGTTTTCAAGGGAGAACGGGCCCTGCAAAACGAGCACTGAAGGCGATGATAGTAGGCTATCTATAAAGTAATGCACACTTTCCGTCATTATTACCTACATAGCTCATTCACATAGGCATACCAAATATAATCACACGTGTCAACGTGTGGTTTTCAGGTTTTGTAAGTTTTCTAAAATACAGATAATGAAAATTTGAATTCGTTTTTTTTTTTTTAAATACCAATATAGTACCGTTTTCGCCTATCGGACTTGTCGCTAGCAAGTATCGGAATTGTGGATTTATATCGGGTATCGGTTATCAGTTATCGCCTATATTTGTGTCTCCATTTAACGAATATCTGTCCAATCGTTCGTATACACTGTTCTCCTATTTATCTTATTTACTCCTCACCCTAGTATTTACTAATGAATGCAAATCTAATTAGTGTTTCCTGGTATACCTATTACCCGTTAGATGCGAGCTCTAACTGTACTGATTTGAATTGTCAGTGTCATGTTTTTATCTTGCCTCATGTCTACTCCAGGGTTGGTCCAGGGTTCCGTGTGTGCCTGCTGGGCAGGGCAGGGGTCCACTATCTGGTCCAGAGAGCTAAATTTGGTGGAATGGCTCACCTGGAACTGTTCAGCCGCCTGGCCAAGCATGTGCCCTTCGTGGGAGTACCGGGACTCAGGCGTGACTCAAGACACCACCGTGGACCCGACAGTCTGCCTGTGGCGGGGGACGAGGAGCTGCCTGTTGCCTGGGTGGCTACCAGTTTTCTAGGAGATATTGGGATGCTGATGACGGACGAGGGCTACAGGCGACACGGATTTGGTAGTCTCATCGCCACTGTAACAGCAAGGCGACAAGCCACCCTCCTGAAGCTCATTCCTTATGCCTTCGTTGAGGCCAGTAACGCTACTTCTATCGCAATGTTTACGAGGATCCCTGGATGGAAGTTCACACACGATGCATTCTGGCTGTATGTTGGTGTCACTGTGCAAGCTCCCGCCGACCAGACAGTAAGCAGCAGGTCCTAATGTTTCAGACCACCAGCTGGCTAGTGAATGCAAAATGTAATTTTACTATGTTGGTCTACCAACAATAAGTTTATGTGAGAAATCAACATTTATGTATCTACCTAAAAATAAATTGAGCAGTATCTGATAATAGATATGATGGAAATCAACCATAAATGTTGTGCACAACACAGGATATGACACTACGGAGTTTTCAGGCAAACAGAGCATTGTAAAAAATTATGTTTAAACATCATATTTATTTACATTTCTTCTGACATAGTCAACTCATTTTCTTAAAGCATTATCATAACTAAAAAAAGAATGAAAAAGAAATTGGTTTGTCTTTTCTAATTGCATAAACAATGGTAGACAGTGAGCTAAGAGGAACATATGCTCAGCGGTGGCTGAGTGATTAGCGTGCTGGTTTCATGTTAGCTGTGTATTGGACGATGCGGGTTCGAATCCGCCGCTACAACCTGGGATTTTTCAGCTACCGCCTAGTGGCAGGACCCGTTCACGTTGTGCCGACTCTGGGCCACGTCATCATTCGGCGATCGTTGCTAGACCTCTTTCCGACAACGTAGCAACCCTTTCACATTATCATTTCACACCCAAGATGTCGTGTATCCTGCGTCGCTGGGTTGTCGTGGCCCAGAGTCGACACAGTGTGAACGGGGCTTCAGACTATCGACATGCTGTCAAGATCACCTATCAACCCGGGCCCTAGGAGAACTTTCCAAGTAAATTAAGAAAGAGTTCCGGGGGGCAGCATGAGCCAAGCATAGATGGTGCTACTATAAACACTTACCTGCGCCATGACGGGTTTGAGCCGAACACCAGCTGGAGGTGTTGTCTTATAGGGCCCTGTGTACTGCTGTAGCGTCCTCGATAGGTGTGCAGTCCGCTGTGTGTCCTGTAGAGTGCCAACACTCACATAGTTATCGCCTGGCTAGGCACTGGCATCCTAGAGTAGGCAATTAAAGGTTTGTTTACAACCTTAAATCCGCCGATCCCAGTCCCAGCCTGCCCGCACACGCGGCATTTTCACTCATATATCCCCGTTACACCTCAGTGTCAGTATAGTTCATCCCTTAGGTAATATGACAGTATTTCACATTTCAATGTTTTTGAAATCTTGTTTACAGCCTCTTTTAACTCTCAAAGTCCTATCACCATCAAGTAGGCCTATGTCTTAGTGCAGAGACATCTCAAGTAATGGACGTCTTTCTCTTTTGATTTTGCGGCGAATTTTGAAAAATCAACCGCTTTGGTGCGAATCGCCGTAACTCCCTTATTTCTGGGGTTACAGAAAAGTTATTAGTATCAATCGACGGCAAAATGCAAATGTTAAACTTAGTATTTAGTAACTGGGCTCGAAAA
This sequence comes from Eriocheir sinensis, assembly GCF_024679095.1. Taxonomy (NCBI): domain Eukaryota; kingdom Metazoa; phylum Arthropoda; class Malacostraca; order Decapoda; family Varunidae; genus Eriocheir; species Eriocheir sinensis. Next base: position 15,876,529 of record NC_066524.1, read on the forward strand.
CCGACTCGAAAGGGTCGAAAATCGAATAAATTCGCATATGTATAGGTTTCACTGCTTAGTGTTATCCCGTTTGGATGTCAAAATCACCTTTTGAGTAAACCTTATTATTATTTATAGACAAGTAACTAAAGAGGGTTAAGAGGTACATTAACTGAAGAATTCTACCTCCAGTTGTATTATACGTACATATTCGAAAAAAATATTAGGCTACATGATTAAATCAGACAAAAATCTTAAGGAAAAACACTTCCTGTTAACTGTGCCTATATCCCAGATTCACCCTATAATACCCGCAAACTAAGGCACTAGAAAAGCAGCAGAGTTCCTGAAAAAAAAAAAAAAAAAAAAAAAAAAATCCTCATGGTTTGCAGTAATGTTCCCTTTCACACAATATATCAACAATCTGCAGGCTCCTTTCTCCTCTGTGGAGTCTATATATGCCATTCATCCAGAGTGCAACACAGGCATATAGAAATGTAACTGAAAAGGATACTATAACCAGTGTCAAAATCACAATTTATTGAGCAAATTAATAAAAATTAAAAAGATACCAAACAACACTTAAAAGGGCAGAGAACAAATCCTCCATAGAACATTATGCACCAACAGAAAATAAATAAATACTTTAGCTAAATGTAAAAGCAAGTTAAAATAAATATGCCAATAAAATTCAGTCCATAAAGTTGTATAAAATAACACCTAGTGACCCAAAGCTGCCTGTCTCCAAATTACTCCTTCCTCATCAATGACAAAGAACAACCACTTTCTCTGCTTATCCTTGACAACTTCTGCTGAGAACACTGCCTCCTCCTCCTCACACATCACATCACTCCTGTGCGGCAAGTTCCTGCTGCTAGACCCTTTGGGTGACACACTTGAAGGACTCAAGGAACTGGCTCTTACTTTTGACAGAATGACCCTCCATGTGACACTACTAACCCATTCATAACCAAGATATTCGCTCAACTTCATGTTTTCCATATCATCACCTTCCGCCATGTCTACATCGATCTCGCCACGCTGTCCTTTTCCTTCTTGGCGATGGTATGGCTCCTCTTCATCTTTAGCCTGATCCATTCTTGGAGTCTCCTCCAAGCTCTTCAGGAAGAGTGCTTGTTTCACAGTGAGGAGCACCACCTTGTACTTCCTGATGTTGGCCAGGAGAACACTCAGCACCCTGTCATAGTATTCTTTCAATCTGTAAAACTTTCCAGCTCCTTGGTAGGCCCAGTCGTACCAGCAGAAGGCCGAGAGACTGTCAACGACCACCAGTGAGACATCACTGTGCTTGGCGAGGTGCTCTTCCATGGAGGCAAAGACTATTGGGAATTGCACACTCTCCACACATTTGATGTAGTACAGAGACTTCAGGCAGTCTTGCACCATCTCCTCAATCTTTGTCTTCAAACTGGCTTTGTTACTTTTCAAAAGTTCTGTAACTTCTTTAACACTGTGAATAGGAGTCTTCTCAGCAGTCTTACCCTTTCTGTAATTATTTAAGGCATCCTTGGCTAGTTTTATCTGTGCCTTAACTTTCTTGTACATCAAGTTGACTAGTTGAAAGATACTAAAGTGCTGGTCACAATCAATAAAGGTGACCCCTGTGCTGCAGCCCCCAAGCTCAATGCCACACCATTCTGCAGGAAGGAGAGCTGAAGCAACTAGGCTGAGAGTGAGCACTGACTTGCCACAGCCAGTGTTACCCCAGACTTCCACCACATCCCCTGGTTGGAGGCCCCCTGGGAACAAGTGTGGGTCTAAGGGCAAAGGTGTTGACTGTCCCTCCTCTCTCATATACTCGACCATATAGGTTACTCCAGCATATGGAGTGGCAGCTTTTGGGGTGTGTGTAGCATGTGCAGTCTGATGTTTGTTGTGGCTGGGGGGTGTGCTGCATGCCAGCGGTGATGGAAGTGTTGCCGTTGGTGGATTTGTGAGGCATGATTTGTGCAGTGGTGTGCTGGTGCCACACTTGCTTCCTACAAGTGCACTCCCCTCAAAGCCCTCCATACACGCATCCTTTGGCACTGCCCCTGTGGGTGTCACTTCACTCATGATGCCCCAATGCCCTGAAGGAAGGCATCATATCAGCTCACAATGGCAAAATTTTGGGGTTGCTGCTTCCAACCTAAACTCCTATTTCTTGGTGTCAACAGAAAATTCTAACTGTAATGGAAGTTTGTCTTAGTTTAAATTGTCTGCTTGACTTAGTCATTGAAAAATCTGCATAGTCACATTCAGTGGGGCCAAGGAACTGTAACCCATGATGCTTGACGAGTTTCACAGAAGTAATACCATAGGAGCCACAATGACTGGCTTTCTACTGTCAGTAATGCTAAGAACAAGGGACCACCTCAATTTTCGGGGAATATTCACAAAAGTGTAGCCTACTAATTTTGGGATGCTGACTGCTTATTTCTGGACAAAATATGATGTTGTTTATCACGGATAGTATTTTTCTCCGGAAATCACTAAATAATTGACTTTTCAATGCCTTTTGTGGACCCGTCACTGCAGCCGCAAAATTGCTCAACTTGGACACCCATGGAAAATCGAGGGTTTTGAGTGGGGAAGCGTATTTAAACTACTCAAACCGAACTTTACATAACCTCCTAACCAGGGGGGGCACAGCCCCCCCCTGGAATCCCCCCCATGTATATGCGACTTATTTTTGCGAGGAGGTATTTCTCACAACACCGGCTGGACTGCCACCACAGCCGCCGCCAGAGGAGGCTACGGTTTCGTGAATATTATCCCAATTTTCCAATTTTTGCCAGATTCATCCAAACACTGAACACCAAAACAACATTATACCAACCTTTACACTATAAAAAATGACCCATCACTGCTGAAGAGAGTAACCCATTCCAACTAAAATAGAAGCCAACAGCCACTGAAATAGTAACCTATCGCAGCCCAACTCGATCAACTCTCAGGAATATAAAATTTGCCACAAAAATGGGCATCAGTGACAGTCGAGATAAGCATGTTGAAATCTATCAGAAAAAAAGTTGCAAACATTGTCAGTGTTAACTGGTCGTGAGTTGGGTGTCATTCTGTATAAATGTCATTCACACAGGGACTAAACAGTGGCGGGGCAAGAGTTCATATTCAACTCTTCACTCATAGGCCACTTCACGAGTCTGGCTGAAGCGCCTTATGGGGTTCAAAAGACTCAGAATAACAAGATCTACATTACGAGTGTGAGACATGTAAGAACAACCGTTTACCAAAATATTTCCTTTTTCGTATCTAGAACTAGTGTGTGAAAGCATATTATAGTAAATAGGAGGTGTGCCCTTGTTCTTACCAATTACAACCCTAAAAACACGACCGTTCTATCAAAGAAGCATGTAAAAAACAAAGAATTTCTCCCTACCATTTGAAGACGCCCCCTTCTTCTCCTTCTTCTTCTTCTTCTTTTGACCTGTAACGCATTGTATCGTTTCTTAGGTCCTCCTCCTCTCGTTCCTCTTTCCTTCTTATTTACACACTTTCCTTTTCAGTATTACGTAACTTTCTTAACTGCAATAAAGTCACTTATTTTCACTTATTCAAGCTGCCCGTGCCTGGCTCATCAGATGTTTTAGATTATCGTACTCAGAACACTGTCTTTATCATTCTCAGACCCAAAACTGTCATACCTTCACAAATTACGTTATTCATTTGAAGTTATTGTTAAAACCGGTAGTTATTGAGTTTTTTGGCTATAGTTATGGTTCAGAAACCGGAAAGTACTATGTGCTGAGTACGATAATCTGGTAACCCTGCAGCTCTCGATAGATAGATAGATAGATAGGCTACATACGTACATGCATACATAAATACATACATACTTGCATTCCTACATAATGGACGAGATGCAGATAGTTAGATTTAGATAGATAGATAGATAAATATAGCTACATGCATACATACATACATAAATACATATATAGGTACCTACTCATACATATACATACATCTAAAATGAGAGAGAGAGAGAGAGAGAGAGAGAGAGAGAGAGAGAGAGAGAGAGAGAGAGAGAGGAACTGCATGGAGATGGGCCAGGTTGGAATTAAGGTCGAAATTCAAATATTGTTATGAATAAAGTCTTCTCACGCAATAGATCTGAAAATCGAAAGGAAAACAGATGGTCACCAAATTGAACCCATGCTGTCCACCACGCAAACTTTACAAATCAGTCTTACATCACGGCACCACTATAAATCAAATTCGCCTGCGCTACTAACGGGCTGGGGCGGTATACTCAAAGGGTCGTTCAAGAGGCCCCTCAGGAGAGCCTACCAGCACTAGAGGCAGAACATTAAAAAAAATCAAGCAACCAATCATGTGACTTTAGGATATTGACGTAGGTTGAATCGACATAATTCCACCCCTCAAAAAGCATGTCTTATTAATGGGTCCACAAAGGGAATTAACAATTGAGCCACTGAAGAGGAAAACAGCAAACAGCCTTGTATATAAAAGTCTCTCCTCACTCCCCAACAAAGTGACTCTGTTGTCTGCAATCCCTCCAAGGAACCTCGGGAGGGGTCAGCCATGCAAGGTCACATTTTTAAGTGTCGAAGATCAAGTCAACCCAAACAAGTCCATTACATTGTCAGACTTGTCGAGGCCGCGCGTGGAGTTTATGAACGATCGAAAGGAAAGGAAACTTAATTGATGTAGGCCCTTCCAATATAGGCTACAGTTCTAATTTTGTAGGTTTGGAAAGAATTAAACCGAGGATCACATGCAGCGACGGCGAATACTATATCAGTGAAATATATGAAGAGATGGGGACTGATAGAAAGATGAGGATGAAGAAGAAGAAAGATGAATATGAAAACAAAAAGAAGAAGAAGAAGAAGAAGAAGAAGATGATGATGAAGAAGATGAAGAATTAAGAAGAAAACATGACACCAAACAGAGAGAAAAAAAAAAAAAGTGGACGAGGAAGAAAAAGCAAAAACAGAATTAAAAAAAAAAATCGATACACACGATAGAATATCACCCTAAGAATCAAGACATAGGCACTGAGGAAAAATAACCTCAACATACATAAAAAAAACATTCAAAAAAACTCATATATCACCAAAATTCACCTGCTTCATCTCCATGTGTGTGTGAGTCTGTGTGTGTGTGTGTGTGTGTCCTCTCGCTACCCTGCACTCGTCCATGCCATAGCCTCCACACACACACACACACACACACACACACATCGTCCTCTTTCACGAGTACCCCATATCGAGCATACATTAGGCTAGACAAGTCAACAACCTCGAGAAGCCATCTTTGCGCAGCTCTCAAGATATACGAAGACAACTGTAATTATAATAACGATAATAATATGTTCCCTGAAGCTCCTCCATCACCACTATAGCATATGAGGGTCACAGAAAAAGATAGACTTAAAAAAAAAGCGTAAACACACCTAAATAAACATGACGGTTGGATGAACTCACGTATAAATGTAGCGAGAATTAAAAATAAGTGGTGGATGGTCAAGACGCAGAGAGAGAGAGAGAAGCCGTACAAAATCAGTGTTACATAATGTTTGTTTACGTTTGTGATTGGGTAGTTTTCTTCACAACTGACATATATTGCGCATCAGAGAGAGAGAGAGAGAGACAGAGTATAGCTAGGAACGAAGGATGAAATCAGGAAGGAGCTATAGGAGACGAATGAGAGATTGAATGGAAGATAAAGTTATGTAAGCAGGAACCAGGAAGGAAGGAGGAGGAGGAAGAAATGGAGGACAAACAGAAGTAGGAAGAAAGGATATATAGGAGAGAAGGAGGAGGAACAGGGAGGTACGGAGAGAATGATATGGAGGAACAAATGTGATCGAGAGAATGGAAAAAAAAGGAGATGAGAGAGAGAGAGAGAGGAAGGATAGGAGGAGGAGAGCTATGAGATAACTATGTAGTGACCTTGAGTGTGTGTGTGTGTGTGTGTGTGTGCCCTCTCGCTACCCTGAACTCGGCCCTGCCACACACACACACACACACACACACACGTCCTCTTTCATGAGTACTCTCCTCCTCCTCTTCTTCCTCCTCCTCCTCCTCCAGACAAACATCTCCCATGCTGCTCACCTCCTCCTCCCCCTCCTCCTACTCCTCTTCCTACTCCTCCTGCTTTTAGTCTTCATTTCCTCCTCTTTCTTCGTCTTCTCCTCCTCCTCCTGTTATCACATATTCTAATGTTCTTCTTTTCCTTCTACTCCGAAATACAAGTGCACCCCCTGAGCCTCCTCCTCCTACTCCCCCGCTCTCCTCCTCCTCCTCCTCTCCGTCTATTCCTGTTCTGCCGTTTTCCTCCTCCTCCTCCTCCTCCTCCTCCTCTTTCTTTTCTTCCTTCGGTCCTTCCTTTTCCTCTTGTTCTCCTCCTCTTGCTACACTACACAGACCCAACTCCACATAAGGTACGCCTCCTCCTCCTCCTCCTCCTCTTTCTTTTCTTTCTTCGGTCTTTCCTTTTCCTCTCGTTCTCCTTCTCTTGCTACACTACACAGATCCAACTCCACATAAGGTACTCCTCCTCCTCCTCACCCCCTCCACCACCTCCTCTTTTCAGATTGACCGCAACACGAGGATCATTCGACGCATCCCCCTCGCTTGGTGCAGATCCCGAGACGTTGCGCGCGTGTTGAGCCTGAGTGAGGGTTCCATAGCGGCCGGGGTCCGTATGCTCCAAGGGTATGCTCAGACGCTTTCTTCTCTCCCCACGACTATTTCCAAAGGCCACAAAGGAGAAAAGTCGAGTTCTTGTGAGTGTTTTTCGCATGCATAGTGCAGAAGCCTTGTCAAACTATCCCTTGGCTTATAAAACTACTCGTGGAAATACGCACAACCTCTGCGAAAGCCTTATCAAGTATGTGTGTGAGACTGTGAGGCCTCGAAATGTTTGAGGATGTGCAGGAAGCCTTGACTTATTTTAGACTTATTCTTGCTGGTCGTGAGTAAGAATAAGAATCGATTGAGTGGGTGTCACGAGAAGAGTTAATATAAATGTGTCTGTGTTTGTAAGTTGAGTAAATCTTGTCCGTAAATGTCCAGAAAGAATGGTTTGTTTTTAGATCATGTAAATCGTCAATACGGAAGAACGAGAAAACGGTTGAAGTGTAAATGTGTTTGGTAGTGTTATCGTTTGTTGTGTGAGTGAAAATTAACTGGGATGAAAAAGGCAAAGAAGGAAGTTAAAGTGAAATATTAAACAGTACGAGTATAGTGAAATGATTTTGTGAGTGAAGATTAAAAGATTGCTTGATTGATAGTTTATTGTTGCAAGTAAACAACAAAGGAGAAGGGAGGAACATGCCATCCCAACCCCCAGGCAGTACATAGTGTGATTATACAACTTAGGATACATGTCGAAGTAGCACCAGGAAACTAAAAAGAGACAAAGGTAGGAGACAAGCGCTAAAAAAATAAAGGCCTTGATTTAGTAAGGGGAGTAGAGTGAAAATTAACTGGGATGAAAAAGGCAAAGAAGGAAGTTAAAGTGAAATATTACCTAAACAGTACGAGTATAGTGAAATGATTTTGTGAGTGAAGATTAAAAGATATACAAGGTTGAGTCATACAAAGAAAATGAACACGTGAAATCGACAGAATAGTGAAATTATTACATGACAATGACTGTTAAATAAAGGAAAGGTTGTAGTTTACGATTAACAAGAAAGATAAATGAACAAAAATAAATCCATTCCACAAAGATGTTCTAGAGTTAAAGTGGACAGAAGCTGACGTCCATAAATTGAAGAACAACAAAATTTCTGTGCCATAAGAGTGGAAGAATACCAGTAGAGTAAAGTGCAGAGATGAGAGTAAAACAGAAAACAGTAAAAATAATAGTAATAATAAAAGAATAATAGAAAAAGTACAGTGAGAAGCAAGGAAGAATAATAGCCAATAAAAAGAGAAGAGGATCGAAGGAAAGAAAAAGACTAAAAAAATGAAGAAAAAGAAAGAAATCAAAGAAAATAGAGTAAACACGTATAAAGATCACATTAGGATTATTAGGATTGAAGGAAAGAAAACGAATAAAAAAAGGAAGAAAAAGAAAGAAATCAAAGAAAATAAAGAGTAAACACATTAAGATCACATTATTAGGATTATTAGGATTGAAGGAAAGAAAAAGAATAAAAAAAGGAAGAAAAAGAAAGAAATCAAAGAAAATAAATAGAGTAAACACGTATAAAGATCACATTATTTGCTTGGTGTTTATAATAATTACCATAAGAGCCTACCCAGTGTGTGTGTGTGTGTGTGTGTGTGTGTGTTTGGGGTTGGTCAAGGACTTTTGGGCAGCGTGCATAAACAAAGTCGTAGCTCCTAGTGGCATGCCGTCTCTCTCTCCCTCCCTCCTCCCTGGCGCCCTACCTTTACGTAACTTGTGCTAACGTTTCTCCCTACCTTCCTCCCTCACCCTGTTCCCTCCCTGTCTATCTAGCTGTTTCTCCCTCCCTCTCTCTCCTTCCCTCCAACCTGAGCAAATTTACCTCCCTGGCACCCCACCTTTATGTAACTTGTGCTAACGTTTCTCCCTACCTTCCTCCCTCACCCTGTTCCCTCCCTGTCTATCTAGCTGCTTCTCCCTCCCTCTCTCTCCTTCCCTTCAACCTGAGCAGATTTACCTCCCTGGCACCCAACCTTTACCTAACTTGTGCTAACGTTTCTCCCTACCTTCCTCCCTCACCCTGTTCCCTCCCTGTCTATCTAGCTGTTTCTCCCTCCCTCTCTCTCCTTCTTCTCCCACCCCAACAACCTTTACCTAACTTGTGCTAACGTTTCTCCCTGCCTTCCCCCCTCACCCTGTTCCTCCCTCCCTGTCTATCTAGCTGCTTCTCCCTCCCTCTCTCTCTTTCCTTCTCTCCCTTCTTCCCTCCAACCTGAGCAAATTTACCTCCCTGGCACCCAACCTTTACATAACTTGTGCTAACGTTTCTCCCTACCTTCCTCCCTCACCCTGTTCCCTCCCTGTCTATCAAGGTGTTTCTCCCTCTCTCTCCTACTCTCTCTCCTTCCCTCCAACCTGAGCAAATTTACCTCCCTGGCACCCAACCTTTACGTAACTTGTGCTAACGTTTCTCCCTACCTTCCTCCCTCACCCTGTTCCCTCCCTGTCTATCCAGCTGTTTCTCCCTCCCTCTCTCTCCTTCTCTCCCTCCTTCCCTTCAACCTGAGCAAATTTACCTCCCTGGCACCCTTCCTTTACCTAACCTGTACTAACGTTTCTCCCAACCTTCCTCCCTCACCCTGTTCCCTCCCTGTCTATCTAGCTGTTTCTCCCTCCCTCTCTCTCCTTCTCTCCCTCCTTCCCTTCAACCTGAGCAACTTTACCTCCCTGGCACCCAACCTTTACGTAACTTGTGCTAACGTTTCTCCCTACCTTCCTCCCTCACCCTGTTCCCTCCCTGTCTATCTAGCTGCTTCTCCCTTCCTCTCTTTCTCTCCCTCCCTACACTAGACCTGCACAAGTTGATCTCCCTGTCCCCCTGTATTAGTCTTTCTTCCTTCCTCCCTGTCACCCTGCCTCCCTCGTACTCTCTCTTCCGCCCTTTCTCCGTCCCTCTACCACACCTGGGCAAATATACCACTTTTTTTTTTATACTTTTCGGCCTATACGGCGCCGGTATATATTGGTGTTATACCGGCGCCATCATCTTTGTCTATTGCTGCCCCACGGAGTTCATCTTTGAAACTCTTTAAAGTAGAATCTATAGAGTCCGGGTTGATGGGTGGTGTTCAGGACAGCATGTGGGTAGTCTTGGGCCACTCGGCGGTGACTGAAATATCCCAGCTGTGACGGCGGGCAGGACTCGAACCCGCGTCCTCCTGCAACCTTTGTCTAACCTGTTATAACCTTTCCCTCCCTCCCTCCCTTCCTGCCTCAGTCTCTCCCTCCCTGCCTTTCTCCTAGCTCTTCTCCCTTACTCTCTGCCTCCCCCAGTCTTACTACATGTGATTCTCTGTCTCACTCCTCAGTCTATATACGCAACTAGATTATCCTTGCCTCAATCTCTCCCTCCCTGCCTTCCTCCTCTTCTCCCTTACTCTCTGCCTCCTCCAGTCTTACTACAAGTGATTCTCTGTCTCACTCCTCAGTCTTTACACGCAACTAAATTATCCTTGGCTCAATCTCTCCCTCCTTGCATCCCTCCCGCCTATTCCCTTCGTCACTGCATGCCTACCCCTCCACCCAGAATTTATGGGCCATATTTTTAAACATTTCTGCGCCCAAGAACACGTAATTTACTAGTCTTTCGTTGGAGTTTGGGGCATTTCCAGGGGTACTTTTATGACCCTGGTGGTAGTCTGAGCCTTCTTCTGTACCGTGAACCTAAAAGAACACTCATTAGAACTCGATTAACCTCCTTTTTGGCCTTTGAAAATAGTTAGTGTGTGGGGTGGACCGTGGGAGCATCGGACACTACCAACCATAAGCCAATCCTTGCCCCCTCTGGCCGGCCACGAGGTGAAGGCGTGGTGGGTGTGTAGGAAGCGTCACCCAAGTCTCCCTCCTAGCCTTGACTCCCTCCCTATCCTCCCTCCCCCTCAGCCTGTGATATAACATGGAACGTAAGAAAGGAAGGAACATTTGGCTATTATGTATATTCCCTGGAAGTTAAAGGGTTACGTTAGTGTTTAAACGGTCTAGGTTAGGTACCATCAAGGGAGAGGGAAAAAGGAAAGGGAGGGAGAGATGGTGAAAGAGATGGAGAAAGAGGAAGATGGAAAGGGAAAAGGGAGAGCATCAAGGAGACTACATTGATATAGTTTCCTTGCTTACCATTTAAATTTTGTGTTATTTCTTAGAATCACTTAGCAAGGCAATGTCATCAGTGGATTTATAGTTGTTTAGATTTATATCGTCTATCCTGATTCTTATATTATCCTACTCTATTTTATTTTTTTGAGTCCCTATACAATTACGCGATAAAAAGGAATACAATACATGCAGAGTTTTTTTTCAATTTGGGTTCTACGACTGCCTGAAGTTGTAAAGTAAGAAACAAAAAGCTTAATACTGCAACAAAGGCGGTAGCAGTGATATTCTTGTTAGGGTTTAAAGGGAATAAGTTACCATTTCAAGGGGTTCGGTTAATATTTAAGAGGACTAGGTTACTATTTAAGGACGTAGGTTATTCTTTGAACGGAATATAAAGTTACCATTTCATTTGAGAGGCATAAGTTATATAATTTGAAAGGGAAAAGTTATGTTAAGTTATAATTTGTGAGGACCAGGTTACCATTTAAGGAGGAACAGGTTAATTAATAAGAAAGTGAGGTACGTAACTATTTGGTCAAACTGGTTTTAGATATTTCTCATTATTAGTTTGCTTATAATTATTTGGCAGTTGATTTACTTAGCAGAACACAACGTAGGAGTTTACCCACAATATCAACACCCAGGGAAGGTATTATTCACAAAGGTATTCATATAAATCTTACATTGCAGGTAAAATAAATCTAGTCAACGCTTAAAAGAGACTATATATGAATACGTAAGAGGGAGGCAACGAACTTCAATGCAACCGTGTCATAATCAGTCTCCGTGCACTGACTCAACGCTCGGAACCCAACGGTGGTGAATTACATAAAGACGAAACGGGATAAAAAGAAAAAGACATCCGCTGCCCTAACGCCATCACCACCACCGCCGCCAGTAGGAGTTGAACCTTCACGCAGTATAGTCAGACGGGCCAGACACTCAACCATTAGTTCATCCAGACGCCTCAGCAAGGTCGCCCGCCAAACTTAGTGCCACACGGATGAACACATAGACCCGCCCACTCACTCACAACAAGAGCAAGATCACAAGACTCACACTGTCCACGGCTCTACGCATCGAAATCTTCACAAGGACTCAGAAAGCTTTACTATAGAGTGTGTTTATCCGGTATGTGCGTTATTTGAACTGCTTCTAAACCAAGGAAATATCTATAAGTGAAGTATTTTTTCTTCTAAATTCAGAAAGCATTACTATAGTGCGTTTTCCCGTTGTGTGTGTCATTTGAACTGCTTCTAAACCAAGGAAATATCGGAGTGGAGTCTTTTTTTCATTCCAACAAACTCAAAAAGCTTTAATATATCTAATGTGTCCTCGTGTTGTGTGTGATTATAACCTGCTTCCAAACCGCGGAAATATCTAAGTGGAGTTTTTGTTTCCCTCCAAACTCAGAAAGGTTTACCATTTCAATGTATTCTCGCGTTGTGTGCGTGATATTTTTAACCTGCTTCTAAGTCACGGAAATATCGAAGTGGAGTCTTTTTTTTAATCACTGCGAGAGTAAGAGGCGTACCAACCTTCAAAACATCACGAGAGAAAGTTTGAAAACCCCTGTTCGTAACCACCTTAATTCCCATCGCATATAGAACGAAATCGGGGACTGTGCCTCTGAACCTAATTGCAAGAACACGCACGGAGCTAAAAGTGATTGGAAAGGAATTAAACCTAGGAAAGGACTGAGCTGAAAGAAACAATACTAATTATACTATTCGAGAAACCCATACCACGCAGACAACACATAACAACTAAGGAACAGAACAGTGAAAACGAACAAGGAAAACAGAAAAGTGAAAGACTGTGTTAGGAATCAAAGCGTATGGAAAAACAGAGCTTGTAAGTGTACAGTGAAGAAGAATCAAGGACCTAAGAAGCGATACAGAGAAGAAAAGAAGATTAATTGACTGATTGATTGAAACTATTGTACAAAAGAAGAATTGATTGAAACTTTTATATATATACAGAAGAAGAAACAAGGAAGATTGATTGAAGCATACAGAAGAATTGATTGAAACTTTTATTTATATACAGAAGAAACGAAGAAGACTGATTGAAACTTATACAGGAGAAGAAGAACTGATTGAAGCTTTTATACAGTACAGAAGAAGCGAAGACTGATTGAAACTTACACAGGAGAAGAATTGATTGAAACTTTTACATATATACAGAAGAAGAAACGAAGAAGACTGATTGAAACTTATACAGGAGAAGAAGAATTGACTGAAACTTATATATATATACAGAAGAAACGAAGAAGATTGATTGAAACATACAGGAGAAGAAGAACTGATAGAAGCTTTTATACAGAAGAAGGAGAAGAAGCAATCAGTAGGCTAGCATGGCGCCACGGAGAAGAGACATCAATCCCACAGCTCCACCAGACTACGAACCATGTATAAGCGAGGTGGAAGAACGCATCATCCCCGCTACCTCTAAGGAAAACCTAATTGAGGATGATGGCAGCTTCAAACTCAAGAAGGAACTGGGTCTGATGGACGGCGTGGGCATCATTGTGGGTATTATTATTGGGTCTGGGATCTTCGTGTCTCCCAAAGGTGTTCTGCAGTTCAGCGGGAGTGTCGGAGTGGCGCTGATTGTGTGGGCGGTATCCGGGCTCCTCTCCCTCGTGGGTGCGCTGTGTTACGCCGAGTTGGGTAAGTTGAGTTGCCTGCTGCGTCTTACGTTTTGTGACTTGTCCTTCTTCAACTCTTTCTTGCTCTTGTTGTTCTTGTTCTTGTTTTTTTTCTATATCATCAACTTCAGCATCATCAGTTGTTATGTTCTTTCCCTCTTCCTCATGTTCTTGTTCTTCATTTTTCTTTTTCTTTTACAACTTCATCATCATCGCATCGTAGTTGTTATATTTTTCCTCCTCCGCCTCCTTCTCCTCCTCTTCTTCTTCTTCTGATGATGATACTATTACTACTTCGTCACTTTCATCATCATAAGTCGTCTTAATTATTTCTTCTCCCTTTCCTTTTCTCTTCTTATCCATATTCTAATTATTATTCTACTTGTTATGAATTCTGTACTTCTTCTTTCTTCTTCTTCTTCTTCTTCTTCTTCTTCTTCGTCTTCTTCTTTTCCTTCGTCTTTAACAATGGCCAGTAAGGTAAAGGTTATATGAGTCGCTCTTTTAATGTGCTATGGTTGCCTCCTCGTTTTTGTTTACCCCTCCGGAATTCGTAATGAGGGTGCGACAAGAATCGATGGGGCCACATTTAGTCATTCATTAGAGTTTCAATGGATTTATCAAGAGGAGTCACTCATCTGCAGATTCGAAACTATGATGTGACAGATAAGAGTAGAATCCTTCGCACGGAATTATAAATCTCGCGAAAATCAAGTTACTAAATAATGCACTGAGTTCACCGCAGCATTGGCAGACAGATATCGGTCATCGCAACACATTTCTCGCTTTCTAAAACACACACAGTAAATAAACAACGGCAAAACCTTATTCACATACATTTCGCGTGTCTTTATTAATGTTTTTTTGGTTATTATTTTCATTGCATATATTTTTCCTTTCGCAAACAACAACATACACCACCAACCTCACCCCCACCACCACTACCACCACCACCTACAACAACAACACCGCTATCACACCACCACCACCACCACCAACAACAACAACAACACACCAACAACACCACTATCACACCACCACCAACAACAACAACAACACCGAAACAACAACAACACACCAACAACACCGCTACCACACCAACAACAACATCACCACCAGCAACAGCAACCCAAGAGCTGATGAGAGATAAACTGCCAAGTGATGTAACCTAGTTATTGAGTGCATTGGAACTGTGCTGTTTGGGTTGTCGCGCACTCGGTAAGGACTCCGTGACCCCGGCGACAGGAGGAATCAAAGTCGTATATTCAAAACCGATCGCAAGCACATTCGACGCAGGATATTAGTTTAGTTCAATTAACCTCTGTAGAAGCACACGGCATCTTTACGAACATCATTTTTCACCCTTGCGTCGTCTGCTTTCGTGACATTACATTAGGAAAATAAATACAACTGCCAACATAATTTTCCTTCCCTTTATTCAACCCTCGTCATTCTGTATACGTAGTTATATCTTAATTCCTTTCACTCCTCGTCATCCTAGTCATAGTTATATATATTCTTCCTTTCACTTCCCGTCATCCTAGTCACTCCTCCTCCTCTTATATATGGATATCCCTCCTTCCTCCTCCTCCTCATCCTTTTCTTACAGCAACGGAAGCAGCTCAGCGGAAAGAACAAAAAAACAAAAGAAAACAAAACAAAAAGCCTGCTAAGGTATATTCCCCTCAAAAGAAAACAGAATGAGTGAGAGGCGTCTTGATATTCCCCTCTTGAAGCCATATCCCTACCTCATCTTTCCTAATCCCAGTCATTTCTTTTTCTTCAGGAACGTTGATACCTCGAAGTGGCGGCGACTATGCTTACATCTACGAGGCGTTCGGTCCGCTCCCCGCCTTCCTGTTCCTGTGGGTGACGCTGCTGGTAATCCTGCCCACCTCCAACACCGTTATGGCCCTCACCTTCGCCACGTATATCATCAAGCCGGCGTTCCCTAACTGTGACGTCATCCCCCAAGTGCCCGTCAAGTTGTTAGCGGCGGTAGTGATTTGTGAGTACTGTTTGTTGTTGTTGTAGGTGGTAGTGACAGTGTTAGTAGTGTAGCAGAAACACCACCCAACCCACGCCACGTATATCATCAACCCGGCGTTCCCTAACTGTGACGTCATCCCCCAAGTGCCCGTCAAATTGTTAGCGGCGACTGTTTGTTGTTGTTGTAGGTGGTAGTGACAGTGTTAGTAGTGTAAACACACAACACCCACGCCACGTATATCATCAAGCCGGCGTTCCCTAACTGTGACGTCATCCCCCAAGTGCCCGTCAAGTTGTTAGCGGCGGTAGTTATTTGTGAGTACTGTTTGTTGTTGTTGTAGGTGGTAGTGTTAGTAGTGTAGCAGAATCACCACCCAACCCACGCCACGTATATCATCAAGCCGGCGTTCCCTAACTGTGACGTCATCCCCCAAGTGCCCGTCAAGTTGTTAGCGGTGATTTGTGAGTAATGGTTGTTGTTGTTTTCTTATTTTTTTATAGCTTGGTAGGCAGCTCAAGGACAAAAAGCATGAAAGCAACAAAAAGTCCATCTAGACGCTGCTCCGACAAAAGAAACGAGACCGAGAGGCCAGAAGAGAGGTCAGTTTTGGGGGAGAGGTCTCTTGATGCACTCCTCTTGAAGGCGTTCACGTCGTAGGCAGGAGGAAATGCAGACGAAGGAAGACTGCTCCAGAGTTCACCAGCGGAAGGGATAAAAGAAAGATGCTGGTTAACTTTTACATATTGGATTCGGATAGTGTTGCCAGATTATCGTACTCAGCACATTGTATTTATATCGATTTCTGATTAAAAATTGTCACACTCATAAAAAAAACCGGTATCCAATCAAACATCGGTAAAAAAAATATTAATGTAGTTTATTCGAGTGGGATGAATAAATCTAAGTTCCTCTTAAACCTTATTTGATTGTCGTGTTGTGGAATGGGAACGCTGGTTGTTGTTGTTATTGTCGCAGTGGTGGTGGTGGTATAGCAACATCACCAGTCAGCTCATTCATATATTCCTCCTTCCCCTTCCCTCCTCCTCCTCCTCCTCCTCTTCCACCACCCCTCACCCAAAACGCCCCTGATAGATAGGCTTGTCCTACTGACCTTGATGAGAGAGACAGAGAGAGAGAGTAATTACGTAAAATTTCATAAGATTTTTTTAATTACCGTTGAAATTAAATATGTAGCAATGCACCACCACTACCAAAAATTATAAGAAAAAATGTAATAGTTAAACGTAGAAAATAATCCACTCATTATTATTATTATTATTATTATTATTATTATTATTATTATTATTATTATTATTATTATTATTATTATTATTATTATTATTATTATTACCATTGTTATAATCACTGTCATTATCAGCAATTTTTTTTATACTATTTTTATCTCTTTCTATCCATCTACCTATCCATCTAACTACCTATCTATCTATACCTATCTATATATATATATATATATAAATATATATATATATATATATATCTATATATATATATATATATATATATATATATATATATATATATATATATATATATATATATATATATATATATCACGCAACACACATAGCCCTTGACGTCCTTCCCCTCCTAATTCAAGGTTTCCTGACGTGGCTCAACTGCACCAACGTCAAATGGGCCAAGACGGTACAAGGGGTCTTCACGGCGGGCAAGGTCCTCGCCTTATCCCTCATCATCGGCGCAGGCGTGTACCATCTCGCGGCGGGGAACACCAAGAACTACGACAATATCTTCTACAACACCAACTGGAGCGTCACGGGAATATCTACAGCCTTCTATCAGGGTCTTTTCTCCTTCGCTGGCTGGTGAGTAGAGTGTAAAACGTGGACTTGATTCTCCGTTTAGGTTAGCTTCGTACATAAGCCCCGCCCACTCCAGATTTGAAGCCACCAATGAGATTCAACCTTTCCCAGTAACCACCAATGAGATTCAACCTTGCCCAGCATCCGTCAGTCATGATGTAATGCCCCGGGATCTCACGGGGGGTTATATCTCTTTTCTCTTGATGAATTTGAATTTTTTTTATTTATTTATTTGATTCAATGAAAGGAATGATGACCAACAAGAGTGATGATTCAATTTCAAAAAGAATTTAATGTGACAGCGGTTACCACTTAAGAACTTACAATACTGGACACCTTAAACTAAGTTCCTTATGGAACCTAGGGTCGCGCACCAAGGTAACGTGTAAACAATTACATATTGAGGTTTGCTTGGGGATGAGAGGGGTTAGGGGAACGTGTAGGTGTGTGTGTGGGCCGACGGGACGGAGATGCGTTGTCGGCGAGTCCTAAACCAGAGCCTAGCAGGCAGGCGAGAGAAGACTCCGTTAACTACTTAACACACTGAATATCTAGGCATATATTAATATGTTAACACAAGGGAAAGAGCGAGAATTCACTAATATTTAGGGGAAGGGAGATGAACAATAGGCGGGCCCGGCGAGTGCCGTGCGCTGTGTTTCGGTTAGTTGGGGTGTCTCAAGGCGTGAGTTATGAGGGAGGGAAGTGAAAATTTAACACTCTTGGGAACAATTAAGTCGGGAACAAAGCTGGGAGGCAGGGAGGCTCACAAATCACTGTTTAATTATTTTTGGTGAGCAAAATTTAGAGAACAAAATAAAATTGAGCTTACTAAAACCGCAGCTCGACACAGGCAAACTGACACTTGTCTATACAGAATGTACTGGAAACCGGGGAGGATGGGGGGATTGAGACAACAGGGGGGGGGAAAGGTATGATTTCCGTGGCATTACAATGAGAGTGCGTTCAAGGGTAGAAAGAGGGTGTGGTTTTGCTTTTGGTGGATAGGGCAATGATATACACTTATTGGAAAAGGAAGAATGACGTTAATGCGGAGAGAATTTTAATAGTTATAGTAGTAATAGTAATAGTAGTAATAGTTGTAGTAGTAGTAGTAGTAGTGAAAGGAGAGCCATGGGTCTATGCTAGGCTACACGTACGTTGCCTCAGCGCTCTGTTCCGACTCAATTAATGCCGTGAGAAGCAGAATGAAAATAGATGACCGCCAAATAATTATAGGCTAAGGTATAATTTACTTTTTATTCTATCCTGTTATTAAATTTACTAATCTTTTTTTTTCTTTTCACATAGGAACACGCTCAACTTCGTGGTGGAGGAAGTCAGAGAGCCGTACAAGTAAGCAATAATACCAATAATGATATAACGATGAAGATAATGATAAAAAACAGCAATAATGATGATCTCCTTTGGCGTGTACTTTTGCAACAATAAATCATCAGTCAGTCAAGCAATAATGATAGTAATAATAATAAGAAAAAGAAGAAAAAGAAGGAGAAGAAAAAGAAGATGAGCAACAACAACATCGATAATAGCCTAATAACAAGACTAGGCTAACATCGCCCTCTTCTTTTCCTTCCCCTCCAGAACGCTCCCCCGCGCCATCGCCATTTCGTTGCCCATTGTTACCCTCATCTACTTCCTCACCAACGTCGCCTACTTCGCCGTGCTGGACACTGACGAAATACTCTCCTCCAACGCCGTGGCCCTGGTATGTCATTTATGTCTGATTATTTATTTATTTATTTATTTATTTATTTCGTCCTCTCTTCCAACGTTCCCTTACTAAGCTTACTTCCTATTTGCGTCTTTTTCCTAGTTCTTTCTTTCTACGTTTCTTCTTTCTTTCTCGTTTTACTTCTTTATTTTTTGTCCTCGTCCTCTCTTTATTCCTTCTTTCTCTTTCCTATTTATTTAGCTATTTTCTCGTCTCTTACGTTCATTCTTCCTCTCTCCATTTACTTATTTATTTTTTCTTCCTCGTCCCTTCCACCTACGTTCCCTTACTCCCTTACATTCTTCCTATTTTTCCTTCTTCCTCTCTCTTCTAAGGAAAGCCCTGATTTGCTGAACTATCAACTCTTTCTTTCTCCTCCCCTACGTTCCCTTCTTCCTCTCTTTCTGCAGCCACTAATACATTTGCTTATCATTCCTTCTTTCCTCCTTTCCCCCTTCGTAAGTCGTTCTTCTTACGTTCCCTTTTTCCTCTCCCTTCTGCCCCTTCTTTCCCCCTTCCCCTTTCCTACGTTCCCTTCTTCCTCTCCCTTCTGACCCACACACACACACCTTAATTCTCTATCAGTCATTTATTTATTTCGTCTTTCAGCCTTCCCTTTTCCATCGTTAAATTCCCTTCTTTCTCCCTCTTCTGACGCCTTTTATTTACTCACTTATCATCCCTTTCTTCCTCTCCCCTTCGTCAGTCGTTTTCAAGCGAGGTTCTTGGGGTGGTGGCTTACGCTATGCCCCTCTTCGTCGCCTTGTCCACCTTCGGGAGCCTCAACGGCCTCATCTTCGCCTGCTCGCGTCTCTTCTTCGTGGGCGCCCGAGAGGGACACTTGCCGCAGGTGTTGGCCCTAATCAGTACCAAATCCTTCACTCCTGTGCCCGCCCTAGTCTTCCAGGTAAGTGGAGGGTGGGGGAAGGGGGGTTGTGTGTATGTATATGTGTGTGTGTGTGTGTGTGTGTGTGTGTGTCCGTTTGTTTGTCTTTCTGTATTCATGTATGTTTCTGATTGTCTTTGTCTGTCTGTTTGTCTATTAATTTTTTTGTTCTATCAGTCAATCTCTCACTCTTTGTCTGTCTCTCTCTCTCTGCCCTGTCTGCCTGTCTACATTTCTCTCTGTCCGTCTGTCTGTTTCTCTATCTGTCTATCTATCTCTCTTCCTCCTAACATCTCTCTCCTTTTCTCCATCCCCTGCCGCTAATATCAAGCTCTCTTTTTACATCCTCCTCCTCCTCCTCCTCCTCCTGTTCCTCCTTCTCATCATCATCCTATTCCTCGCAGGGCATCATGACGCTCTGCATGCTCGGCACCTCCGACACGATGGTGCTCATCAACTACGTCAGCTTCTCAGAGTCCGTGTTCGTCTTCATGTCCATCTCGGCGCTGCTCTGGCTCAGGTACAAAGAGCCGAACAGGAAGCGGCCGATCAAGGTAAGCGACTTTTTTTTTTCGACAGAATTTTATTATGGACGTATTTTTTTTTTCGTGGGGGGGGTAGTAGTAGTAGTAGTAGTAGTAGTAGTAGTAGTAGTAGTAAAAAGAGTAGTAGTAACAGCAGAACTGTCTCCTTAGCTGTAAAAAAAAAAAAAAAAAAAAAAAAAAAACATCGCCAGCATCAATGACAATGGCAAAAATAGCAACAAAACTAATCAACAGTAACCCAACATCTCCTTACCTCCTCTCCCCCCCGGGTGTAGGTGTGGCTGTGGGTGGCGATCCTGTTCTTCGTGGTGTCCATCTTCCTGGTGGTGTTCCCCGTGGTGGAGCGCCCCGTGGAGCTCGGCGTGGCCATTGGGATCTGTCTGGCAGGCGTCCCCGTGTACCTGCTGTGCGTCAAGCAGGCTGGAAAGTCCGTCAGGTTCTCCGCCTTCATGGGCAAAGTAACCTCCGTGTGCCAGCTCCTTTGCACGGGTTTGCCTGAGGAGCAGCAGGAGGAGGTGTTAGCAGAGCAGCAAAGTCATGAGTAGGAGGGAGAGGGTGGTTGGGGATCGAGCAAATAGGTGTTGAGAAAGAAGGGTATGGTTTGGCATCGTGTTGAGGAGGGAATAGCTGGGGATCCTATTTAAAGAGAAGGGGGATGATTGGGGATTGTATTAAGGAAAGAGGACGTGACTGGGGATCAAACAAGTAGGTTTTAAGAAAGCTTATCCCAGTGAACTTATCAAAAACAATGTGTCAGCTTATTTTTGCAGTATCGAAAGCAGCTCAAGGAAAGCGCTCAAAAGAGAAGATCAATATCGGATGGAGAGGAATGTGCCTGTTATCCTCCTTGTGGGCGCGAATACTTAATTATAGTGTGTATGTGACACTTCAATACCAAAAAGAACTACAATATACGGAGCTGCTGCCATAGTGTGGTTATTGGTTTTGTCAGAGTCCCCGGGAGGAGTGAAGAAAAGCTGGTCCAGAGTGATAACTGTGATTCAGATCTATGTATATATGACAGAGAGTTGATGAGTGTGTTTGGTGTGATCGATTCATTTTGTTATTGACTGACTGATATCTGTGTGGTACACTATACAAACATACTAATCACCGTTTAGCGATACATAACACATTAAATCATATCGTCACCTTCATTAACAATTTGCCTGTCATTAACTTATCTGCCTAAATCATATGCCGAATTAGAAAATGAGTTCATGATTTCCCGAAAAGTAGAAAAATATTTATAGGCTGTTTGTGTATGTAGATGGCGATATGCAACACTTATTTCCGATGTGTTACTTTATTTGTATTGCGTTACACTAAATTTATGTACAGTACAGGAGAAGGGTGCCTGCCAGTCATAAATCTTACTGATGGAGGATGGGTAGTATGTTTGTGCTGTTGTGCTGTGGATCCTGAGCCGTGAGTGAGAAGTTGTTGGTTAGAATGCCGTGAGCCAAGTTTTATTCTCATTGTTTTTATTGTCATTGATATTATTTAAGGGTATGTTTGCCAACTCCCACGCACCATATACTCATTCACATCAAGAAATAAACGCCTCTGAAAGTGAGCTAAAAACATATGAAAAGAAAAACGAATTGTAAAAGTAAAGAATTTGTATCACTCCTACTTTATGATCACAAGAGTTCATTTTTACGCCTCATCTCGGTTTTCCGGGGTCGCTTTATTTTCTGATATGAGTATAAATTGGATTAGTGCGTACAGATTGGCGATCGCACCCTATATCATAAGTGTCTGGTTGTCCCCCTTTATTCACCGCCATAGGTTGACACGCCCCGAAGTGATGTGTGTTGGCCGCTGCGTGGTCCGCCTCTCATAATGTCTAGTTGTAAGGTATATACAGAGCCATAGATTAGGAGAGTTCGGCCACCTTGATCACAGGCGCTACTCTGTTACCAAAAGAGCAGCGCGAAATTCAAAATGATGCTGATACAATGCTGTTTTTGTGCTCAAGGTATGATTAGAATCTCGTACCTAGATCACACACACACACAAAAAAAAAAAAAAAAAACTTGTATCAGCATCCATTTGAATTTAGCGTGGCTCTTTTAATAAGAACATTGCGAGTGTGATGAATTTGGCCAAACTCCATTTTCTCAGACATTTCGGGGCTTACACATCCATATCTGATAAGGCTTTCATAGAGGTTGTTATGGGTATTTCCATGGGCAGCTTTAAGAGCCTGGTGATAGTATGACACTCCTGTTACGAAGACACTGTTCTATATGCGAAGAAGGTTGTGTCAAAGTGTAGAGTAGTTTTTTTCTTCCTTTCTTTCTCTCTTCTTTCTTTCCTTCATTCCTTTCCTCCTTTATTTATGATGCTGATTACTTTCTTTCTTTCTCTCTCTCTCTCTCTCTCTCTCTCTCTCTCTCTCTCTCTCTCTCTCTCTCTCTCTCTCTCTCTCTCTCTCTCTCTCTCATTCCCTTTTTTCATTCATTAATTCCCTCCTTTATCTCTTCATTCATCCAAGGCTTCCGCACCATGAATGTGACAAACCACTCATGAGAACCCGACAATCTCCAATATGGCCTTTGGAAATCGTTGATGTGAGAGCCGAAAGTGCCTGCGAATACGGGCGTTACCAAAGTCACTTATTGGCAAAGCAAAAAGTTATGAAAGTGAGACGAACCGAAAGTAAAAAAAAGATGAATATTTCTCACAAAAGTATTAGAATTTGTCGTGAGTTCGTCTTGCAAGCGTGTAAGTGACTTCGGGCGTTACCACCTACCATAAGTTTTATACGTAATAGCCTTTTAATACTCTACGGTGATATTTCTAAGGTTATCATGGTAATTTTGGGGTTGTCAAGGTGGTGGTGGACGGAGGGGCAGACTGGATCACACTTATACGTATTGCAATGAACTCTATGAGTCGAGTCGCTATACCAGTATTGTGAAGGTTATTAATTATGCATATAAGTGTAAAGAAGTGTAAGTCAAACATTTCAATAAAGAATATAAAATGTGACCACTTTTATCATTATCTGCAATACTGCTAAGTGGGGATGCATGAAAGTGAGTTTTCATAAATATAATACATGATAGACACGTTCTATTATTTTTGTTCGGATGCACAATCTCATTTAGGCGATCAAGTAAAGTAAGATCCATGTATCAGCCTTAATTCTTTTATCATTCTTTATTAACGTGGGACGCGGTGAGGGTCGCAAACTGTGTTGATGAAAAGTGTAACATATGTATCGTGTAGCCTATCATGGCCCTTCCTCCAGGTTGTATGAAGTGTTATCAATGGTAGTGATAAGCGATACCAGATTTTGTCAGTAATCGATTATTTCGATTACTTTTGTGACCAGTAGTCGATTACCTTTAAATTGCTTTCACCTTAAAATAGATTTGGCTATATATAGGGGTGTATTGATACAGTATATAGTATAATGTTATGGTTTGTGTACTCTTTCTCCCTCTCTATAGTAGGCTATATGGTTTACTTTGGAAACTAAAGTATATATTGGATTTCCCTTATTTTCTTTTTTTCTTTTTGTATTTATTTACAGCAATGGCAACAACTCAAGGGCAAAAAATAATAATAATAATAATAATAATAATGAGAAAAAAAGCCCGCTAATCACTGCCCTGTTTATCTTCTTCCTCTTCACTGATTCATTAGACAGGAAATACGTCACCAGTTAACATATAGAGCAGCTATATATAGGACCCATCTTTCGGGAAGTACGTATATAATTTTGACTCAACGCTGCTGACAACGCATATTATCAGCTAGCTAGGAGATTAGTTACCTCGTATATAGTGACGTATAGTCGAAGATTAGCAGCAGCAGTCACATCCAGTATCATCCACTCGTCGATCCTTCCCGTCTTATCTGTTTTTACAACGTCCTGACGCTAGCTCATTTCCACGCAGATGTGATACACGTGTACTACTTCACAACGCTTGGACATTGCCAGAAAGCTTCACTGTTTATTTATTTAGTTGTTGTTCTTATCATTTGTAACATGTATTCGCTTTATCATATATGCATCTCATTACTGCAAATCATATCATGTATTGCCTGGGGGGTTGGGATGGCATGTTAAAATTGATTCCTCCCTTCTCCTTTGCTGTGTACTTTTGCAACAATATAAGCTACACCGTCAGTCAAATCAATCTACGAAATCAATACTTTTACCACTTTGTCGGCCAGTTTACAAGGAAAAGAGCATGGGTCATTTGCAAATCCGGTCAATGAGCAAAGAAATCGAAGCCATATATTATCGTGTCGAGGTTGGCAGTTTAATGGCAAACCGAGCTACGGAAATAAGTTGTGGGAGCCCGGATGTCCTGTACTACGTCATACCCATACAAGCTCATAAACTAATGTGACGGATATGAGCACCAAGGCTGCGTGCAGCTGAGCACATGCCGCTAACTTTACCTTACATACTCAAGGGCTAAAGAGACGGAGATGTGCACCGATGCCAGGCGTAGTTATAGTGTATGTCCCCCGACTTTCCCACGCCCGCCACGCCGCGTTCTCTCAAACTAAAAATAACAACACCACGTAAACCTAAATGATACTAGGTTTAATATAATTTTAGTAGCCTGTCACCGCTAAATCAGTCCTGTGAATGTGGGGAATATGGAGAGTCAGTCACGTTCTCTCAAATTAAAAATAAGAACACCGCGTAAACCTAAATGATACTAGGCTTAGGTGTATAATTTTAGTAGCCTGCCACCGCTAAATCAGCCCTGTGAAAGTGGGGAATATGGAGAGTCCGTCACGTTCTCTCCAACTGAAAGAATATCACGTAAACCTATAAATGATACTCGGTTTAGGTGTATCATTTTAGTAGCCTGTCACCGCTAAATCAGTCCTGTGAATGTGGGGATTATGGAGAGTCCGTCACGTTCTCTTCAACTGAAAGAACATATCACGTAAACCTATAAATGATACCCGGCTTAGGTATATCATTTTAGTAACCTGCCACCGCTAAATCAATCATCTACCTTTGAATGTGGGGATTATATATGGATCGAGAGCCCGTCAAGTTCTCTTCAGCCAACTAGAACACCAAATAAACCTAAATGATAGCCTACATAAAGGCTTAGGTGGATAATTTTACTAACCTGCCACCGCTAAATCATTCATCTACCTTTGAATGTGGGAAATATGGAGAGAAACATTTAAATTATCACATTAGGAAGAGTTCAGCTGTCGGCCAAGTTGAGGGTCAAGGATTCTAAAGTAGGCTATACAAGGATTCTAGACTAACAGGATTCTCTATAGACTCCTTGTTGAGGGTTAAGCTGAGGAAAATGCATATGTTATCACAAAACATAAATTAAGCTTCCACCGTTTCTGAAGCAAAAAACGGTCAACCACTGGAGTGAGCTGGCTGTATGGACACACACACACACACACAAAAAAAAAAAAAAAAAAAACAGCTACATACCTTAATTTTGTTGTTTTGTCTTCCATGGTCGTTCTGATACTGGAGGCTGCTGAAGAAGAAAAAGAAGAATTAAACACCAGTGAGTAGGCTATATATATTTAGGGATGACACACACACACACACAAAAAAAAAAAACATACATACCTTAATTAGTTTTGATGTTTTGTCTTCCTTGGTCCTTCTGATACTGGAGGCTGCTTAAGAAGAAAAAGAAGAATTAAACACCAGTGAGTAGGCTATATATATATTTAGGGATGACACACACACACACAAAAAAAAAAAAACATACATACCTTTATTAGTTTTGATGTTTTGTCCTCCTTGGTCCTTCTGCTAATGGAGGCTGCTGAAGAAGAAAAAGAAGAGTTAAACACCAGAGTGAGTATATATTTAGGGATGACACACACACACACACACACATACATATATATATATATATATATATACATAATTAAAACATACATACCTTACTGTTTTGTTGTTTTTGTTGTTGAATTATATAAACACCGGTATTTTGGGATCACACATATAGCTACATCCATATAGCTATAATAATAATATACACAAACAAACATACATAAATTATATACTCGTAGAGAGATACATATATACATAGATACATACATATACACACAAACATATACCTTATTGTTTTGTCTTACCTGGTTCGTCCGTGACTGTTTCTGGAAGCTGTTGAAGAAGAAAATAAGGAAGAATTAAACAAATGAAAGGGGAAGCAGGGCAAGAATATATGACTTCACAAAGACTATAATTGCAGCTGTCAACCACGCTGAGTCAGTGAAGGAAAACCAAACATATGAGCGTAAAATCAAACTTTCGACGGAAAATGATATGAAGAAAGAAGTTAATTAGAACAATGGTGGGTGCACATGTATTTTGGGACATATAATTATACATACCACTTAGTTCTGTTATGTTGCTTTTTAATCCTGGTTCTTCTGGCTTTGCTACTTCCTCTGCTGCTGAAGAAGAAATAGAAAACGAAGAGGAAGAGAAATTTAAGTGTGTGCATGCATATATGTGTGTGTGTGAGTGAGCGCGCGTGTGTGTGTGTGTTTCTGGGTCTTTGGGTAGTTAAAAGATAAGCATTTCCTCGCAGCTGCTGTACAATAAAATCATAAAAAAAAAAACGGGACAGGGGAGATAATTATATAACGTTAACTATAGGAAGGCAGGAGGGGGGAGGCCGGACAGAGGGCAGGAAAAGCTGTGTGTGTGTGTGTGTGTGTTTAGGTCATGGAAGGGTGTATAGTATATTTCCTCTTCTGCTAAATAAACAAATGGCTTTATAGAATCCATGGTAGAGGAGGGCGAGGAGGTATGAGAGGGAATCCGGAAAGCAGAGTACGTGTATGTATATATATGTGTGTGTGTAGGGCCTATGTGTGTGTGAATAGCCTTCCATGCTCATTATTTACTTAACAAGACTTCCATTTCCTGCTGCTGAAGATGAAATAAAGAAACACAAACAGCAGGGAAAGCAGGGGGAGGGAGGGGGAGGATCAAGCAGGGTGCCTCGTGCGTGTGTGTGTGTGTGTGTGTGTGTTTGAGAGTGTGTGTGAATAGCCTTCCATGCTCATTATTTACTTAACAAGACTTCCATTTCCTGCTGCTGAAGATGAAATAAAGAAACACAAACAGCAGGGAAAGCAGGGGGAGGATCAAGCAGGGTGCCTCGTGCGTGTGTGTGTGTGTGTTTGAGAGTGTGTGTGAATAGCCTTCCATGGTCATTATTTACGTAACAAGACTTCCACTTCCTGCTGCTGAGGATGAAATAAAGAAACACAAACAACAGGGAAAGCAGGCCCCGGGAGGATCGAGGGGGAGGATCAAGCAGAGTGCCTCGATTGTGATGTGTGTGTGTGTGTGAATAGCCTTCCATGGTCATTATTTACGCAACAAGACTTCCATTTCCTGCTGCTGAAGATGAAATAAAGAAACACAAACAACAGGGAAAGCAGGGGCGGAGGCAGGGGGAGGATCAAGCAGGGTGCCTCGATCGTGACGTGTGTGTGTGTGTGTGTGTGAATAGCCTTCCATGGTCATTATTTACTTAACAAGACTTCCATTTCCTGCTGCTGAAGATGAAATAAAGAAACACAAACAGCAGGGAAAGCAGGGGGAGGGGGAGGGAGGATCAACCAGGGTGCCTCGATCGTGACGTGTGTGTGTGTGTGTGTGTGTGTGATTAGCCTTCCATGGTCATTATTTACGCAACAAGACTTCCATTTCCTGCTGCTGAAGATGAAATAAAGAAACACAAACAGCAGGGAAAGCAGGGGGAGGGGGAGGGAGGATCAACCAGGGTACCTCGTGCGTGTGTGTGTGTGTGTGTTGGTGACGCATCAAGAGAGAGGAAATCCGGGAGGGACGCCGATACTGAGGTCCTGAGGCTGGTCATGCTTTCAGTCCTCGTTATGTGACGCCCCAGGGACACAGACAGCACGGATGGCAGCACCCTGAACCCTGAGGTACGCCCCTGGTGGTGGTGCTGAGGCTGGCAGGGTGAGACTAGGGGGGAGGGGCTGAAAAGCAGTGTGTCAGAAAAGTGTCACCCTGCCAGTCTTGTCAGTTCTCCGTGATTTTAAGTTCTAGTGTTCTTCGGGTGTTATAAGTTGTTGTTTTTCGGTTTTTGCGTTAGTTTTTATCTAGTACAAGTTGCCTACGGGTATTGCCACAGGTTTTCAGGTCCACAAGTTGTCTACAGGTATTGCCATAAATTGTTTTCAGGTCCACAAGTTGCCTACAAGTATTTCCACAGGTTGTTTTCAGGTCCACTATGTTGTCTTCAGGTCCACAAGTTGTCTACAAGTATTTCCACAGGTTGTTTTCAGGTCCACTAGTTGTCTTCAGGTCCACAAGTTGTCTACAGGTATGGCCATAAGTTGTTTTCATGTCCACAAGTTGTCTACAAGTATTTCCACAGGTTGTTTTCAGGTCCACTAGTTGTCTTCTGGTCCACAAGTTGTCTACAGGTATTGCCATAAGTTGTTTTCAGGTCCACAAGTTGTCTACAAGTATTTCCACAGGTTGTTTTCAGGTCCACTAGTTGTCTACAAGTATTTCCACAGGTTGTTTTCAGGTCCACTAGTTGTCTACAAGTATTTCCACAGGTTGTTTTCAGGTCCACAAGTTGTCTACAGGTATTTCCACAGGTTGTTTTCAGGTCCACTCGTTGTCTTCTCTGGTCCACAAGTTGTCCACAGGTTGTTTTCAGGTCCACTCGTTGTCTTCTCTGGTCCACAAGTTGTCCACAGGTTGTTTTCAGGTCCACTAGTTGTCTTCTCTGGTCCACAAGTTGTCTACAGGTATTGCCACAGGTTGTTTTCAGGTCCACTAGTTGTCTTCAGGTCCACAAGTTGCCTACAGGTATTACCACAGGTTGTTTTCAGGTCCACAAGTTGTCCACAGGTATTGCCACAAGTTGTAGTCTTCTTTGGGTATTATGAGTTGTTGTTTTCTTTAGGTGTTTTCATAAGTTTTCATTTATTACAAGTTGCCTGTAGATATTATCACAAGTCCGAAGATCCATAAGTTGTCTACAGGTATTAGCAAATGTATTAGAAGTTGTAGTTTTTCGGTGTTATCACAAGTTGTCCAAGTATTACTACAAGTTGCCTTCAGATATTACCACAAGTTGTCTTCAAGTATAAAGTTGATCAGTACTTTCAAGGTTCACATTACATACATATTATCTTAAAGTACATCTGTTCAGGACTGATTATTATGTGGATGACTACAGGTGTTCATTATTTTCAAGGCACATTACATACAAGTTGTGTAGATATATATGTTGAAAATTACATTGATATCTAAAGTTTATCTGATATTTCAGGTACATTACTTACATTATCTTTATATATATCTGTTCAGAACCATTTGTGTTTGTGGGTCGTATTTCAAAACATTTTGTCACCCAAGATCACATATTTGACAAGGCTTTCGTATGAGTTGAGGGCATTTCCAGTAGTTTTATGACCCTGGTGATAGTTTGACCCTTCCTTAGTAACATGAGCCTAAAGAAACACTCAATAGAACCTGATTGACCCCCTCTTTGACCTTTAGAAATAGTTGATATGAGAAGCAAAAGTGTCTTATAATACCAGCCTATGTCTACAGTTAATCAGTATTTTCAAGGTACATCTTATATAAGCTGTCTCTAGGTTGAGGATTACGTTGTATACAGTTTCTCAGTATTTGTAAGGTACACTAAATACATGCTGTCACCTAATACGTTTTCAGCCTCCTCCATTAGATACCTCATAGTAAAGACCTGCAGTTTCATGGGAAAGTTAGTTTTAATTTAGGATCACCCAGGTATTATTGTAGAAGCCAAGGGGATTGTTTATCAGACCTGAGCCACCTATTTCATGGACACAGACTATTCATTTATGAGTAAAGAATTATGCTTTTTCACCGTCAAACAGCAACAAAGATACTAGAGTAAATTTATTGCAGAATATGCTCTCTGGGTTGTTAGGATGAATAACAACCACTGCAGCATAGATACTCTGGCTGTCTTGACCCTGGGTGGGCTGTCGTGACATCTGAAGGTTTAATGAGTCACACAGAGCTGACTGGGACATCTCTTTTTTTCAGAATGGCTTCTTCCACGTCTCGATCTGACATTGATGAAGACAGGTTCTTCTTTGGCAAAATTACTAGTGAAGAAGCTGATGCAATTTTACTGAAAGGTAAGACACCATGACACTTAAACTCTAGCCAAGTAAAATATAAAACCTTAACTAATAATTTTGCATGACTGGATTATTAATGTTCGTTGCAGATTGAATAATGAGTAGGAAGATGTGTGTTGTGAAGTACTCTTACCTACCAATTGCAGAAGGTGGTGAAGAAGGGACGTTTCTCATCAGGGAGAGCTGTTCATCTGCAGGGAACTATGTGTTGTCCTTCATAGCCGACGGCAAGCCAATACACATCCTGATACAGAAGTACAAGGGTGATGCATACTTCTCCCTAGGTAGGCTGGTAAAGGTTGAACAATGTGCAAAACTGCCATCAGCTGAACTATGAATACATGCAGGATTAATATAACATCAAAGAGTCATCCTTCCTTTGTTCCCATATCAGTTCTGTTGGGTGTGGCCCCAGTGTTCCATGGCCTGGACAGCCTGGTGGCCCACTACAGCCAGTTCCCTGTGGGGTCCTCCACCACCATCCTCAATCGTCCTTGTCCTGGCAACCCATTCCCGCCTGATGTGTGTCTCCACGGCTCCTCCAGTCTTCTTCACAGATCAACTAGTCAAGGTACAGTATGTGAAATGTCAAGTTTTTACCCCTCAATTTAAATTTTAACCCGTCCGCTGCGATTGGCACGGATTTTGCCTTCACTGATAGCCTGGTAACATATAGTCCCAGGTTTTTCTCTGCCTCTGTGGTGGATAGTGGAGTGTTTCCCATGTGGTATTGGTACGCTGGATATCCCCTCCCAAGGTGCAGGACTTTACATTTTTCTTCATTGAATTGAAGCAGCCACTTTTTGATCCCTTTCTGTAGCTTGGTGATGTCTACTTGTAGGAAATCTGCAGTCAAGGGGTTAAGAGATTGCAATAACTGAAATTAAAATGACAGTGCATCATTTACATCTTCCAGGGAACATGATAGTGGTGTCTGAGCTGCTGAAATCAGGCTACAAGAAGATTGATGTGAAGAACACCACTGGCCAGACAGCCCTTCACATTGCCTGCATCAAGGGCTACAAGGAGATCACGGAGATGCTCATAGAACACCAGGCCAACGTGGAGGTGCGGGACGAGGAAGGAGTGACGCCCCTGCACGTGAGTCCCAAAGTGTGGTGGTTCAATTAGTGATGCTTTACTCTGCCTTTCTCAGCCCCTTACTGGTGGAAGGGGAAGGTGCCAGTGGTAGTAAAGGTGGTGGAACACTTACTATTACATACTCTATTATTATCTGTCTTTTGTTTTGATCTCTTCATTGTAGTTATATAAGAATTTGTTTTATATATGCATGTTAGATTATTTAATTTGTATAAATTTACTTTGTTTATTTTGCCTTTCTTTTGAAATGCGTCAAATTTTGTACGCAGTTGTGTCCATAATTTGATAGAGCACCATATTTCTTTTTCAATCAAAATTATAAATAACTAAAATGAGTTGTCTCAGCTTCCATTGCTGTAAACAAAAAATTTACTCCAGCACAGTAATGTCAGACCTGTGAAAGAGTCTGTACTCTCTGTTTACTTGTGCCTCTGTCATCAGAAATTCACCAACCTGGTTATCTCTTCAGCAAGGGATTCTCTTCGTGAAAACCGTTTGTTAAGTAGAAGAGCTTAGTAGTAGTTTTATAGACTTGTCTTTGCTGGTGTGTTGTGACACATTCCTACCCTGGTAAATATGGTGCTCAGATATGGTAAGCTTTGTCTGTGCAGAGCATTAGTGTTTTGTTTGCCCATCATTTAAGTTTTCCTTTTTTATGCATGGCATTTACTGTTATGTTGCAGCTTGCCTGTAGGTACAATAAGCCTGATATAGTGCAGCTCCTTGTGGAGATGGGCCAGGCAGATATGCAGGCCAGGGCCACAGGAACAGGTAAACTATTGACATTACATTGTATTTACAAAGTTGTAGCTGTACTGCAACAAGTCTATTTCACAGAATGATCTCCCCTCTAACTGTAATGTATTTTCTTTTTTTCTTTTTTCAAATTTTTGCCTCCATTATAATATTTAGATGGATAGTTGAGTGAACCTCATACTAGTATAATCCATTGCTGTGAGGTTCCTGTGCAACACTAATAGTTGTATTGGTGATTTTTTTCTGCACAGGCTGTGTGGCTCTGCATGAAGCTACCGAGCATAATAGTGTGGAGTGTGTCAGGATGCTGCTGGCCATGGGTGCTCCCGCCTACCCCAACAATTCAGTCCACCAGACCCCAGCAAGCATTGCCGAGACAAAGAACCATCTGGAGGTCCTGAACCTGCTAGGTAGGTATGGGGTGAAGTAATGCTGTGTAGAAAGACCATTACAGTAACTCTTCAATTTCCATAGCTTTATTGAGTGAATTTGTGGACTTGTCATTATACTTGTCTTTATCATCATTCTTCTTCTTCATTTAACGTCCTTATTATCCCTTATGGGGTTTGACGGGCTTTGAATCTCTCCCACTCTTGACGATAATAGACTCTCCTTCTCAGGTCTTCCTCCACACCTTCAAACTAGTGATGTGAGTGTTTGCCCCGCAGTGAACCACAAGCCACGGGTCCCTCAATACACACTGAGGGATTACTTTCATGGGAACCTGGACCGTGGCTCCGCCCAGGACCTGCTGCTCTCTGCCCCCTACGCCTCCTCAGGGTACTTCCTCCTCCGGCACAGTTCACGCAAACACCTGGCATACGTACTGTCAATACTATGCAAGAAACAGGTGTATAATTTTGAAATAATGAAGGAGGTGAGAGTGCTGTCATTATGATAGCCATTCTAAAGTGAAAATTTCAAGCAATGAATGTTAGTTACGGTGCTTACTTTTGTTAAATGGAGCTTCACGTGTGTCCCCACAAGTACTAAATATTTTGCAGACTGCAGTACTCTATTGCTGTTATTAAGGACAAGTTTTACTCACACAGCACAACGGCATGTTCTGTATTGACGATGGTCCATACTTCCCCTCGCTGGAGACCCTGGTGGACCATTACCTTCGCTTTGTGGACGGCTTACCCTGCCGCCTCAGGACACCCGTTGGACCGTCACAGAGCCACATGGAAGACACATCCTCGTCCAGAAGTCCACTCCTTCCCCTCAGCAGCGTAGGTGTTGTTGCTGGACTCACTTGACAGACTGGTGAAAAGGGGGGCAAAAAGTATAAAAAGGGGAGCAAAAAGTATAAAAAGGGGAGCAAAAAGTAGCCACAAGTTCTTGTTCAAATGTTGGTGCCTTTTTTTTTTTTTTTTTTTCTTTTTTTTCTTTTTTTTTTAGCATAGGAAGCAGCTCAAGGGCAAAACATGAAAATAAAAAAAGTCTGCTGTCCACTGCTCCTGTAAAGAAAATAGAATGAGAGGCCAAAAAAAGAAGGTCAATTTCATATGGAAAAGTGTCTTGTGATATTCCACCCAAAATTGACCTCTCTTTTGGCTACTCTTTACTTTTATCTTTCATAGGAGCAGGGCTTTTATTTTTTATTTATTTATTTTTTTTTTTAAATCTTTTTATTGCTCTTGAGCCGTGTCCTCTGATATTTTTTTTCTTACTCTTTTTATTGCCTTTGAGTGGTGTCCTCTGATGTTTTTTTTTCTTTTTTTTTTAACTTGTTTTATTGCCCTTGAGCTGTGTCCTCTGATGTAAAAAAAAAAAAAAAAAAACTAACATCTTTTCTTCGCAGAGGCAAGGCAGTACAGAGAATGTGGAGTCTCCAGAGATCCACCTCACACCCTCCCACTCCAGAGCAGCCTTCAGGACCTCACCTCAGCTCTCCATGGACCACCTGGACCACTCTCGCATACCCTCGCGGCGTAGCAGCTGCTCTTTCTCTAAGGTTGGTGCCAAAATGTGGGTGGTTCACTCCACATTTGTTCTTTTCTAATAGACTACTATTATTTGGACTCTTATTTGGTCATAGAAAGGAGAGCAAAAAGTAGAAAAAGTGGGGCAAAAAGTAGAAAAGGAGGGAGCAAAAAGTAGAAAACGAGGAGCAAAAAGTAGAAAAAGAAGCAAAAAGTAGAAAAGGAGGAGCAAAAAGTAGAAAACGAGGAGCAAAAAGTAGAAAACAAGGAGCAAAAAGTAGAAAAAGAGGAGCAAAAAGTAGAAAAGGAGGGAGCAAAAAGTAGAAAACGAGGAGCAAAAAGTAGATAAAGAAGCAAAAAGTAGAAAAGGAGGAGGAAAAAGTAGAAAACGAGGAGCAAAAAGTAGAAAACAAGGAGCAAAAAGTAGAAAAAGAGGAGCAAAAAGTAGAAAAAGAGGAGCAAAAAGTAGAAAAAGAGGAGCAAAATGTAGAAAAAGAGGAGCAAAAAGTAGAAAAGGAGAAGCAAAAAGTAGAAAAAGAGCAAAAAGTAGAAAATGAGGAGCAAAAAGTAGAAAAAGAGGAGCAAAAAGTAGAAAAAGAGGAGCAAAATGTAGAAAAAGAGGAGCAAAAAGTAGAAAAAGAGGAGCAAAATGTAGAAAAAGAGGAGCAAAAAGTAGAAAAAGAGGAGCAAAATGTAGAAAAGGGGGATTAAAAAGTAGAAGAAAGGGGAGCAAATAGTTTTCCCCTAGCTCCCCTGAAGTTTTCCTATATATGCCTTTATCTGCCCAGCGAGTCACAGTCCAATGATGGTCACTCTACCGGCAGGAATATGCCAGTTGTGAGGATGATAACTTCAGTTCTTCAGAGTTTTGTCCGATGGCCTCTAGTCAAGAAGATCTCAAACCTTCTCGACACTATTGTACCCAGGGTCCACAACAACCTGATATCATTGTTACAAGTAAGTCAGTATCAGTACAGATTTAGTTTTATTGGTAAGACGATGAGAATAGTTTCCCCTCTTACAAAGGATGGCGATGTAAAAAGATTTGAGTAAGGAAAATTAACCTGGTAGCAGCGACGGGCCAGATTTGTGGCTTTACCGTGTAGCAGCGACGGGCCAAATTTGTGCCATGATATAAACCCCCCAAAATAGATGATACATAATCTGATCACAAATGCTTTGATATATATTATGAAATGGTTTGTGTGAGGGGTGATTTTTTCTCACTTTTCTCGCTTGGAGGGACCATTAAGAAACATGATCCCCGCTGCTACCAGGTTAACAAGAAGGTATAAAGACGTCACATCACATATTCTCACTCTCACCCTCACCTCGGCATTACCTGAGTTCACACCATCACTAATCCTTCCGCTGCTCCACAAGCTTCCTCATTTCTACTCCACTGTAATAATGATCGCCGTTATCATCTCCATGTTATGTTACAGAATCGCTGAGCCATGTGACTCATGACCTGATAGACTTGAATAACCCAGAGAAGGCAGTTCAGAGGACTCCAGGAAGCAATTCTGTCACTCGCCCAAAGCCAGCGTCACTCTCACTTGATCTCCAGGTAACCTCAACTTTTGTGCTCTCTGAAGTTTTAGATTTTCACAGTTTGATTTATAATTTTATTGCATTTATGTCTTTGGAAAGAATTCTTAAGTTAGTTTAGATTGGAAGGTCTTTTTATTTTATTGTGTTTATTTTTATTTCTGCGGCCCTGCTGCACAAGACTTTCTACTCAAGCTCATCCCTATACTGTCCATATTCCTTTTGCAAGCATCTTTACTTTTTCATCCCTCACGCTGGTTAACTCAGGAACAATCTTCCTTCATCTGTATTTCCTCCTGCCTATGACTTGAACTCTTTCAAGAGGAGAGTATCAGGACACCTCTCCTCCCGAAATTAACCTCTCTTTTGGCCACTCCTCTTAACTCTTTTTATAGGAGCAGTGGTTTGCAGGCTTTTTTTTATTGTTTTCTTTTTTCCCCTTGAGCTGTTTCCTTTACTGTAAAGAAATAAAATGTCAGTAATATGTGTTACCACTTGAGTATGATTTAATATGAAATCCCTCACCACAGAACTTGAGTATGGGGAATGAGGAATCTGGCAGCAGCCCCACAATGGATGGCAACAGGACCTGCGAGATATTTGGTGAGATTGACGTCAACCATCTCACCATCGGGGAGGAACTTGGCTATGGGGAGTTTGGCTCAGTGCTCCGAGGGAAGTGGCTGAGCCCCTCGGGAGACAAGGTGCGTCAGGCTTGGCTGTGAAGAATGGTATTGAAAGATTGAAGAATAAATATGTTCCTGAGACGAATGTACAATTCATCTACATAAACATTACTTCTTTTCAGATTGATGTTGCCATAAAGACCCTTCATGAAGACAGCAATGTGCAGAACTTCCTCAAAGAAGCCAGAGTGATGATGAACCTGAACCACCTGTACATCGTTCAGCTCGTTGGGGTGTGTCACGGCCCGCCCGTTGCCATGGTGAGCAAAGAAAACTTACTCTTCTTTTTGTTCTTGCGCCTCTTCTTCCTCCTCCTCTTCTTCTTCTTCTTCTTCCAACTTTTTTTTCGTTAAATCTCCTTATTTTCTCTTACGTAGTTGAACGGAAAGAAGAGGAGAAAAAAATGTCATGGTGAGCAAAGAAAACTTCCTCTTGTTTCTTCTTTCTTTTTGTTCTTGCTCTTCTTCTTCTTCCAACTTTCTCTTCGTTAAACCTCCTTATTTTCTCTTACGTAGTTGAACGGAAAGAAAAGGAGAAAAAATGTATTGTTATTTTTATCATTATTGTGGTTGTCTCTATATGACTGAACCTATGGGTGTGATAATTCTGTCCTTGAGACCCATTGATGTTTGAACGTGAGGTTGCTCTGTGGCTAATACTCGGTACTTTCCAGGTTCAGGAGCTGATGGCTATGGGATCACTTCTGGACAATCTCCTGGACCATGAGGACGAAATATCAGTAGACTTCCATCATAAACTTTGGGCGGCACAGATTGCTGAAGGTATTACTCTGTTAACTGCTCTTAAAACCTAACTGCATGCCTCCACCTCTCCAGCTCCTCACTCTTTCCTACTCACCTTCTTCACTGTAGGAAAGAAATCTCACCCAAGCCAAGAATATGAGGATGTAATATATTTTTCTCTTTACCATACTCATTCAACATTCTCATTCGTCGATATAACCAACAGGAATGACTAACTGCATGCCTCCACCTCTCCAGCTCCTCACTCTTTCCTACTCACCTTCTTCACTGTAGGAAAGAAATCTCACCCAAGCTAAGAATATGAAGATGTAATATATTTTTCTCTTTACCATACTCATTCAACATTCTCATTCACCTTCTTCACTGTAGGAAAGAAATCTCACCCAAGCTAAGAATATGAAGATGTAATATATTTTTCTCTTTACCATACTCATTCAACATTCTCCTGCGTGGATACAACCAACAGGAATGAATTCAACATTCTCCTGCGTGGATACAACCAACAGGAATGATGTACTTGGAGCAGAAACATTTTGTGCACTGTGACCTGGCAGCACGAAACATCCTCCTCTCGTCCATGACCCTGGCCAAAATCAGCGACTTCGGCCTGTCACGAGCACTGAGTGTTGACAAAGACTATTACACTGCCAAGGAAGGAGGAAAATGGCCCCTTAAATGGTAGGTGGAGAGCTGTACCTACCTACCATTGTACCTAAAAAGCCAGTGTATCCCTCTCTGCTTTTGGGGAGCAGTGACGTAGCAGGCTTTTCTTTTTTTTCTGTATCTTTTTTTTCGCTTTCACGCTGTTAAGAAAATTGTAGAACCTGAATGTGATGTTAATTGATAGGCAAATGTGTGGAGGCAATGAAAGTGATGCTCGTGTAGATCTGTGAAGTGCATAAGATGGCCAGGGTTTCAAACAAGGCAGCGCAGTCAAGACGTAATGCTCAGGACACCTCTCATCCCGAAACTGACCTCTCTTTTGGCCACTTCTCTTTAACCTTTTTTTTTATAGGAGCAGTGATATGTGGGCTTTTTTTCATTATTGTCTTTTTTTTGCCCTTGAGCTGTTTCCTTCACTGTAAAAAAAAAAAAAAAGTCTGTATCATTGACGTAGGAAGGTGTTCTGAAATAGTAACATTATCCCCCCCTTCATTTCAGGTA
Source organism: Eriocheir sinensis (assembly GCF_024679095.1). NCBI lineage: Eukaryota > Metazoa > Arthropoda > Malacostraca > Decapoda > Varunidae > Eriocheir > Eriocheir sinensis. The sequence goes on from NC_066524.1 coordinate 15,915,039, forward strand.
CGCTCCGGAGTCTATCTATTACGGAACCTTCACACACAGCAGTGACGTGTGGAGCTACGGCGTCACGCTCTGGGAGATGTACACCTTTGGGAACCAGCCGTATGGAGAGATTCCAGGCAAAGATGTGAGTGGTGGTGAAGGACTTGGTAAAAATTCACAGGGGTCTTTGTCCTCTAACCCCTGTGAATGTTAGTGTGTCTTCCATATGAATCAGGATATAATCAGTGTATTTTCTGCTTATTTTACTGGTAGTCACTTCACATTCTTCTTCATTGAGTCGCTAGAAATTCACAGGGGTCTTTGTCCTCTAACCCCTGTGAATGTTAGTGTGTCTTCCATATGAATCAGGATATAATCAGTGTATTTTCTGCTTATTTTACTGGGAGTCACTTCACATTCTTCTTCATTGAGTCGCTAAAAATTCACTGGGGTCTTTGTCCTCTAACCCCTGTGAATGTTAGTGTGTCTTCCATATGAATCAGGACATAATGAGTGTATTTTCTGCTTATTTTACTGGGAGTCACTTCACATTCTTCTTCATTGAGTCGCTAAAAATTCACTGGGGTCTTTGTCCTCTAACCCCTGTGAATGTTAGTGTGTCTTCCATATGAATCAGGATATAATCAGTGTATTTTCTTCTTATTTTACTGGTAGTCACTTCACATTCTTCTTCTTTGACTTGGCAGAAATTCACAGGGGTGTTTGTCTTCTAGCCCCTGCAAATGTTAGTGTGTCTTCCATATGAATCAGGACATAATCAGTGAATTTTCTCCTTATCCTAAAGTTAGTCACTCCCTCATTCACCTTTCCGTGCCCCAGCAAATGATGAAAATCCACAATGTAAGATTCATATGCAAAGGATGAGTGACAGATTACAGTTATTGTGGAACAGAACTCAACTATGGCTGTCAATGTTTACTCTTAGGCCACCCAAATATTGAACTGCAGCTAACAGGATATATTATCAACTCCTCTCCTCTTACTGACAGTCTTCTACCTCTTAAATTCTGCCGCCATGTTGCATCTCTATCTTCTATCAATATTTTCACTCTTGACTGCCCTTTTGAACTTGCTGACTGCATGCCTATCCCCCTCCCGCAGCCCCGCTGCACACGACTTTCTACTCAAGCTCATCCATATACTGTCCAAATCCCTTATGCAAGAGTTAACCAGCATCTTCACTCTTTCATCCTTCATGTGGTAAACTCTGGAACAATCTTCCTTCATCAGTATTTCCTCCTGCCTACGACTTCAACTCTTTCAAGAGGAGCGTATCAGGACACCTCTCCTCCCGAAATTGACCTCTCTTTTGGCCACTCCTCTGAACTCTTTTTATAGCAGTGATTTGCAGGCTTTTTTTTCATTATTGTTTTCTTTTTTTCTGCCCTTGAGCGGTTTCCTTTACTGTAAAAAAAGAAAAAAAATTTGATTCAACATTCCAGGTGGTTGCCCTTCTTGAGAGGAATGAGAGACTCCCCAAACCCGACAAGTGTCCCAAGGGTGTGTATGAGTTGATGCGACGCTGCTGGGACCACAAACCAAAAGGGAGGCCGTCCTTCCGAGAGCTGGCGACCATCTTCAGGACGATGCCGGAATACATCAACATCAAGCCATACTTCAAGTGATGAGTTTATTCTTGTCATTTTTTTTACTGAACCTACTCACTGATCCTTATTTATAGGGCTTCCGTGTTCTGTTTGTGCAATGCATTTGATTCTTGTGCCTTAATTTGTAAAGTATTTATATTAATTGCACAGTTATTTGCCATTATCTCAGTGCTATATTATTAATGTAAAGATGTACTTGAATCATCACCATTTTAGTCATTCTCGCCATCGTCATCTCATTTCCTATACCAAGCAGGCCGAGGGGGAGGAGCAGACTCAGATATATCAGTGACACACACAACTCACATTCCACACAGCCACTTGTTTAGCCTCAGCCCCTCACACGCCATTTTCACAGTTCGCCATGATGGGTTAGTAAGCCTCCAAACCAGTACCAAAGACTTCAAAAATTCCTTGTGCAGTATTTTGTGTTCATGCATAAGTGAGGAAACCATAGGGGAAGTCTCTCGTGTATCAGGCCTTACACTGAAAACCTAATCATTGTGGAGTGTAGAAGATTGAATAGTTTGGTTTGGGCGATAAGAAAGCCACTGTTGGACTGTGAAATCGGCTCTGTGTCTGATGATGGTCACTCGCCTTGGTCAGTGCACTGGGTACCATGTCAGAGGATCGTATGCAAGCTTTCAAAAACTGTCACCAGGTTCTCAGTCTCTGTTGAGGGGATAGATAACATGAGGCATTGTGGTTCTATGGGGTTGAAAGCCTGTCCAGATATACCAGACCAGGGACAGGTACAGAACACATTTGAAAGGCTGACATAGTTACTGAAGCACTTGACACATTCTCGTTCCCAACCCTGAAATTTTACAAGTTTTTTACTATACCGGAAAAGTATTAGCCTGCAGAACACATTTGAAAGGCTGACATAGTTACTGAAGCACTTGACACATTCTCATTCCCAACCCTGAAGTTTTACAAGTTTTTTACTATACTGGAAAAGCCTGCAGAACACATTTGAAAGGCTGACATAGTTACTGGAGCACTTGACACATTCTCATTCCCAACCCTGAAGTTTTACAAGCCTTACTATACCGGAAAAGTATTAGCAGACTCGACATGAATCTCACTTTTTATTTATTTAGTTCCTGACTCATCATGACCTTAGAGAATATAATTACCTCATATCAGGCTTTGCTCTCTATTAGTTTAGTCTTTTCCTTAGGCATTCATGTCCTCATCTCCTTTACTTCCTGTGATCCTAGTCCGTGGGCAGTAGTTCGAGAGGCTATCCCTTTACTCATCACATCGCTATCATCATTACTCTTACTCATGGGACGGAGAGGCTATGCATAGTAAGTTATAACAAAAGACGTGTTCATGAGAGAGTACTTATGTATGGAGTATGGAAGTTTGTAAATTGTCACACAGATATCAGCACTTGTACCCAGATAAAGCATTAGGTAGTCACATTCAGGAGACATGCACCTGATTTTTTAAAGTATCAGTCTTTACTAAGAGAGAAAAACATACAAAACAAAACAAAAAAAAAAGAGAATAGTACAAACAACCTATAATCAAACCACTTCATACAGTCCGTTTGGGCGTTCGATTCCGCAGGTCCTTTCCTCCCCTCTGCTCTCCCACACAGTCCCAATACCTGTTTTTTTCTCTCATATGTTACCTATAACTAACATATGAAAGGAAGAGATGGGTGTTGGGACTATGAGGCAGAGCAGAGGGGAGGAAAGGACCTGCGGAATCAAACGCCCAAACGGACTATTTGAAGTGGTTTGACTATACTTATCTGACATCCACGCCATCGTTACCAAGAAGGAGGGAACAAAAGACAAGACAAGACAAGATGAACAATATTAACGTGGCCGAGTTGTCTTTCTCGACCCGTTTTTCAAGGCGCGGTTAGTTGGTTTAGTTGATTTTTTTATATCACAATTTATGACTGAGTTTGTAACATGTCAACTTAACTGTGAAAAGTCAGCACTTCTAACTGACTCGGTCCCAAAACTGGAATTAAAAAGACACCGCCACATGAAACTGATCTCTCTTTTGGCCACACTTCTTTACTTGCTTTTATAGGAGTGGTGATTTGCTGGCTTTATTTTTCTCATCTCAAAATTACAAGCCACATATCTTAATAAATACTGATATGACATTTAAAAACTCAGTCGACAATCCGAATATTCATTGTAGCATTAGAGAGATGTGATAAACCTTGAAATACAACACCTGCTTCATGGCAACATTGGTGACACTCTAGTGGGAAGTTGCTAGTCATGCTACACAGTTCCAAGGCCTGAGTGGCACCCTCTTGGCACACTCCTCCCTCAGCACAGTGCCAAAACCTGACAATGCTCATACTCTCAACCAGGAGTGTTCCTTTAAACTTACAGGGAGGAGAGAAGAAAACGAGAGGGAAGGACCTGAAAGAAAGTGTCAGAAGAAGCAAGGATTGAATGTATAATTGTATGATTGTATGCAAACTATGAGAGGTTTGCTTTGAGGTGGACAGCATAGAACAAGAGGGAAGGACCTGAAAGAAAGTAAGTGAGAGAAAGGCATGAAAGAGGAAAGGATCTGCAAGAATATTAGAAGCAAGGATTGTATTTGTGATTTCATGTAAAGAGCGAGGCATGAGAGATTTACTTTGGAAAGATACAAGAAAACAAGAAGGCATATATGAAAGAGAATGTTGGAAGAAGCAAGGATGTATTCGTGGTTTCATATAAAGAGCGAGGCATGAGAGATTTACTTTGGAAAGATACAAGAAAACAAGAAGGCGCATATGAAAGAGAATGTTGGAAGAAGCAAGGATGTATTCGTGATTTCATATAAAGAGCAAGGCATGAGAGATTTACTTTTGGTGGACAGAAAACAAGAGGGAAAGATATGAAGGAGATTATTAGAAGAAGCAATGACAGTAAGCATGAGTCTGTAAAAAAGAAAGAGAATACATTTGAATAAGCAATGACTTTACGCATAAGAATTCCCAAAAGAGCAAGTATGAGAAATTTACATTGGAGAGAACAAAAGAAAACAAGAGGGAAGGATTGGAAAGAGAATAGAAGAGGCAAGAATTGTATGGATGAGTCTGTAAAAAGAAAGAGAATATATTTGAATAAGCAATGACTGTATGCGTAAGGATTCCCAAAAGAGCAAGAATAAGAGATTTACATTAGAGAGAAAAGAAAAGAGGGAAGGATTGGAGAGAGAAAAGAAGAGGCAAGAATTGTATACATAAAGAGTTCATAAAAAGAGCAAGGTATAAGAGATTTAATGATTATTTATGCCATTATCCTGTGTCTTCACATGTGTAAAATTATCCAGAGCTCCATCTGTCCTGTCTACAAGAGCCTTTTTTGATGATAGCCAAGATCATTTCAACCCTCAGAATACATATATATTTTGCATATCCCAAGACTATAATGTTATTCTTTTATATACGTTTCTATCTGTTGTAATGTTGTGCAAATAAATTATCGTTATATTACCACGTGGCTGCTGTGAATTACCTGTGTGTGAATGTGATGTGTCTGGGAAGCGTGACACGGCTGGTAAGGATGAAGGAATTAATATTAGGAAGGTTAGAGCCACTTGGTTATTTAGAAAGGGAGGTACTGGTGGTTCTCATACTTTGTGGGTTTTTAACTTTGCGAATCTTGCGAATATTTTTTTACCGAAGAACATAAGAACGTAAAAAGTCTGCAAGAGGGCGGTAGGTAGCTAGTTTAATGCCCAGAGTTACCATTACTGTAGAATGTTTTAAATAAGGTAATATGCTGTAATTATGTTATTTTACCTTATTTATATTGGGTCTTACATTGGATTACTGGACCTCATTCCTGTATGTGTGTTACTTTCCTTCCCTTCTTTCTCTTAACTTTCCTTCTCTTTAATTCTTTTTATTTTCTATTAATTTCCTTCCCTTCTTTCTTTACTTCTTTTCCTTATCTTAACAGGTGAGTGACATTTCCTTTGAACTTTTTAAATCAAACTTCTCAGAAAACCCGTCATTTTTAATCGGACAAGAACAACAATAATTAAGTTAACAAATACTTTTTCACGTATAAAATTAAAAAAATGTTTGTACTATGGAAGGTGAGTGATGTACATAAAAACGAACCTACCCCTTCTCCATAACCTTGATTCTTTGCTTCAGGTACCGAACAGCCTGAAAAAAAGAAACAGGAAATTAAAAAAGTGTTCAAATGTGTGAGCGCCAACAGCTTGCCTTGTATTCCTATAGTTTGACACCCTTCCTCTCCTCTCCTTCATACCCTCCTCCTATCTACCTGTCTCCCTTCCTCCCATCCATTCCTCTTCCTCCTCCCTTCTTCTCTCCTTCTCCTTATACTTATCTACTTGTCACTGTCCCTCCCATCCATCCCTCCTCTTCCTCCTCCTTATACCTATCCACCTGTTACCCTCCCTCCCATCCGTTCCTCCTCCCTTCCTCTCCTCTCCTTATACTTATACTTATCTACCTGTCACCCTCCCTCTCATCCGTTCCTCCTCTTCCTCCTCCCTTCCTCTCCTTCATACCCTCCTCCTATCTACCTGTCTCCCTTCCTCCCATCCATTCCTCCTCTTCCTCCTCCCTTCCTCTCCTTCATACCCTCCTTCTCCTACCCTTTATACCTATCTCCCTGTCTCCCTTCCTCCCATCCACTCCTCCTCTTCCTCCTCCCCTCCTTACCCCCCATGCCACTCCCATCCCACCCTCCCAGCAAGATGCCAAACTTCCGAGAGCGTACCTTCTTGTATTCCGAGATCTGCGCCCTGGAGTGAGTCTGTATCCGCCTGATCACCTCCTCGTAGTGTCTCCTCAGGTCTGCCAGGAGGAGGCGAGTCTTCTCCTGGTGGTGCGCGAGCGAGGCCGACACTGCTGCTGACGTCTCCTTCTCCATGTCTAACTGGCAGCCCAGGATCTGAAGGGATGTGATGAGCATTACTATCGTTTTTTCTTTCTTTCCTTTTTTTTACCGCAAGGAAGGCTGCCCAAGGGAAAAAACAAAAACAACAAAGAACATCGCTCCCAATCCTATCATTGTCCAACCCAATAAGAGAAAATAAGGCTGTTAAACAAAACAAAGAAGAAGAAGAAGAAGAAGCATTGAGTGTCTGGGAAAGCTGAATAATATGTAAAGGAGTGAAATTAATGACTATATAATATTCTTCCAATTTGAATGAGAGAAGTGTAATAAATATCCATGTAATATTCTTCCGATCTGAGTGAAAAAGTGTAATAAATGACAATATTCTTCCAATTTGGATGAAATGAAGGAAGAAAGAAAAACAAGATTGGATTTGAAGATGGAAGGGAGGGAAGAAAGGAAGGAGAAGGAGGAAAGAAAGAAAGAAAAGATTGGATTTGAAGATGGAAGGGAGGAAAGAAAGGAAGAAGGAAGAGGAAAGAAAGACAAGATTGGCTTTGAAGACTGAAGGGAGGGATAGAGGGAAGGAAAGAATAAATGAAAGAAGAGTAATAGTTTTTTTACAGTACAGGAAGCAACTCAAGGGCAAAAATAATTGAGAAAAAAAAAGCCTGCTAATCACTGCCCCTGAAGTGTAATAAAGAAGAGATGGCTATGTAATATTCTGAGTAGCTTACAGTTTGTTTCTTCTGCTCCTCCAAGGCCTCCAGCTGCTCCTCATACCCCCTCAGCCGCACCAGGAGGCTTTTCTTCTCCTGTAGGGCCTGCGCTTCCGAGAGTCTTAGCCGAGCGTTGAGTGACCCAAGCTCATCTTCCTTCACTGACAACTTCTTACTGAGGTCTGATTCTTTCTTCTGAGAGTCAAGGAGTTTCTGCTTCAAGGCAATATTCTGAAGAGACAGTAATTCATGAGTGGTAGAATCTCACACACAACATTTACTGAATTTAACCTGGTAGCAGCGACAGGTCAAATTTGTGGTTTTACCGTGTACCAGCGACGGTCCAAATTTTTGCCATGATAAAAAATATTAAAAAATGATGCATAAACTGATCACAAATGCGTTGATATATATTATGAAATGGTTTGCGTGAGTGATGATTTTTTCTCATTTTTCTCATTTAGAGGTGCTTTTAAGAAACATGATCCCCGCAGCTACCAGGTTAGAAAACATATGGGCTTTTTATCATTATTGTTTCCTTTTTTTGGCCCTTGAGCCGTTTCCTTTACTGTAAAAAAAAAAATATGCAAAGTTTTGAGGTCTGAGATACAGTGTCCGTCCCTTACCTCCTTCAGCGCCTGGGATAGTTTCTCCTGCAGAGCGACCACAGTGACTCCCAACCCCTCACTCCCGTCACCACTCTGCATCCTCAACAGCTCAAGTTCAGTCATGGATTTAGAGTGCAGATCCTGACACAGAAATACAAGGACAAAATATAGAACTGGTGATATAGAAACCTAACCAAACCGTCACCACTCTACATTCTCAGCAGCTCAAGTTCAGTCATGGATTTAGAGTGCAGATCCTGACACAGAGATACAAGGACAAATATAGAACTGGTGATATAGAAATCTAATATAGAACTGGTGATATAGAAACCTAACCAAACCGTCACCACTCTACATTCTCAGCAGCTCAAGTTCAGTCATGGATTTAGAGTGCAGATCCTGACACAGAGATACAAGAGCAAATATAGAACTGGTGATGCAGAAACCTAACCCCCAAAAAAGTAGTTCTGTTATGTATATTTCCCAACTCCCTTTTCCTTCCTTCACTCTTAGTTTCCACCTTCAAATCCAATCTTTTCCTTCTTCTACTTCCTTTTTTCCCTCCTTTCCACCTTCAAACCTAATCTTTTCTTTCTCTTTTTCCTTCTTCTGCTTCCTTTTTTCCCTCTTTTCCACCTTCAAACCCAATCTTTTCTCCCTTTCCTTCCTTTCTTCCCTCCCTCCATCTCTCCCTTCACATACCATATACCATTAATCTGACAAACATATTTCCCACATAGTAAATACCTGGAATGTGTCGTTAATCAGTTTTCTCTGCACCACTTCTGCTTCATGTAACTTCTTCTGTAGTCTCTCAGTTTCCCTCCTCCAGAACTCAACCTCCTCCTGGAACTTTTTCTTCAGCAAGTCCACGCTAAGCAGGTCCTCATGTAGTCTGCTCCCAGTCTTACTAGGCTCACCATGGTTCCTTTGGCTAGCGTATGGAACCACAAAAGGAAAACAAGTTAGAGTGATTAATTGATTGATTGGATTAAACTCATGGTGCCGCAACTGCATTGGTCATGTGACGCCGAATAAAAATTACCTCGCATAAAATCGTAAAATCATAAAAAGTTAAAAATCGTAAAAAAACAAGTTAGAGAAGAAAATATATGATAGCTGGATATTTTAATGGAAACTATCAGCTACTTTAGGAGAATATGCATACAAGATCACCGTAAATTAACAGCGTCTTAGAAATAATACGATAGCTAAGAGTTTTAAAGGGAACTATCAGTAACTTGTGAAGAATATGAATACAAGATTAAATTAACAAAGAAGTAACTTATCAATATTCAATCAGATTTTTTTATAGAGGATGGTGAAGGAAATGGAGGTATACGAAAAGAGACTAGATGGAAGACCAGGGAGAACATGGAGAGGAACAGTGCAATAAGACCTGGAAGTGTTAGAAATAGAGGAAGGATTGGCACTGGATCGAGCAAGATGGAGGAGGATCATTGCAAGTCCGACCTCAAGAACGGAAGATGGACCATAAATTAAGAAGAAGAAGAAGAAGAAGAAGAAGAAGAAGAAGAAGAAGAAGAAGAAGAAAAAGAAGAAGAAGAAAAGAGAAAAAAGTAGATGAAGAAGAAAAAGAAGAGGAAAAAAGTAGAAAAAGAAGAAGAAGAAGAGGAAAAAAGTAGAAGAAGAAGAAATCACTTTGTATTCCCTTCTCTCTCTCCTCTTCCTCCATTCCTCTTTCCTTTTCCTTCCTCCTTTCTTCAATCCCTTCCTTCTACCATATAAAATTTCCTCTACCTCCTCTCCCTCTTTCCCTTCCTTCCTCCATATCCTTCCATTCTCTCACCATCTACCTTCTTCCTCTCACTCCTCACAGAAAACGAAGAGAAGGACGAAGAAGGAGAAAAAGAAAGAGCTGTAATAAAGATGATCCCAGTTGGCAGACACAGTACCTGGCCTCCCCCTCCGTGGCCTCCCTCCCTGCCTGCAGCGAGGGAATGCCGGCCGCCAGCCCCCCGCTCCTGTCAGCCTCGGAGATGGAGTCCTCTAGGGATGCCTCAACGATTCTCTTCTCTGCCTGGAAACAAATCCTATAATCAGAAGCATTTCCTATGTAACAGCAAAGGAGACAGGCAAAACTAAAACCATCAAAACTTACTCGTAGTTTGTTGATGGTTGAGTTCAGCTCCGATATTTGAGATTCATGTTCCTTTTCCATCATCACAGCTCTGAGTCTTGTGGCGGTGAGCACTTCTGAGATTCTTTGCTCACAGTTCTTCGCTGCTGCTGCCTGAGCCGACCTTGTCTGCGCCTCAGCTTCCTCTATCTGTAAAAAACATTGATACTTGCCAGGCATATGTATGGCTTATCATCAACTTGATTTAGAGATACACATTACTAAGACCTTTTTTTATGTAGATTACTGTACGTTGAGTTCCAAGGTAGTATTAGTATTAACCCCTTGACTGCAGATTTCCTACAAGACATCACCAAGCTACAGGAATGGAACAAAAAGTGGCTGCTACAATTCAATGAAGAAAAATGTAAAGTCATGCACCTTGGGAGGGGATATCCAGCATACCAATACAACATGGGAAACACTCCACTATCCACCACAGAGGCAGAGAAAGATCTGGGACTATATATTACCAGGCTACCAGTGAAAGCCAAATCCGTGCCCATCGCAGCGGACGGGTTAAATACTTACATTATTATTATTATCATTATCATTACGAGAAGTGGCCAACGTTACTCCTTAAAAGGCATTCCAGTACGAGCATGAATTTTGAGCGCTGTTTATGCAAGCCAACAGGAGACAGTAGTGACCCCTCAATACCTTTTTCTGGCACTCAGCTCTTAGGGCCGCTAGTTCTTGCCGGCACTTCTCCTCCTGCTCCCTCAGCCTCCGTTCATAGTGCTCAGCATCCTCCCTCGCCACAGCATTATGCCTCGACAACTTGAGCTCCAACTCTTCCACCATCTAATAGAGCAGAGAGAGTATATGTGAGTGAATTGTATAACATAGCGTTGACCCATATTCTCAAACATTTTCGAACTCACACACCCACATATGATAAGGCATTTGTAGAGGTTGTAGGTGTGTATTTCCAGCAGGCTTTTTTGTAGTGGACTTTCTTTGTTGTTATTTATTTTGTCTTTGAGCTCTTCCTTTACAGTAGGAAAAAATGGGTAGCCTTATGAGTCTGGTGATAGTATGGCAAGGCTTCTGCACCATGAACATGAAAAAAAAGTAATGAGAACCTGACTAATCTCCTTTGTGGCCTTTGGAAATATATATTGTGAGAGTCGAAAGCATCTGTGAAAATGGACTCAAGTCTCTACCAATATCCTTTATCCTCTACTGGACAGGTCATTTATTTTTTTATTTTTTTTACAACAAGGGAGACAGCTCAAGGGCACAAAAGGAAACAAAATTAAACAATAATAAAAAAAAAGCCTGCTACTCGCTGCTCCTACAATGAATCCAAAGAGGTGGCTGAAAGAGGGGTCAATTTCGGGAGGAGAGGAGTCCTGATACCCTCCTCTTAAAAGACAGGGAGGATTTTAAAATATTAATGTAAAAAAAATCAGTATATTCACAAGACATTCAAATCATACAAACTCACCTCAATCATCAGCTTCAGTTTTTCATGATAGATGGAGATTCTGGCACTGGCTTCCTGCTCCTTTTTCTGAAGTGCCAGGGCTAATTTTTCTCGACTGAGATGATCCTGGTGGTACTGAAGTGTCTGCATCTGCGACCCCACAATGCTTGATATCGCACACTCGTAATGCCCAACGATGCTGCTGCTCAGAGCTGATAAATTACACGGATCATGAAAGCTTTTATGCTGACGACACGAGACATCCAGTGAGTTACGTCCGGACAGCCTCGAGAAGTTATGCACGTCCATCTTTATACCTATCGGACTCTTCACGTTGACTTTGGAGAGTGATTCTGTATTGTGAGCTTGACCTGACATCTCCTCGCTCAAATAAACCCTGTCCTCAAATCCTTCGAGAGAGTTGATGAGAGTGTAGAGTCTTTCGCGCACTCTGTTCTTTAGCTTCGGACTGACAGGCACGTCGAAAAGGTTCTTCTTGATGGATGCCGACGCACTCGCCTCCATGACACACTGCTGCTGGAGAGTGTCGGAGAGTGACTGATTCCTGGAGACTCGTGAACTGGAGACATCATTCATTAGCTTATACACAAGAGGGTCCTTCTCGGAGACATCACCTCTTGCTCGGATTTGCGTCGCATGTAACCTGGAGCTCAGTTCACTGCTCTCCTCATCTGACGTTAAACTCTCAGCCTGGTGGTCCGTCAAGCATTCCGGTTCGTCAATGGAGGAGAGCAACGGGTCTTCAAGAATCATCTGACTTGATAAAATTTCATACTCACTCCCCCCGGTAAGGTCCAGGAGCTTCTTTTTTGGCGTCGATGTCATGTACGGTGAGTCTGCCGCTCTCCCGTGGCTCCTCCTGGGCTTGTGTGAGGCATCCAGGCTGGGGCATAGCCCTGAGTCCTGGCATGTATCAGTGGGGGATGCCTCAGAGAACTGCCGATTCCCTTGTTCTTCAGTGCTGTTACCTCCTGCTGCCATGCCCTTCAACACATCCTCCTGCCCTGTGGTTATTTGAGGATCTATCTTTGCACTCTCCATATCTGTGTTCTGTAATTTTGTTTATATCTTAGCATGGAAGAGTTATTAGTACATATATACTGTTCACACACTCTATTTTCTGTTATATTAATGCACTCTCCATTTTTATGTTCTGTAGTTTCCTTTATTTCCTTGTATGGGAGATTTATTAGTCCATTTAGATCATTTACACCCACACACTTGTCTTATACATTTTAGAACCCCACTTCTATGTCCTGCAAACTCCTTCCTTTCCATGCATGGGAGAGCTATTGATAAATGTGCATAGCTCACACACACCCTATTTTCTGATATACTTCTGCACTCTTTTGTCCTGTGATTTCCTTTCTTTCCTTGCACAGGGAAGCTATTAAGGTATATATATTGTTCATCCTACCGCCGTGTTCTCAAGGGAAAGGCCACCTGTAATGGGATCAGCCAGAGGGACACTTGATTTGTCTTTGCACTATTTCCTGTTGTCATACTAGAAAAATTAGTACCCTGCCCATCCCCACATGGAGAGGAGGCCATCAAGAGTCAGATACACCCCAGGTTTGGCAGAACATGTTGCAGAAAAACTCTCTCTTCGGTGATACAACGGCTAAAAACTGTTGAGGCCGAACATTTCATCAACTTTGGTCCCGGGCTTTTCAACTGCCTGCCAAGAGAAATCAGGGACATGACAAAATGCACTATAGATACATTCAAAAGGAGGCTCGATACCTTCCTAAAAAACATACCGGACGAGCCTCCTATTCCACACAACCCATCTCCACGGGGCACAGTATCAAATTGTATAATTGACCAACTACAGTAAAAAAAGAAAGAAAAATGTGGAGGCGGTGGACTTTCAAGTTGGCCGTGGTGATTCAACCAGAACTTCCGACATGTAAGACAGGTAAGTAAAAAGGTGTAAAGTCAGGTGTGGGGATGACGGGAGGAGGTCAGGTCATGGGGGGCGCCGAGGTTTGTTTTGAGGTAAAAGGTGTGTGTGACAAGAGATGGAAGGTCAGGTGTGGGGATGACGGGAGGAGGTCAGGTCATGGGGAGCGCCGAGGTTTGTTTTGAGGTAAAAGGTGTGTGTGACGAGATGGAAGGTCAGGTGTGGGGATGACGGGAGGAGGTCAGGTCATGGGGGGCGCCGAGGTTTGTTTTGAGGTAAAAGGTGTGTGTGACAAGAGATGGAAGGTCAGGTGTGGGGATGACAAAAGGAAGGTCAGGTCATGGTGAGCGCCGAGGTTTGTTTTGAGGTCAGAGGTGTGACAAAAGATGGAAGGTCAGCTGTGGGTGTGACAGAAGGAAGGTCAGGTCACGAAGGGCGCTTGTTTTGAGACAGGAGGATGACAGAAGGAAGGTCAGGTCACGGAGGGCGCTTGTTTTGAGACAGGAGGATGACAGAAGGAAGGTCAGGTCACGGAGGACGCTTGTTTTGAGACAGAAGGAAGGTCAGGTCAGGGAGGACGCTTGTTTTGAGACAGAAGGAAGGTCAGGTCACGGAGGACGCTTGTTTTGAGACAGAAGGAAGGTCAGGTCACGGAGGACGCTTGTTTTGAGACAGAAGGAAGGTCAGGTCACGGAGGACGCTTGTTTTGAGACAGGAGGATGACAGAAGGAAGGTCAGGTCATAAGGGGCCCTTGTTTTGAGACAGGAGGAGGATGACAGAAGGAAGGTCAGGTCATAAGGGGCCCTTGTTTTGAGACAGGAGGATGACAGAAGGAAGGTCAGGTCATAAGGGGCCCTTGTTTTGAGACAGGAGGAGGATGACAGAAGGAAGGTCAGGTCACGGAGGACGCTTGTTTTGAGACAGAAGGAACGACAGGTCAGGAACTACTTATTCTTCTTTTGACCTGTACCGCTTTCTATCACTTCGTATGTCCTTCTTCTCCTCCTCTGCTTACTGACACGCCTTGCTTTTCAATGGCGACACACTAATAATTAAATTTTCTTCACTATGGCAACGCCGAGGTTTGTTTTGACGCGGCCTCTTGGATTCTCTCCCTCCTCCTCCCTCTCAGCTGCACCGTTGCCAGATTATCGTACTCAGAGCAGCGTATTTACCGGTTTCTGGCCCATTACTGTTGCCAAAAAGCACCAATAATTAACCATTTAAACGGTAAACATATATGAAGGCAGTTATTTGGGGGATGAAAGGAGTTTTTGGGTCGTAAATCAGCAAACATAACAGGCAGAGTACGACAATCTGGCAACATGGCTCAGCTGTCATTGTCTGGCGAGATATTACTTGAATTGAATTGAAATATTGATTGATAGTTTATTGTTGCAAGTAAAACAATAAAGGAGAAGGGAGGAGCATGCCATCCCAACCCCCAGGCATATTACTTATTTATGGGCTTTTAACATTTTAATTATGTCACTCCTGGTTTTAATAGATGGGGTTTTCGTTATTATATCATTATTACATATCCTCCTCCCTCTCAGCAGTCATTATCTTGCGAGATATCACTTATTTATGGGCTTTTAACATGAAATCACGGTTTATTTTATGTCACTGCAGGTTTTATTCATGTTTTACTTAATTATGATAGATGGGGTAGGTGACATCTTTTCGTTATTATATCATTATTATATATATTCACCTCCCTCTCAGCAGTTGTCTTGCGAGATATTATATTACAATAAGTGCCATGGTTTGAAGTATATAAAAGCGTTGAGAATTAAGGGTCAGACTAATGTAGCTGGCAGGGTCATAAAACTGCCCCTGGAAATGCCCATAAATTCCACGAAAGCCTTGTTGAATATATGTCACTTGGGCGCTGGAAGGCTTAAGAATATAATTATGATAAGTGCCATGGTGTGAAGTATATAGAAGTGTCGAGAATTAAGGGTCAGACTAATGTATATAGCTAAAACCGCCCCTGGAGATGCCCACCAATTCCACGAAAGCCTTGTTAAATATATGTCACTTGGGTGGTGGAAGGTTTAAGAATATAATTAAAATAAGTTCATGTGTGAAGTATATAGAAGTGTCGAGAATTATATAAGGGTACGTCAGACTATAGCTAAAACCGCCCCCGGAGATGCCCACCAATTCCACGAAAACCTTTTAAAATGTACGTCACTTGGGCTCTGAAAGGTTTAATTAAGAATATAAGTTCATAGTGTGACTGGGAAGTATATATAAGTGTTGAGAAGGAGGACAGGTCACAAGAAGAAGAAGAGGAAGACGGCAACCAAAACATTGTGAGGGAGGCAAAAGGAGAGGGAGGAGCCTTACCGAGAGAGGGGGTGCAAATTGCCGTGTATCTCCTTAATTCCCCGTCATTATTCCCCATTTAAAGGCCAGGGGTGAGGGGGGGGCACCATGCTACCCTCCAGCGGCTACTTCAGGGGCATCGCGTGTCCTGCCCACTCGCGCGGCGCCTGTAGACGACCTTACTGCCACTTCCGCCACGACGTGAAAGGTCAGGCTCGTGTAGGCAGGCGAAGTTGTGGTCCAGGGCCTGTCACGGGTTGATATATACAGGGTTAAGGTGTATTTAAGGTCAAGGGATATCTCAGGGTACTGCTACACTTGTCACTGTGAATAATTGATGTGTTGTTTTTAAGGTCAGCGGCGGCGTGGTCCAGGGCGTCACAGGTTGATATATACAGGGTTAAGGTGTATTTAAGGTCAAGGGACATCTCAGGGCGCTGCTACACGTGTCACTGTGAATAATTGATGTGTTGTTCTGTTACGATATTAAGGTCAGTGGCGGCGTGGTCCTGGGCCTGTCACACTTTAATACAGGCATAATTAGTGTTTATTTAAGGTCAAGGGACGTCTCAGGGCACTGCTACACTTGTCACTATGAATAACTGACGTGTAGTTTTTAAGGTCAGTGGCGGCATGGTCCAGGGCCTGTCACGGGTTGATATATACAGGATTAAGGTGTATTTAAGGTCCAGGGATATCTCAGGGCGCTGCTATACGTGTCACTGTGAATAATTGATGTGTTGTTTCATGTAAGGTCAGCCCAGTGTAAGGTCAGTGGCGGCGTGGTCCTGGGCCTGTCACACGTTAATTTATACGGGAATAAGGTGTGATTAAGGTCAAGGGACATCTCAGGGCGCTGCTACACGTGTCACTGTGAATAATTTATGTGTTGTTCTGTTACGATATTAAGGTCAGTGGCGGCATGGTCCAGGGCCTGTCACACTTTAATACAGGCATAATTAGTGTTTACTTAAGGTCAAGGGACACCTCAGGGTGCTGCTACATGTGTCACTGTGAATAATTAATGTGGTGTTTCGTCATGTAAGGTCACCCCTGTGGAAGGTCATCGGCAGCGTGGACATGGGCCTGTAACACTTTAATACAGGCATAATTAGTGTTTATTTAAGGTCCTGGGACATCTCAGAGCGCTGGTACACGTGTCACTATGAATAATTGATGTATTGTTTTGTTACGATATTAAGGTCAGCGGTGGTGTGGTCTTGGGCCTGTCAGACGTCAAAATATACATGATTAGTGTTTATTTAAGGTCAAGGGTCATTTCACAGCGCTGGTACACATCACTGTGAATAATTGATGTACTGTAAAGGGGACTGAGCCTACGGTAAGAGGTGCCCTGATTGTGCTGTGTCATTATTGTCATCTTTATTATTTAAGAATGTAAGGAGTCACTGCTTCCTTCACCTGGTCCATGGTTGGATTGGTCAGGCTCTCGATCTCCTTGTTCAGATCCACTTTATATTTCTTTCTCGGTCTTACGATTTCCGAGTCCTTCTGGCTTGTCTGATTTTCACTTTCCTTCGACTTTCTGCAAGAGGCTGTTAGGCATGCACAAGGCAGCTCCTGTAAACCCAACTCCACCTGCTTACCTATGAATGTACCTAGGAACAGATAGTGGGGAATCAAGAGGTAACTTCTTGTGATGTCCCCCACCTCTTAAGACATGTTAGCCAGTGCCATTTCGTTAGTCCCATGTGTCTGTCTCACCACACTTTGAATGTGGCTTTGTTGGGGAGCGCATTCCATTTCTCTGTTAATGTTCTCTGCCAGTGGTCAGGTTTGGTCAGTTTCAGGGAGTGACCTCTCAAATTGTTAGTGTTTATCTGGAAGAACCTGGTGTAAGGGATGTCTTCATATCTATGGCAACCTAACTTTACTATCCATGAATTTATCTAACCTCTCGAATTTATCAATCATATCAACACTTAAAAGATGACAGCCAAGCCTGTTCCATTTATCCACCACTCTATTAGTGAATCAATTCTAGCCGACATCTTTGTTGAATCTGAATTTATCCAACAAAGACATAGATAAGATGGTGATTTTTTCTTTTTTTTTTTTTTTTTTTACAGCTAAGGAGACAGCTCAAGGGCTCAAAGAAAAAAAAAAGAAAAAAAAGGCCGCTACTTACTGCTCCTGAATAGAGGTCAAAGGAGTCAAAGGAGAAATGTATAGCTATTGATTGCTAAGTATGTTTGAAACCAACCTTCAATGATTGATTTATTTATTTTTATGCATGCAGTTGTAAAACCTTTGTCAGTATATACTGGGAGATATATTGGGGAAAGTGTAATTCATTTAGGTACTACTTGAGACATGTTACAAGAATGCAGAATGGTGGCTTTGTGAGAGGATGTGTCAGTCAGATAGGAGGGCAGGAAAGGCATTAGTTAGGATAATGGACAGGATTGTAGATAGAGAGGAAATGTGATGGTCACATTCCAGGTTTAGTAAACTTTCATATTTATCATTTGCTGTCATTGATCTTTTACATCTGTTCTCCATCCATTTACTTTTTATGCTTTTTCTATTTTTCCAGAAAGAATTGTCTCCTCCTCCTCTTCCTCCTCTTCAACCTCTTCACAAGTTGTCACACCCTCAGCAGCCCCAGAGGAAACTAATGCTGATGAAGGGAAGAAGCAGCAGCCTCTTGAAGACACGGACATGCGTAGAGGTGTATTCCGTCATCTGTCTTTACGAAACTCATGGCACATCTTAAACCTTTGTCTGGTCTGGTGTATTACAGAAAGTTTAGCCTTTGTAACAGCACCTCCATGCCTTCTCTCATATAATTTTTTTTTTTTTTTTTTTACAACAAAGGAGACAGCTCAAGGGCACAAAAAAAGGAAACAATAATAAAAAAAATGCCCGCTACTCGCTGCTCCTGAATCCTGAATTTTGTTTCTTTTCCTTCATTTTCTTATGCTTTAATTTCCTTCTTGGTCTTCTTTGTTTTATTCTTTTCCATTGTTTATATGTATGGTCCTTTTTTTTAGCCAAATGAATCGTATGCACAACTAAACATTCCACCACATCAAACTATCTTGTGACGTAACATAATTTATTTCTTTATTGCAGACTTTCTCGAGTTAAACAGGGCTGCCCTTGGCTTGGCCCCCACAGCCTCACCAGTGAAGCAGGGACAGGAGCCACAGCAAGAACAGCAACCCCAACAGCAGGAACAGCAACCACAACAGCAAGAACAGCAGCAGCCCGAACCACACACAAGTCAACCTGTGATGGCAACCGAAACCGTTCCAAAATCTGAACTCCTGCAGCAGCTGATGAGTGAAGCGTTGAAGAAGGTGCTCGCGGAGAACCCAACCCTCGCCTCAACGGTCGACGCCTCAGCCATCCGCATCGGCATCGACCCCATAACTCATGAATCGCCGGAGGGAAGCAAGACCAAGAAGCTTTACCCTCGGCCGCCAGACACGCCAAGCTACAACCCCACGCCCATAAGAGAGCTGAAAAAGAGAAAGAAGTCCGTGGATGGTGAGAGCAGCCTTGCGTATAACCCAACGACACTTAGCAGCCTGAGGGAAGCCAAAGGGAATGGGGAGGAGGAGGACGGTGCTGTGATGGGTGAATTCTCCTCCTCCGACAGTGAAGAAGTGGAGGAAAAACACGATGACTTTGACCTATTGGAGGAGGTTCTTGCCGAGCACTCCATGAACAATAAGGTGAAAGTTAAGAAAAAGAGGGTGAAGGAACTTGGGAAACTCCAGTACAGCTTAAGCAACACAGACAAGAAGACAGTGGATAATAACGTCTTGATCGCTGATGCCAAGAAGCTGACGGACAAGGAGGTGAAGAGGTATGAGGTGTCTCAGCCGGAGAGTGTGAACAAGGTCATAACAGACGGCCCTTACTTCCTCCCCCCGTCGCCTATATTCACCTCCTCCAGCGATGGATTTGAGGCTTTTAACTCGAGAGCATCATACCAGGAGGAGGAAGAGGAGAAGGAAAAGGAGGAGAAGGAGAGCGTACCGGATAAGCCTGCCCCTCAAACTGAGCCCACAAAAACAAACAGCGAGGCAACGGTTGATAAAAACACAACACCTAAACAAAGCCAAGAGCCCAGTAAGCCAAGTTCTCAGCCCCCCAGCGAGAAGAAGGCACCCAAGGCGACAGGACACACCCATCTCCCTAAGTTACTGCCGACGCTTGATGCCCCAAAACTTGCCAGGCCTAATGTACGGAACTGGATCCCTCTGGTGAGAAACTCCATCCCAGCACCTGATGTCACGAAGAGCAATGATCACCTGGATGAGATACTAAACATGATGGATGGGGACAACACCTCGAACAAGAGAAAGTCGAAGGAAAGTGAAAATCAGACAAGCCAGAAGGACTCGGAAATCGTAAGACCGAGAAAGAAATATAAAGTGGATCTGAACAAGGAGATCGAGAGCCTGACCAACCCAGCCGTGGACCAGGTGAAGGAAGCAGTGACGCCGGAAAAGGATGCAACCAACCACCAAACGGAGTCAACCAATAGTGTGGACGGGGACGAGAAACAGAGCACGAAGGAGAAAGACGAGGGTGAGGAGACGCAACCAGAACCAAAGGAGAAAGAAGCCACCAAGAAGACATCCACGAAAGACTCAGAGGACAAGGAGAAGGGAAGCGAGAGTGAGGCAGCGTCAGAATCCGAGAACAGCGACGAGGACTCCCACACCGAGGAGAGCGAGGAGGACTCCAAACACCGACGAGCGAGACACAAGAAGAAGAGGAAGAGGAGTCGTTCCAGCTCCTCCGATGTGGACTACTCGCGCCACAGGAGGAAGAAGCGCAAGAGGAGCCACAAACGTCACCGCAAGAGGAGCAAGAGGTCAAGGAAGAGGCGGGACAGCACCTCGAGCCTCAGCGACCAAAGCAAGGATTCAGAGGAGGAGAAGGACGAAGAGGAGGAGGAGGAGGAGGAGGAGGAGGATGAAGTAGACAAGGATGATAGTGAAGAGGAAGAGGAGGATGACGATGACAAGAAAGACGAGGAAAAGAAAGACGAGAGCAAGGAAGGCAGCAACAGCGATGATAAAGATAGCAATGATGAGGTCGACCACAAAAAATTAAAGAGACACAGAAGAAAACTAAAACACTACAGGAAGTCAAAACACAAGAAGAGCAGACGCAAGGCCAAGCGGAAGAGGAGGAAGAGCTACAGCAGGAGCAGGAGTTCGAGTGGCAGCAGGGACTCCAGCAGAAGCAGAAGCAGGAGCAGAAGTTCAAGCAAGCATAGGAAGAAGAAAGGCAGAAGCAGACATAGGAGCAGAAACGTCAGCGATAGTGAGGAGAGGGACTCGGATCAGGACAGGAGCAGAAGTAGCAGTAGAAGTTCGAGCAGAAACAGCAGTAGGGTTCGGAAAGGTGGAGAAAGCAAGGAAAAGGACTCGAGTTCAAAGCATAAGGAACAAAGTAAATCCAAAGACGAGAAACTGGAGGAGGGAAAGAAAGGTGGTAGAGAGGAGAGAAAGAGCAGGGATAGAAGTGCGAGCAAATCACGACAGCATTCTACCGAGGACTCCACCAAGAACCACAGCCAGGAAGATGTCTCAATACCTATGCCTGTGGACCCCTCAAAGATCAAAGTGGAAAAGAATGCCTCAAATACCACCTTGATCCCTGACCTGTCCAAGGTGAAGGTGGAGAAGGAGGAGGAATCCGCATCGGAGAAATCGAATACTCACGGCAACGCTTCTGTACATAAAAGTAGTGATAAGTCTCATGAGGATAGGAGTAAAGTGTCGGAGAAGATACACGAGAGGCGGCGATCAAGCGCTGAGGAAAAACGCCGTAGGAGGTCGAGTCACGAGAGGAAGGACAGCACGGAGAGTACATCAGACAAGGGAGCTCAGAGACGGCAGAGTTCCGAGTCCAAGACCAGCGACGTCGAGGCCTCACAGCAGCGAAAGAAAACGGAGGAACGGAGGCAGAGTATCGACAAACCCAAAGCGACCCCACAGATCAGCTCAGAGCCGTCCGAAATGTCCATGTTTGACCTCGTTCTGGCCAGCACCAAGAAACCAAAGCCGAAGACTCTGATGGAGATCTCCCTATTTGATGCTGCAGCCAACGCGAGTACGAGCGACGGGGAGGAGCTGTCAAATGGCAAGGGTGTGCAGGTTGATCCCAAGAAGAAGAAAAAGGACTCCACCCACAAATCAAGCGTCGACAGCAGTGGCAAAAGCTCACATAACTCCGAGCACAAGTCAAGTAGCAGGACGCACAAAAGCTCAAGATCAGAAAAGGCTCCAGATTCTCACCACAAACCTGAAAAGAGTGAGAGCAAGTCATCACATTCCTCGTCCAAGAGCAAGAGCAGCAGTAGCCACCACAGCACCAGCACCTCCACCCCCAAGAAGTCAAGCAGCACCAGTAGTAGTAGAGAGAGCACCAGCAAGCACCACAGCACCTCCTCCTCCTCCTCCTCGTCCAAGCACACTGACACCACCACCACCACCAGCAAGAACAAGAAAGTCAGTGATCCAAGCAGGAGCGAAAAGGACACCAGTCGACACTCCAGCACGTCAAGCAGGAAGCATAGCAGCAGTAGCAGTAGTAACACTAAGCACCAGGACACCAGTAACAGCAGGAGGAGAAGCAGTAGCAGCAGTAGCAGTAAGCACAAGGAAGATAAGAGTGTTGTGTCTGCGCTGGTGAAGACTGGTGCGGGAAGGGAGGCAGCCAAGAAGAGGAAGGTGTTAGCGGAGGATGACTCAGATGATGGAGTTTCTGCCGATGATCACTTCTCTAATCAGGGTAAGAGGGAAGGGATGACAGGTATTCTTGCATCCTCCCTTTCTTTCTCTCCTTATTCATTATTTTATCTACCTCCCCCATATAGGAAACCATGTAAAATATCTATGCATTCACTTATAATTAAATGCATAGTCTGTTTGTTTGTGAATATGCATCATTGGCTGTTATACTACCAATGATATATTTACTAGTTTGAGACTTTGATATAGTGTTGGATTTCTCAGTCATGTTCCTATGCCACTATTAGCTAAATATAGAAAATTGTTTGGTGGTGTGTGTGGTTGACCCTTTGGTAGAGTGTGTGTGTGTGTGTGTGTGTGTGTGTGTGTGTGTGTGTGTGTGTGTGTGTGTAAGTTCTGTTGATGCAATTGTGTGTGTATGTGTGCTTGTATAACTTGTGGTGATGTAACATATGTGTGCGTGTGTGTGTGTGTGTTTGTGACTTCTGGTGTGTGTATATGTATGTATGTATAATTTGCAGTCGTATGTATGTGTGTATAACTTATGGCATGTGTATGTATGTGTACCTTGGTGCTATATATATCTAACTCAAAATGGTAGGAATGTTTATATTTTACTCACTATTTATTATTATCACTTTTTTTTGTTTATTTTTTAATTTTTCTTTTTTTTTCCGTAAGTCGCTGCACCATTTAACATGTCGCGCCTTACACTGGCAGGCGACTCTCCGCTGCCAGACCTCTCAGTGCTGGACGAGATCCCGCAGGACGACTGGGAGCAGATGCTGAGCTCGGAAACCATCAACGCCGCCCGGGAGGTGCTGAGTGCCGAGACTTTGTTGTGTTACTGAGCCAGATGTTGTGTTTATTTATTTAGTTAGTTAGTTTTAGTTACTGTCGTGATCATAATACTGGACTTATTCGGATCGGAGTATCAACTATTGGTGTCTTTAGTTTCTCTGTGTTTTATATGCTGTTATGGATTATTTATTTGTCTTGCAGTAAGTTAATGTAGATGAATGTTTCTCACTTCTCTGTCTGTCTGTTTATTTATCTATGTTTCTTCTCTATCTATCTATCTCTTTAATTACTTTCTTCATCTTTCTACTTATTATTTAACTTTATCCTCCTTCCTTACTTTCTCTTGTTCTCTCTTCCTCTTCCTATGCATCCTTACTTTGTTTTGTTCATTCCCCCTCTTCCTATGCATCCTTACTTTGTTTTGTTCATTCCCCCTCTTCCTATGCATCCTTACTTTGTTTTGTTCATTCCCCCTCTTCCTATGCATCCTTACTTTGTTTTGTTCATTCCCCCTCTTCCTATGCATCCTTACTTTGTTTTGTTCATTCCCCCTCTTCCTATGCATCCTTACTTTGTTTTGTTCATTCCCCCTCTTCCTATGCATCCTTATTCTGTTTAGTTCTTTCCCTTTCTTCCTATGCATCCTTACTTTGTTTTGTTCATTCCCCCTCTTCCTATGCATCCTTACTTTGTTTTGTTCATTCCCCCTCTTCCTATGCATCCTTACTTTGTTTTGTTCATTCCCCCTCTTCCTATGCGTGTAATTTCCACATCCTTATCACAACTCACTCACGCACCCTTCTCCCTGCAGACTCTTGACTCGGACAGTGATGAGGTGGATCACAATGATGCCGGCATCATGGAGGAGTGCATGAAAATGTTTAATGAGTTCCAGCCCGGCACCAACCCCCTAGAAAACCAGGTCCTCCCCAAGAAGGTAAAAGAACATCGCCTTAAGCTCTGTTCTGAAAAGATGGTTGTTGTTCGTATCTCATAAGCGCAATCATGTATGAGGACTAGATTCGTGACTCGGAGATATATTAGTATGTTTAGTATCAGTATTTAGTAGTATGTTTAGTATTAGTATGAGTACTCAGAAGTTTAGCATTAGTATTTTTATTTTAGCATTGGTATTTAGTTTAACATTAGTATTTAGTAGTTTAGCATTAGTATTTTTATTTTAGCATTGGTATTTAGTTTAAGATTAGCATTTAGTAGTTTAGCATTAGTATTCAAAAGTTTAGTATTGGTATTTAGTTTAAGATAAGCATTTAATAGTTTAGCATTAGTATTCAGAAGTTCAGCATTGGTATTTAGTTCAAGATTTGCATTTAGTAGTTTAGCATTAGCATTCAAAAGTTCAGCATTGGTATTTAGTTCAAGATTTGCATTTAGTAGTTTAGCATTAGCATTCAAAAGTTCAGCATTGGTATTTAGTTCAAGATTTGCATTTAGTAGTTCAGCATTAGTATTCAGAAGTTCAGCATTGGTATTTAGTTTAAGATTAGCATTTAGTAGTTTAGCATTAGTATTCAGAAGTTCAGCATTGGTATTTAGTTTAAGATTAGCATTTAGTAGTTTAGCATTAGCATTCAAAAGTTCAGCATTGGTATTTAGTTCAAGATTTGCATTTAGTAGTTTAGCATTAGCATTCAAAAGTTCAGCATTGGTATTTAGTTCAAGATTTGCATTTAGTAGTTTAGCATTAGTATATTCAGAAGTTCAGCATTGGTATTTAGTTTAAGATAAGCATTTAGTAGTTTAGCATTAGTATTCAGAAGTTCAGCATTGGTATTTAGTTTAAGATTAGCATTTAGTAGTTTAGCATTAGTATTCAGAAGTTCAGCATTGGTATTTAGTTTAAGATTAGCATTTAGTAGTTTAGCATTAGCATTCAAAAGTTCAGCATTGGTATTTAGTTTAAGATAAGCATTTAGTAGTTTAGCATTAGCATTCAAAAGTTTAGTATTGGTATTTAGTTTAAGATAAGCATTTAATAGTTTAGCATTAGTATTCAGAAGTTCAGCATTGGTATTTAGTTTAAGATTTGCATTTAGTAGTTTAGCATTAGTATTCAGAAGTTCAGCATTGGTATTTAGTTCAAGATTTGCATTTAGTAGTTTAGCATTAGTATTCAGAAGTTGAGCATCAATATTTAGTTTAATGTTAGTATTTAGTAGTTTAGCATTAGCATTCAGAAGTTCAGCATTGGTATTTAGTTTAAGATTAGCATTTAGTAATTTAGCATTAGTATTCAGAAGTTCAGCATTGGTATTTAGTTTTAAGATCAGTATTTAGTATTTAGTTGTTTAGTATTAGTATGATTAGTATTAGTATTACATGTATGATTTCTTACCTCAGATCAAAGCCCCAACAGAGGAGAGCAAGGAGCCCACCTCAGCCCTTAGCAAGCAGAGAAAGGCGCGGTCATCCTCCACTGGGAACCTCATCCTCAAGAAGCCCTCAGGTTCACGCCACCAAAGAAACAATCCCATGCAGGTGAGAAGATGGGCTCACTAACTCTACCTCTACCTTTGTTTTCTTTCCCTTTTTCTTCTACTTCCTACGGTCACTTCTAATGATTCTTCTCCCTAAATTGACCTCGCTTCTGGCCGCTCATTCTGGTTTCTTTCATTAGAGCAGTTTTTAGCAGGCTGTTTTTGTTGTTGTATTTGTTTTTCTCCCTTGAACTGCTTCCCTTGCTATATAAAAAAAAAAAAAAAAAGCAAGGGTACATAGCAGAAAACAGAAATTCCTCCCCCTTAAAACCACTCCTAGACTGCCCTTTTTCTTATAGGACTAAAGACAAACCGTTTCTATATCTGTATCTTAAGTGCATATTTCTTGTTCTTCTATGGTACTGCTTTATCCCCGTGCAGAAAATGGTGGAGAGGTACCAGAAGTTGAAGGAGGAGCTCAAGTTGAAGGAACAGCAGATCAACCACCTTCAAGGAGCGTCGTCGGCTGTCTCCTCCAGTTCCACCAGCAGGACCAGCATAGCGGCAGCCTCCTCCTCCACCCACCACGGCCCCGCATCCCACTCCTCCTCGGGTAAGCCAAGTATATATGCGTTGTCCAAGTCTTCTCGGGTCCTCATAATGTACGTCGATGCTATACACAATTGCATACATGACTTTAGTTCTTTCAAGAGGGAAGTATCAAGACACCTCTCCATCCGAGTTTCACCTGGCTACCTTTTTTTATTTTATTTATTTATTTTTATTTATTTATTTATTTATTTATTTTTTACGTCTTCGCCTGTAGCGCCGGTAGGCTTTCTTCAGGGGCCTGGTGGTTGACCCAAGCCCGTCATGGCGCAAGCTTTTTTTATTTTTATTTTATATAGTGCCGCTATTTATGCTTGGCTCATGCTGCCCCCCGGAACTCATTCTTGATTCACTTGGACGGTTTCTTCTAGAGTCCGGGTTGATGGGTGGTCTTCAGGACAGCATGTGGGTAGTCTTAGGCCACTCGGCGGTGACTGAAAAATCCCAGGTGGTAGCGTGGGGATTCAAACCACCGTCATCCAGCAGGCAGTGAATGTGGGGCCCGCACACTAACCACTCAGCCACCACCTACGGCACGCTCTCATTAGTCCCTCGTAACATACATACTAAATACTACACACTCTATATATCTACATGCTTTCAAGAGGAATATCAAGACCCTTCTCCATCTAACTTTGACCCTTTTTCAGCTAGGTACTCAATCGGCTATGGTAGTCCCTAAATTAGTCCCTCATTATATATCATCACCTTTGTAAACAAGCCGCCTGAGTCATTATTTTCTACTGTACAGGAAATCAGAAAAGAACTGCCATTATCTCATTTGTCTTAAGATTTAGGCAGAAATGAAAAGGCCAATTCTAGAACACTCAAACCCTGAATAGCGAAGGCAACTCTACAAAAATGGCCGTCATGTTGAAAAATTGATGTTGACAAAAACCTGGAAATCGCTGAAAAGTGAGTTAGGCGATTCTTTTATGAGGGTGACGATATATAAATACTGCACACTCTACATACAAGCTTTCAAGAGGAGTATCAAAACGCCTCCATCTGGTTTTGACCCTCTTTCTACTACCCTGTTAGCTAGAGTAGACCATTATTGATTGATTGATTAGATAGAGATTAGATTAGAGTAGACCCTGGTTGATTGATTGATTAGATGGAGATTAGATAAAGACCCTGATTGGTTGATTGATTGAGTATAGTGATTAGATAGAGCAGACTGATTGATTGATTAGAAGGAGATTAGATTACATAAAGACCCTGATTGATTGATTGATTGATTGATTATAGAGATTAGATAGAGAAGACCCTGATTGCTTGATTAGATGGAGATTAGATTACATAAAGACCCTGAATGATTGATTGACTGATTGATTATAGAGATTAGATAGAGAAGACCCTGATTGCCTGATTAAATGGAGATTAGATTACATAAAGACCCTGATTGGTTGATTGATTGATTATAGAGATTAGATAGAGCAGACTGATTGATTGATTAGAAGGAGATTAGATTACATAAAGACCCTGATTGGTTGATTGATTGATTATAGAGATTAGATAGAGTAGAGCCAGATTGATTGATTGATTTTGACTCTCTTCCACCTACTCTATCAACTACAGTATACCTTTATTAGTCACTTTAGGAGCAGCAAGTAGCGGGCTTTTTTATTATTGTTTCCTTTTTTTGTGCCCTTGAGCTGTCTCCTTTGTTGTAAAAAAAAAAATGTATGATAATGAACTAAGCCCCTCGTGATAAGGTTAAGGAACTGAGTTAGCTAATTTTGTTATTTTATTTTGTTTTTTGTTATTTTTTTGTTATTTTATTTTGAGTTGAATTAGGGAATATTGATGGGAAAGAGGTAAAAATGGTTGTCTAAAAAAATGAACCAGAGTACAGTTGTCCCTCAAATAGTACGGTTTCCAATAGTTCGGTTTCAGTTTTATGTGGATTTTCATAGAAGATTTTTTTAGGATTTTTAAATTTCCCGGCGAGCAGAAAATTTAAAAATCCTTAAAAGATCTTCTATGAAAATCCGTATAAAATTGAAACCGTACTATTTGAAGGACGACTGTATTAAAAAAATCATTCCACATTATCTCTGTCGCAGGAAAAATCAAGAAACGCATTGCTCACGTGGCCAATGTCAGCTCCCTCCTCATGGCCCAAGGGAAGATCCGGAACCACACCTCCTCCAGCGCCAGGAACAAGATCTCCCCCAAGGTAGCCAGTGCGTCCGGGGTCATTCCAGAGACCACGGCGCACACGGTGGCCAAGGGCGGCAAGAGGGTCGCCCACTTGCCCAAAACGGTGAGTTAGCTTGTTTTCCTCTTCTTTTTTTTTACAGCAAAGGAAGCAACTCAAGGGCATAAAAAAATTAAAACAGAAAAATGCAAACCCTTGTCCTCAGTGTCACCCTCGTCACCATCATCCACTCGGTCACATCCCATCAACCCCAATTGCACCCCGTCTACCCCAACCACACCCCATCAATCCCAGCCACACCCCATCAACCCTAGCCACACGCAAAAACAATCTCGCCAATCTGATTTACTATAGCAATTTATTTAACTGCTGAATATGGCTCTGCACCTAAATTGAAACATGCCATGACGACCTTTTTCCCGCCACTTAATGCATGTGTTTTGCAGGGCACGTTAGCTCGGCCAATCATCCAGCCTGAGCATGGGAGTCTGGTCCCTCAAAACATCCGCCAGCGCTACCTCAACGCCCTGATAGAAGAGTGCAAGAAATTCTGCTCCGAGAGGGAAGCCTTCAACATTGTAAGTGAGCCAGATTTCTGTAGTATTAATTTCTCTGTAATCAAATAGAATGGGTCACATTAGCATCACAGAATAGGATAGTTGCAGCAGCTCTACCTCAATGCCCTGATAGAGGAGTGTAAGAAATTCTGCCTTCAACCTTGTGAGCCAGATTTCTGTAGTTTTAATTCCTCTGTAATCAAATAGAATGGGTCACACTAGCATCACAGAATAGGATAGTTGCAGCAGCTCTACCTCAATGCCCTGATAGAGGAGTGTAAGAAATTCTGCCTTTAACCTTGTGAGCCAGATTTCCGTAGTTTTAATTCCTCTGTAATCAAATAGAATGAGTCACGCCGGAGCCTTACAATAGGAGAGTCTGGCCATCTTCAACACAGGTGCCATGTCATTAGCAGAAGAGCGGCACAAAATTCATATTGACGCAGATACAATGGGTCGTATCATAAGACATTTCGCCGCCCAAGAACACATATTTGACAAGGCTTTCGTAGGAGTTGTGGGCATATCCGGTAGTAGTTTTATGACCCTGGTGGTAGTTTGACCCTTCCTCTGTACCATGACCCTGAAGAAACACTCATTAGAACCTGACTGACCCCCTCTTTGACCTTTAGAAATAGCTGATGTGAGAAGCGAAAGTGTCTTAGAATACCGACCAAAGTGTTTTTATGCTCTGTAATGCTCTAAGTGTGGTCAGGGTCTTGAAGAAGTACATAAATCATAAAAGACTATTGGAATCAGCATCAGTATGAATTGTGCACATCTCTTGGCCAAACTCTATTGCTCCTGGTCACACTACACACCCACACGTCCGTCAGCCGCCCCCTAAAGAAAGAATTGTTATCCCCAAACTCAGGCGGCGGCGGAGGAGCGAGTGTGTTACCAGCGAACGCCATCCCGCATGGTGTACCTCAACCTAGTGGTGAATGCCGTCAAGAGGCTCAGGACGCAGAAGCAGGCAGGGGAGGGGGCCCAGGAGCTACTTGACCAGGACCCCCAGTGTGAGCATTTGTATTGTTGTGTATTTATTATTTTCTTTACCGCAACGGAAGCAGCTTAACCCGTCCCGCTGAGATTGGCACAGATTTGGCCTTCACTGGTAGCCTGGTAACATATACTCCCAGGTCCTTCTCTGCCTCTGTGGTGGATAGTGGAGTGTTTCTCATGTGGTATTGGTATGCTGGATATCCTCTCCCAAGGTTCATGACTTTACATTTTTCTTCATTGCATTGTAACAACCACTTTTTGTTCCACTCCTGTAGCTTGGCGATGTCTTCTTGCAGGAAATCCTCTCCTGCAAAAAGAAGTTAGAATCAGGTAGTGAGTGGCCAAAATAGAGGGTCAGGGTTATATTCTTAAACACTTCTCCCCCAAGCATACATACTTAACCCCTTGACTGGGGATTTCCTACAAGAAGACATCACCAAGCTACAGGAATGGAACAAAAAGTGACTGCTACAATTCAATGAAGAAAAATGTAAAGTCATGCACCTTGGGAGGGGATATCCAGCATACCAATACCACATGGCAAACACTCCACTATCAACCACAGAGGCAGAGAAAGACCTGGGAGTATATGTTACCAGGCTGCCAGTGAAGGCCAAATCCGTGCCAATCGCAGCGGACGGGTTAAAGACTTCTGCCATGGCCACTGTCTGGGAGTTCTAGCGGACATGGTGTCGGTGATATAGATAGATACGTATGTGTTAGAATGGAATACAGTAGCATGTCTCCATCATCCACAGTTGTTCTATATCAGACATTTTACAGTGGCAGAGAAGATGTGTATAGAAGAACCATCGTCATCGTCCAGCAAGCCCCAATCCTCGCCTTCACCCTCGTCATCCCCATCATCCACCCGGCCCCACCCCATCAACCCCAACCACGTGCGGCTGTCCCACTCCACTGTGCTGTCCTCAGGGGGCTGCAGAGGCTCCTGGAGCATTGAGAAGTCTAAAAAGAGTGCCAGCAGCCTCGATGCAGCTCTGAAAGGTACCACTGAACCTTCGCCACACTCGGATATTTGTCTAGTTTTAGTGTTTGAGTCTACTGAAAATGCTGCACCATGGTATATCCTTAGGCAGTCACTGTTACTATCGCAAGGAGTGTGGCTGTTGATCTCCACCAAGAACTTAAATTATCCTATTTAACTTTGTCACCTTAGGAATATGACCTTAACTTCCTCTTTTTTGATAAACTTCCTTATTTTCCCCTATGGAGTTAGACAGGTTGTGTGTCTCTCATTAACGGCACATTTTGTATTTTCATTTTAAGGTGAAACCTTCTACAAGCACCTGCTGAAGTATGTGCTGACGGAGGAACAGCTGGGGGAGAACGGGTACCCTGGTCCTGACCCCGAGGAGAAGGGGAAAGCTATTGTCCAGAAGGTAGTCATCCTTTTAGTCCTTGGGTGGTCCTGTGAAGCTTTTTGTTTGCATTGAACGTGCATGGCCTGACATGTTCTTTGAGGATGGTGATTGTGACTCGCACTGTCATTATCACTTGAATTTTGGGGGACGGGATAGTGACTGTACCTTTGTTCTGTTTCTTTGGGTTGACTTTTAGAATGATGTGCTCAGTAGCAGAAGGGGATTTCGTGCCTCCCATAGCAAATTGTAGTTTTTGTTGGGAAGGACTGCTTTGACCCAAAGCCAAGCCTGGGTTAAGCCTCAACTGTAATGCTTCTAATGTGCCTCTACAGGTTTACTCGTAATAAATATTTTTTGGATTTGTGAAAGTTTTTTTGTCTATATGGGTTTACAGTAACTTGTTTTGTGTCTCCTCAGATTGACACTCGCAAGAAGATCAGCCCAAGTGCCTTAGAACGCTACTGTGACCGCTGCTCTGTGCTCTACAGTGTAGACAAGTGGGGGTTTCCCAAGAGCAGCGCACCTTGCGTGTTCCACTGGGGGCGGGCGTACAAGAAAAGGAAGTATGGCCTCTTTGAGACCTCTTACTCCTGCTGTGGGGGCGAGCAAGGGTCAGAGGGCTGCAGTCAGGCCACCACACACGTGTCCCAGAACTACAACCCCAAGAACCTGCGCGGCTATGTCAGGACGATCAGCAAGGACATGTCCAGCAGCAACAAGGAACTGTATGCCTTGGGTGAGGAAGGGAGGCCAGTGTGTTAGGTGGATGAGGAATGTCACAGTAATGGGTGCACAAAGAATGTGAGAATACAAGACAAGCAGGAATAGTAATTGTTGAGTGAAGTGAGTACAGTAGAATGTCAATTTTATGCCTGGTAGGTACCAAAGAAACTTGTGCCAAGTTGCATTATGATTTCAATGGGATTTATTTGTTTGGTACCAGAGAGAAACCCCTAATTCTAAATGTGCGCTTATTGACTTAGAATTTTTTTGAAAATGATGAGGTAGGGAATATCTGAGGACAAGTTGTTGCTTCAATATACTGCATGGCCGGCATGCTACACTGGCCGTGCACTCTAACACTGAGTTACCTGTCACCCATGGCTAGACTGTGAGATGTGCTACACCACCGAGGGCAACGAACTCACGCGGGTCACTGTCATTGCCTGGGACGGCAACGTTGTGTACGAACAGTTGGTGAAGCCTGACAACCCCATCCTCGACTACAACACCAGGTAGGCCCGTCATTGTCGTTGTAGCACAGACTTATTCATCAGCAGTGGAGTTTACCTTTAAACTATCTTTTCTGTTGACAATGCATCACTAACTGCCACACCAATAACTCAATGTGGTATGTAGGTTTTCAGGGATAACAGAGAGTGACATGGAGGAGGTGACGCTTACCATTCGGGACGTTCAGGCCGCCCTGTTGGCACGATTCTCCGACAAGACCATCCTTATTGGGCACAGCTTGGAGTCTGATCTCCATGCACTCAAGGTGAGATAGAGGGCCGATTACAAGTCGAATCCGAAATGTTTCGGGTCCCTACAGAGTTTGGGATGAATAACTCTTTAGGGACCCGAAACTTCTCAGATCCAACTTATAATACGGCCCAGAGTTGTATATTTTATTTTATCTTTCATTTGATTGGGGTCTGAGCAGCTCCTTGTTTACATCTATATATACAACACTTATTTATTTACATTGCCTGTAAGGTAGTAATATGTGAAGATTATTCTGACTAACTTTTCTCCTCAGCTGATCCACAACACAGTCGTGGACACGAGTGTGGTGTTCCCACACAAGATGGGAGCCCCTTATAAGCGTGCCCTGAAAAATCTAGCAGCAGAGTACCTCAAGAGAATTATTCAAGATGATGGTAATTTGTTCCTTTTGTTATTAATTCAGATCTACTTACACAGAGTCTCCTCTACTTACAAACAGATTAATTTCCAAGCAGCCATTTGTAAATCCATAGGTGTATACAGTGTCAATATATACATGAACACAGGAAGAATTCATAGTGTGCACTAGTAAACATTTGAATGATGCCACTAAAATAATGAACTTTTGGTTACATCTCGGGGCTTCCCGCGCTGTATTGCCACCACCACGCGCTGGACTATGAACTAAACCTTGTGCCAAAAATTTTAACTTGAGGGCAAAATGCTCAGATCATCGAAGGCTTGCAAGAAAACGTTCATACATATGAGTCTCTCTAAACTGAAGTGCTGTGCTTATCTAATAATTAACTGAAGTACATTTATGTTGCTTCCATACAATAGGTGTTAAACCTGAATAAGCCAGCAGAACAGTTCATAACAGTATTCATTTTGTTTTGTCATGTGGCTCCTTCTTCACAGTTTCGGGTCATGACAGTGCGGAGGACGCTATTGCTTGTTTGCACTTGATGCAGTGGAAGGTAAAGGAAGACTTGAAGGGCTTCTCCAAGTAATTATACATTAGAGGTGAGTATTCTTGAGGCAGTTTGAGGAAATATTTCTCCTTAGTACAAGATTGCCTGTATATTAGGAGCTGACTTTCTTTCTTTTCAGTGGGGCCACTTAGTGAAATTGGATGTAAATATGAGAGCTTCATGGACTGTGGCTTGTTTCCTTCCCTCAAGTGGAAAGGTTGTTATGTTGAGTGTCACATGAGAGCAAGTTTATCTGTTACGTACCTGGATATTCAGCTTCATCTGCAGCAGGGCTTTGTAACATAGCAAGTATTGTAAATAACAGTGTTGTTCTGCCCTCAATGGTCACTGGGCCAAGATAGAGAACTTTATTTTTCTTTGGTTTAAAGAATCATAGGAGACAATTACATGTTGATTTTAAGATCAAAGTAATCGTAACTTTTTATATAAAAAATGTTATAAGCTATATATTACTTTAAACATAACTTACAAATATAAACTTATAAGAGTTTCGGCAACAATGGCATAACCATTTTGTGATCAGCATGCCATAGGTTAGAGAACTGTTATGTGTGTTGTTAGTGAAGGGCATTTGTTATTTGTAAAGTGAAGCACAAAATAGGTAAGGGTACTCTTGGCAGCTGTATAATTTATTCATGGCAGTAAGTAAGGGTTCATGGTACAAATGGACTTCATGTATTTATATGATTCATATCAGTCTTCATTTTCATGGTTCACCTTAACAGTGTGGTCATTCTAGTCAGGCACTAATTTAAGCAATAATACACTAGAAATCTACTGTGTCATTTTGATCATTGCTCAGCACACACCTCAGCAGGTTTAGCCAGATCACGAGGAGACTAGTAATTTCTTTTAAGAATCTGAAAAGTAGGCTTTTTTTTTTATTATTTAGTGTAGCATCTCGGCACCAAGAGAAGTGTACAGCATTGAGGTGATGTCTGGCGGGCAGTGCTGAAGGCTTGCCCACCCCCAGGGAGTTATTCTCATTTATTGCCTTGGTTCAGTTACCTCTGAATAGTGTGTCTCCGCAAGACTTTACAGAAAGAAAAACTGCAGTGTGTATTAGATGATGTCTAAGTCCTCTTGGGAAATAGTCAAATGTTTGGAAAATTATACAAGAAGTGATTTTAACAACACCATATATTTCTTACCACTGTACATATGATACATAAAATAAGAACTACCCAAATGCTTGCAAGTCTTCGGTGTATACATTGATTACCAGTGAGTTACTACCAAAGGAAAGCCATAGTTACTAATAAACATACATCGGTAGCCACCAGACTGACAAGGAGTATACATACTTATGAAATTATGTATGATTTGAATAGTTTGCTACCTGTAGAGAATTGGCTACAAAAACAAGAGTGCATATACATTTGGGTACTTCTTAAATATAAGACGACTATGTAAATATTGGGAACTGTTTGGTCACATGAATACCTGGAATGTCTGTTACTTAAAATGGGAAACACTGACTTGTGACACAAATATCCCACAACACATTCCAATAAATATCTAATATTCAACATTTCTGATACACACACAACACCACAATGGGATTTAAATAATATGATACATTTTTTTAATTTACAACATGGAGGCTGAAGTAATTGGAGGAAAATATGTGACTGTTGCTTTCATATTTCAGTACCGTCATTTGTGCTAGTACATTTCAAAACCTCATTCTGTTGGTTAGTACATTTAATACAAATGTTCTCCTTCTAAGTGGACTATTATTTTTACTAAAACATTTGAATGCTGACTCCCTTGCAAAGAAGGGAGAAACAACTCATCTTTTGAAAAGCTCATGTACATGAAATTATGTATTCCCTTTGGTTCGTGAATAAAACTTGTACAGAATGACAAAAGAAAAGAAAACGGCTGAAAGTTTGTTTTTATACCCTCTAAAATGGGTGCATCAAGTGTCTGACGACAGTCATTTGTTCATTACACAACAGTTACTGTGGCTGTGGTAATACTTGTTAAAGCAGACAATTTGATCCTTAAAAGTTACCACTGATCAAACAGGGCAGCTGTCGCCATCACTAATTATGGCAGCACCGGAGTATTCTCTTAGGCAAGGACATGTTACAAAGTCAGCTGTTACTGCCAACCATCATTAAAATTCTTTACAGAGGAATTTCACTAATTATTCACTAGTCCTTCTTAAGTCAATGGATGTGAGTAGTCACAACCCTGGGACCAGATCATCCCTCAAAACATTACTAACTGATGATCTTTCAAAAAACCCTATGAAAAGGAAATTAAATTATCCTAAGGCTTAGTAGCTATGGCCAGGCAGCCTGGCTTGGCTTACAAGAGTCTGCAAACTCCCACAAACAGCTGCCTTGTGCTGTGTTGTAAAACTGCCCACCCAGTATGTAGTTTTAATCCACTCCTCTGGGTAAAGATTATGATTTCATTCAGAATATTTTAGGGTGTAATATTTCAGAGAAGTAAGTACGTACATGAAAAATCAGTTGCATTGACAATTTTCCACGTTTAATTTGTCAGCTAACCATTGGCATACATCACAGTTAATTCAATAAGTGACATCTTAAGTGTGCTCCCCTTGTTTTGAATGTATAGTTTTTACATGAGCTGCAAGATGTTAAACAAATTCCTATGAGTTACAATGGAAACTCAGGTATGGCCAATGATTACAACACTAAGGCCAATAATTTTGGAAACACTTACTGTGATGCGCTACATCTTGATGATGCACAAGACTTACTCGAAGACAAAGCTTGATGAAGTACAAGACTTAGTCTGAGACCGGGATCATGATAGGCTGTCCCTTGGGGTCGTCAAAGCGATCCATTGTCTTGATATCACTGAGCATGTAGAGGCCAGTGGTGAGGATGATGAGCAGCAGCAGTGTGGTGAGCAGACTGACCCAGATGGGCACCGTGAAGAACCCTACACAGTCCCAGGCTGGACCGAAGGTGCTGTTGCCAGCAGCAGAATCATGGAAGGCTTCCATCTGGAAATATTGGCAACTAAACCCCTTGACTGCGGATTAACTAAAAGAAGACATCACCAAGCTACAGGAATGGAACAAAAACTGGCTGCTACAATTCAATGAAGAAAAACGTAAAGTCATGAACCTTGGGAGGGGAAATCCAGCATACCAATACCACATGGGAAACACTCCACTATCCACCACAGAGGCAGAGACAGACCTGGGAGTTTTTGTTATTGGGCTACCAGTGAAGACCAAATTCATGCCAATCGCAGCGGATGGGTTTAGAGACTGTCATCACCCTCCCATGTGATTTACACTCAAGATGAGATCCATCCTGGCTTAGAAAATGGGTCAATGCACAATGATGATGCTGATGACTTACTGAATGCCAAATATCTCCTTACCTGAACACCTGCCATTGATACAATCATCATCTTGCCAGGAGTGCTGCCGTTTGTTGAAATGTAAATATTCTCGGAACAAGAGTAGGACATACCGATGGGGATACCCGTGATAGCAGGGCTTACCACCTGAAAAATATATTTGTGTTACTCCTAAAACTAATATTATATATAAAACTTGAATGCCACAATAAGCTGCAGTATTAATGGTTCAACTGAATTACGTAGAATCATAACCCCTATCATACTCACCCCCAAGTTGTACTGTTTAGCAGAGTTATTCAGGAGAACATCAACATCAGTAAATGACCATGAGCTGCTGGTAGCCTTGAAGTTAAATCTAAAGATAAAGAATAATGATTAAGTGTGACCATCATTACCAGACTCCAGACGCAGCACTGA
Organism: Eriocheir sinensis; assembly: GCF_024679095.1. NCBI lineage: Eukaryota > Metazoa > Arthropoda > Malacostraca > Decapoda > Varunidae > Eriocheir > Eriocheir sinensis. The sequence continues at coordinate 15,952,553 of NC_066524.1, forward strand.
TTACAACCAAACCAACAATGACACCATTAAAATTTCATCCAACCAGTGGAATGACATCAAATCCTCAAAGTAGCTCTGGTATATACAGCCCATTCTACGTGAAGCCTCATGTACTAACGTTAATATCAGTTTGGTGAAGTGTTCCATATGCCCCGTGAACTTCATATTGATCTGGGCTGTCCTGTCTGGGGTCGAAGGGTCGTCGCAGTGACCAGTGTCAGTTGAGGGCTGGTCATCAATGACTTCAACAATTTGTCTGGAAGACCAAAATCAAAGAGTTAGCCTCAAAAAATAGGGAAATTTACTTTTTTTTGCATGGGAAATATAAACAAGACATCATTATTACCACTGTATCCACCAGGCGGGATGAAGGATGCACCATTCAAGAAAAGTCATAAGTGCAGAAGAAAACATCACCCAGCAAAATAGGTTTCACCACCAGTCACACATCACCTATTTCTCCCTGTCACAACCAACACAGCCACTCACTGAGCTTCAAGTAATTCATCCAACTATCATTCTCAGCATCTATTCTAACATTGTGATATGAATAAATGCGAAACACTTGGCAGGTTAGAAGGTAGAGAACATTAACCCCTTGACTGCGGATTTCCTACAAGAAGACATCGCCAAACTACAGGAATGAAACAAAAAGTGGCTGCTATGATTCAATGAAGAAAAATGTAAAGTCCTGCACCTTGGGAGGGAATATCCAGCATACCAATACCACATGGGAAACACTCCACTATCCATCACAGAGGCAGAGACAGACCTGGGAGTATATGTTACCAGGATACCAGTGAAAGCCAAATCCGTGCCAGTCGCAGCAGACGGGTTAATCAAATTCCAACCACTCACTCCTCAGCAGACACGTCCACCCTGGCTTACCCCTCTGTTGTGTTGTCCATGATGGTGAGGGTGAAGTTCATTTTGAAGTAAAGCATGACACAGCTTTCACTGTGGAACCCTCGCTCCTGTGGAATTTGACCGGCGGCGCGACGCACACGCAGCCGCTCCTCGTACTTCTCGCTGTTGTCCTCCTGTGGTGGTGATGATAGTGACCAGAACCGTAGAATAAGAGAGTTTGGGGACCTTCATCACAGGCGCCATGCTACTAAACGAGCCATGTGTGGAGTTCAAACCGATACTGATATGATAGTTTTCTTTTCTTTTTTTTTTTAGGTATTTCTTCAAGGTCCAAACCAGACCTACATCACGCAAAAAAACACACTATTGTATCACCATCAATCTGAATTTCATGTGGCTCTTCAGTAGCAACATGGTACCTGAGATGAAGCTGGCTACTCTCTCCTCTTCTACTGCTTTGATGCGACCATAAATATAAGTAAAGCATATTCAACCACACACTCCCAGACCTTCCCTTACCTTGCCTTCCCCTCCTAATATAAGCCCCACACTCCCCCCTTACACCTCCCCTACCCATCCCCTTCCAATATACACCCCACTCTCCCCACACCTCCCTTTATCTTTCACCTTTCTCATCAATCACTGGGGGCAAACGCTCTTTAGTCAAGTATGCACGTTAAATCATCGTTGAAGTTATGAAATCATTGTTCGGAAGTGTACACAAATACAGATTCCCTAAGCACAAAAGGAGTTGATATGTGACGGGAAAATGAAGATACTGGAACCAAACTTTTAATGGGTTTCACAGAATTTCGGAAGAGTTATTTTTTCAGTGACGTAACCCATTCGTAAAGTGAGGGCGGCCTATATCTTCCTAATGCTCATCTACATATAAGTTTAGTGAGCAAGAGGTGAGTAGCAAGCCACATCTCCATCCAGAACTGATCTCTCTTTTGGACGCTCTTTTTCAATTCGCTTTTATGGGAGCAATGCCAAGTGAGCTTTTTTGTTTTCTTTTTGTTTTTGCCTTTGAGCTGTTTCCTCTCCCATAAAAAAATGAACCCCTTGACTGCGGATTTCCTACAAGAAGACATCACCAAGCTACAGGAATGGAATAAAAAGTGGCTGCTACAACTCAATGAAGAAAAATGTAAAGTCCTGCACCTTGGGAGGGGATATCCAGCATACCAATACCACATGGAAAACACTCCACTATCCACCACAGAGGCAGAGTAAGACCTGGGAGTTTGTGTTACCAGGCTACCAGTGAAAGCCAAATCCGTGCCAATCGCAGCGGACGGGTTAAGAAAACAATGGTGACACCGATCAACTGTCTTACCACAGATGGCTTGAGGCCCGTGAAGATGAAGGTGAACTCCCTCTTGGCACCGACCTTGGAGATGACATTCTGCATCACTTCAACTGTCGGGAGGAAAGAAGAAACAACGTGCGATGAGTGTGAAGTGGAAGTAGATGACAGGTGTGGAGTCGGAGTCAGTAAAAACATCTCCAACTGCGTGTGATGTTGTGTGGTGTGGTGTGGCGGGGCTTGATTTGCTTGATGTTATTTTTATTATTTTATTTTTTTACAGTAATGGAGGCAGCTAGGTTTTTTTCCTTTTACTAATTTAACTAATATTTTTTCTTTGGTAGCAATTTACTTTCCTTTTTTTTTCTTACAGTAATGGAGGAAGCTATTTATTTTCTTCCTTTCTTTTACAGTGGAGGAGGCAGCTATTTGCATATTTTGTTTCTTTTCTTTTACGACCATCAGGCCCCATCAGTGAGGAAGCCTAATGGCACTATAGGCTGCGATGGAAAAAAAAAAAAAAAAAAAAAAGGAATAAATTAGTGAATATCGATATGGTAGTGTACTTCAGAAGGGGGGGAGGGGGAGAGGAGGGTGTAGTCGAAGTCGCAGTCAGAGTCGCAGCCTTAAAATTTCCTGGAGTCAGAGTCGGAGCAAGCCAAATTTTTTAGTACCCGACTCCACATCCTTGGTAGGAGATCTGAGACACTTCCTGCTATGGTGTCCGGTATGCACAGAAGAGAGATCAGAAAGTGTAAGACAGCAGCAACCATATATAGAACAAGAACACATCATTGGAAAATACGTGTTTGAAAATAATGAAATGAATAAGACGTCACCTGCTTTCTGGAGTGCATGGCTCCTGCTGGGGTTGGTGAGGGTGGAGGGAAGCTTCACCACCACCAGGTTGTTGTCCTGCTGCTTCAAGTCCAGGCCAGCAGCAGGCACCCCAGGCTCCAGGGTCACCACCTGAGACATGGAAAATCATTGGTGTTATTGTGACGTTACCAAACATTTCCGAGGAGTGGCTGGCTAGGTGTGAGGGAGCAATGGTGGCTAGGTGTAGACTGACCAAAAGTTCTTGAGGTTATCTATATGTGGCATCCAGAGGAGAAGGGGTGAAAGGGGCAAAGCTATTAAAACACAGTTAATTTTTTCTGTAGCTTTGGAAAACAGTCATACATTTAAGACCATGGACCCCTGACTCACGTTGTAGCCACGGGAGGGAAGGTCGTGAGCCAGGTGGGCGGGATCCTCCACTTTGGGCAGGTAGAGGTAGTGGCTGTTGGTCATCCACTTCTTCAAGGGCTGGAACTCTGTGGTGTGGCTCGACAAGTCCTCCACGCTCAGCTGGGGGTGGATGGGGAAAGGAAGGGCATCACAGTGATGACTTACTATAAGGTAAAATATGAAGTTGAAGTATTTAATTGAGATGTACAAAAGGAATGTAATGTTACAATGCTAACCTTAACATATGATAAGGAATTTGCTCTAACCGTACGACTTTACTCAATTCTTTTTGAAATACTAACACAAAGAGATTGAAAAATTTAACAACACCTACAAGAAAAGGAATATAATCTTACACTGATAATCTTAACACATTATTAGGAATTTGCTCTTAAGTGACTTTAATTCTCTTTGACACACTGAAACAAAGAGCCTGAAAAATTGGACACCACTTACCGCATCTTGGATAAAGAGGAGTACATTCTTGGGCTGAAACTCAGAGAGGTACTTGGACTGGAAGGTGGCGTAGTCAAGGGTCTGCAGTGCAGAGACGGCGCGCACACTTTCCTGATTCCTGTCAAGAAAATTGTCCAGTATTGCTTTTTTGGTCATAGCCAGATCCTGCAATAGTTCTAATTGGGAAAACTTTTGGAAGGGCGTAGTACTGCCTTTGAAACTACGATTATACTGCGGTGTCATTACAACGGCATTAGTGCACCTATATCAGCATCAGTTTCAGTGATGACAGAACAACATTCGGAATACATAATTATTATTATTTTTTGATTTTTTATTTATTTTTTTTTTTTTATATATATATAGTAGTGAAGGCAGCTATTGATGTTTTTTTTCTACAGCTACTTGTTTCTTTTTTCTTCTTTTTTTTACAGCTATTTACATTTTACTTTCTACAGCTACTTATTTATTTTCATTTATTTTTATGGTAATGGAAGCCGCATTTTTTTATCCTTTTATTTACTTAACTTTTTTGTTTTCTTTGGTAGCAATTTTTTTTTTAGTTATGGAGCCAGCTATTATTTCTTTTTTTTTCTCTTTTATTACAGTAAGCTATTTATACAACTATTTACTTATTTTTTCCTTTTTCTGATTTACAGTAATGGAGACAGCTATTCTTTTCACAGATATTTATTTTCTTCCTTTGTTTTTTTTTTTACAGTATATAATAGATGCAGCTATTTTTTTTTTTTTTTACCTTTTTACAGCTATTTTTTTCTTCGTTTAATCAATAGGAAAAACGGAAATAGGAAATATATGGGTGAGTAAGTAGGATAAATCAGTATAGACACAAAACAAATCATTAGAAGAAAAGGAAAAAGATAATAATAATAATAAGAAGAAGAAAGAAGGAAAAATAAGTACGAACGATAAATAAATAAAAAGAAAAGTAAAATGTTCTATACCTAACACTTATTTATAGTATTATCCTGTACTTACTGCCTAGGGTTCCATATTCAATAGAAAACCCGGATTAGAAAATATAAGACACAAAAGGAATAATTAGAAGAAAAGGGAAAAGGTAAAGAATAAGAAGAAAGAAGTAAGGACGAACTAATAAGAACGAGAAATATATAAAAAGAAAAAAAGTAAATTGTAAGAAGGTATGACTCGGCTAAGACGCATTTATATGAACAACAACACTAACACTTATTTATAGTATTATCCCTGTACTTACTGCCTAGGGTTCCATATCGTAATTATTTCACGTTTAATCAATAGAAAAACCGGGATTAGGAAATATATGGGTGGGTAAGTAGGACAAATCAGTATAGACACAAAAGGAACAATTAGAAGAAAAGGAAAAATATAATAATAATAATAAGAAGAAGAAAGAAATAAGGAAAAATAAGTACGAACGATAAATAAAACAGTAAAATGTTCGAAGGTATACCTCCCTTACGACACATTAATAAGAACAACTCCACCAACACTTATTTATAATATTATACTTGTAATTACTGCCTGGCGTCCCATATTACAATTATTTCACGTTTAATCAATAGAAAAGCCGGAAATACGGAATAAATTACTGATTATCGATATGGGTCTCTTCTATCTCCAATACCTCAACTATCACGCATTAATATATCACCACACTGACATTTATTTATAGTGTTATGCTTGTACTTACTGGCTGGGGTTCCATATCAAGACAGGAACGTGGTCTTTGGCTAAAACTCCACAAAATAGGGAGCACAGCAAAAGGATGACAGCCCTCCCTTCCATCTTCGATCAGGTGACTCCAGCAGGCAGCGTCCTACACCTCACTATAAACAAAGCGAGATTTTTACCTTAATAACCACTTTTAGACATGGTTGTTAACTTATATATTGTTTTTTAAGGATGTTTATAGGTAGGAAAGTAGGAATAAATGCGGTAATTTGTGTATATAAGTGAGGTTTGGGTGCCGTCTGCCATTTTATCGTACTCAGAGCATCATATTTACGGGTTTATAACGCTTAATAATTACCAAAAGACACCAATATTTAACGATTTTGATGTTAACTATAAATTAGTTTTATTACTGGGGTGCAAGAGGCAGATTTAAGGTCGGAAATTAGTAAATAAGAGGCCGAGTACGACAATATAGCATCGGTGGTCCGGGTGTGTGGCGTGACGCTGATTTTTTTAACGTTTCCAGATGTCGCACGCAGTCTCATATATACCAACGTCCGACCCCAAAACTGTCTCCTGGGGCCCAATAACTAGATTCATTTATATTTATCGTTAAAATAATTAGTTCCTGATGTTTCTTGTCAGTAGTTAGGAGTCAGAAACCGGTAAATACGAGGCTCTGGCAGCGATGGTCCGGGTCAACGTTGCCAGATTGTTTCACTCATCTTATTTTTCCCGACTGCCTACCCCAAAACTGTCTCCTGGGGCCCAATAACTAGATTAATTTATAGTTATCGTTAAAGTAGTTAGTTCCTGATGTCTCTTGGTAATATTTAGGTGTCAGAAACCGGTAAATACTATGCTTTGAGTACTACAATCTGGCAACGGTAGTCCGGGTGTCTTTCTCAACGTTGTCAGATTGTCGTACTCTGCCTCATATTTACAAACTTCCGACCCAAAAACTGTCTCCTGGGCCCCAATAACTAGATTCAATTATATTCATCGTTAAAATAGTTAATTTCTGAGTTTCTTGGCAATATTTAGGCGTCAGAAACCGGTATATACGAGTCTCTGAATACGATAATCTGGCAGCGCTGGTCTTTCCGAGGACAACACGGCCGCAGGATGGGTGAGGCGCCGCTCTTCCCTAATTTTTCTCACTTTACGCCATATTTACCTCCTTTAAACCCCTAGTGTGTATGCCATTATATATTTAAGCACCCAGGGCATATATAGTCTTGTGCTAATGCCCCCGTGAAGGCTTAAAAGCTAGTAAATAGGTGTTCATGAGGTGAGGTGGGCAGTCACGTGTGGTCATGGCGGGTCCGCGAAGGTTATATTTTTCCTTATTTTTACCGTTTCTTTGCCTCGTACTAGTTGGTTGTTGGTGTTATTTTATGGAGGTTAGTATTGGTGGTTATATTTTTCCTCATTTTTACAGTTTCTTTGCCTTGTGTTGGTTATTTGGTGTTTTGGGTGTTTTGTGAAGGTTATATTTTTCCTCATTTTTACCGTTTCTTTGCCCCGTGTTGGTTGGTCATCGTTGTTTTTGGTGTTATTCAGTGGAGGTTAGTGTTGCATTGTGTTCCCGTGCTTTGGAAATAAGTATTGGTGGGAAATGACATGCTGCGGTATTTTTCCTTATTTTTACCGTTTCTTTGCCCCGTGTTGGTTGGTTATCGTTGTTTTTGGTGTTATTCAGTGGAGGTTAGTGTTGCGTTGTGTTCCCGTGCTTTGGAAATAAGTATTAGTGGGAAATGACATGCTGCGGTATTTTCCTTATTTTTACCGTTTCTTTGCCCCGTGTTGGTTGGTTATCGTTGTTTTTGGTGTTATTCGGTGGAGGTTAGTGTTGGGTTGTGTTCCCGTGGTTTGGAAATAAGTATTGGGAAATGACGTTGGTGTACCGGTCATTTAGTGTGTGTGCCCACCTTGCAGAACAGCAGAACCCCAGACAAATTTTTGGAAGTGTTTTGTTTGACACTGCAACCAAAGAAGAGAGATAATATACACCCTATGTGGAAATGAAACTCCTATAAGATGAGAAAGTAGGAGTAGAAGTAAATAAGGGTAAATATATCCAAAGCGAAAAGTTAACGAGATGTAATTGTGAAGGAAAGTGGAAAATCAGAGAACAGGTCAAAGTGAACAGGGATGCTTGAAGGGAGTCATTGCAAAGGCTGTCCCCCCTGCAATTTCATTGTATAAAAATAATAAAAAAATCGCAGCAGTAGTTTTTTAGTGCCCGTTATTCAGTTGACTTCAGTATTCATTCTTGGGGAAGTCTCACTATAAATTATGTCAACCATGGCTAGTACTGTTAACTGAAGATGGTAATGTTAGTTTGCAGTCCGAGAGATTTAAGCCCAACAATATATTTTCTGAAACCAGCCATGCAGATGAAATATGTATGCTGTTAATTAGGTATGCCCATCTCACTGTAAAGGACACAAACAATAGGTTACTGTAATTTAGTGTTTTGGAGATTTTTTTGGTAGTGCTTGGCTCCAGTTGGTGTTCTACTATTTTACCATGACCTGTCTTGACCTCTTATTATCCTCCTCCCCCCCAGGCAAGCCACGTGGTATCCGCACTGCCCGTAAGCACGTGAACCACCGGCGGGAGCAGCGGTGGCACGATAAGGACTACAAGAAGGCCCATCTGGGGACCCGCTGGAAGGCCAACCCCTTCGGAGGTGCCTCACACGCCAAGGGCATCGTCCTTGAGAAGATGTGAGTACTCGCCGGACCTGGCTACTTATGTGTGGTGATTTTTACTATATCTTTGAGTTAATTTATGTATGTCTGTTTTCTATTGTTTGTTTCCATTTGCATCTTTACCATTTCCTATCTTTTCATGGTATTTGCATGATATTTACTCTCATCAATAAGTTACAATGTGCTGTTTAGTCTCTTGATTGTAGATTTAATTGGTTCATCTTCATTTACATTTGTTTTTATTAATTGTTACCATTGTCTTTTCCTTTTCTTATTTATGGTATTTCTGCAGTAAGTTTTAATTTGTTATTTAGTCTCATTTGAATATTAATTGAATTGGCATTTCATTTTTTACTCAGTTCATGGTTTGTACCTTACAGACTGACTCTAAGCCAGCCTGTACTCTACCAATAATCTTATTCTGTTAATGTTCTTAATTTTTTATCATACTGTCTTTTTCCCCCCAGTGGCATTGAGGCCAAGCAGCCCAACTCTGCCATCCGTAAGTGTGTGCGTGTCCAGCTGATCAAGAACGGCAAGAAGATCTCCGCCTTCGTGCCCAGGGACGGCTGCCTCAACTACATTGAGGAGAACGATGAGGTGTTGGTGGCCGGCTTCGGTCGTAAGGGTCATGCCGTCGGTGACATTCCCGGTAAGGAAACACACCTCTGTTCTCCCTCTTTAGCATGCCAGTAGTGTGGATGGCTTGTGAAATGCAGCGTGTGGGTGACATAAGTTTCTCTTGTGGTTATATATATTCTAACATCAACCTCTATTTAACCAGTCAATGTAAAAAAAGGTCATGTCAATTTAGATCAGACTAGAATGTTGGGGGATTTCAGAGTGAACTTGATAGTCTCTATGAGTGCTCCAATAAGTGGATATTGCAATTCAATGCCAACAAATTCAGCATCATAAATGTAGGAAATAAATAATCCCATTAGTAACCACAATACAGTACCATTTGAAGGGAAAAAAAGTCAAGCTGGATGTAGTCAGCCCTCCATATCTGAAGGTTTTGTGTCTAACCATTGAGTTTCTAATACAGATTAGATTCATTGACAGGGAGACAAGTATATCTCATTTTCAGGAGGTACCAAGTGTAAGCCAGCCGGCCTCATGTAGTCTCCTTAATCCTAGTGTCATTGTGTATAGTTAACTTATCCAAATCTAAAACAGTTTGTCTAGTTCTCACATGTATCCTCTAATTATGATACTGTTTTGTGTACTGAATATGTAATCTTGACGTGCTTTTGTTCCCCTACAGGCATCAGGTTCAAGGTTGTTAAGGTAGCCAACGTGTCTCTTCTCGCCCTCTACAAGGAAAAGAAGGAGAGGCCTCGCTCTTAAGTATGACATCTTAAATAAAAAAAATCCAAACGCAATGCTTTTCATGTTCCTAAGACTAGTCAGGTGGTTGACATAGCAAGGTTGTATCCAAATGTACTCCACAACAGTGACTGGGTGTTGAATGTTTGAATTGTTTTTTCTAAACACTAGATATCAGATTATGTAAAGATAACTCATTCCTTTGAGATAGTTTTATGAAGATGAGTAATGAAAAGAAGTAGGGAGAAGGATGGGAATCTTTACCACTTACATGAACATAGAGAATACTCATGGTAGGGTTGACAGGAACAAAAGATGGTGGAGTATTCTTAGGATTATACTGTGGTAGTTTTATCCCCAAGGAACAGAGGAGGAGGCTGAAGGATGGAGGAAAGGGAGGGAATGAGGAGGCTGAAGGATGGAAGAAAGGGAATGAAAAGAAAAAGAAGGAAGCTGAAGGAGAGGGAATGAAGAGAAAGGAGGAGGCTGAAGGATGGAGGAGAGGGAATGAAGAGAAAGGAGGAGGCTGAAGGATGGAGAAAGGGAGTGGAAGAGGAGGAAGCTGAAGGATGGAGAGGGAATGGGAGTGGAGGAAAAGGAATGTTAAAACTACATCACTGAGAATTAAGTCTTCCCTCCCCTCACCTCGGCCCATACACTTGAGCCAGGAGCTGTGTGGTGAAAATATGTAGAGGTATGGGGGTGTATAGGGAAAGGGAGTGGTTCAGTGGGTGGTGTGGTGCTCAGATGTTTTTGATGTGTAATAAGGATGACTTGATACCTGGGCAAGTTAAATATTTCAGGGGGAACTATCAGTAAAATGTATTAAGAGTGGATGAGTATTGGATAAGTTGGTAGATGATGGTCTTTGATTGAGTGCCAGAACATAAAATTGGAAATGCTTCTTCCATAGCCAACCCCTTCACTGATTTCTTTTTATAAGGACGACACCTGTCACTAGACCATTTACCTTTATGCAATCGCTTTCTTTTTTTCCTCTCCCTATGATACTTTTCCAAGATTCAAGAGTTTTAGTACCAATAAGATCCTACTTCAGTATAATTTACTTCTCTACTATTACTCAGTGCCAGAGCCAACTATTGACTCTGCATTATCTCTAAGCTACTTCAACTCATACAATAAGGTTTGCACCTTCATACAATTTCCACTTTTAGGTCAGTATCTCGGACATTTCTGCCTCATATCAACTTTTCCCCAAGGCTGAAAAGGAGGTTGATTGGATTCTAATGATAGTTTTTTTAGGTTCATGATACAGAAGAATGGTCAAACTACCAACAGGGTCATAAAACTACATGTGCAAATGATCAAAATACCTATGAAGGCCTTGTCAATTTTTTGTGTGCCTGGGCATCAAATGAGTATATATGGCCCTTAACCACTACATGTGTCAAAGGAAACGTAATTAACCCACCCAAAAATTTATTGTAAGGGGTACACGACAATAATGCAGCTTATCGGTAGGACTTCTGGTAGCGCGCACGGGCTCCAGGACCTCCGAACTTCTTGGGCTCGCACCGCCTGGGGTCAGCAACCAAGAGGGATCTGTCATAGTTGATGAGGATGTTCTTGATCTCCTTCTTGGAGGCCTCATCCACAACTGTTGGGAGGAAAAATGCTTTTTTAATGCTTGGATTACACTTCATTTCTTGAATGCAATCATTTTTGGGGCAGGGGAGGGAGGTAGCACTCTAATAAATCTGCTCCAACTGTGTCAAACTAAGGTTTTTCTGTAATGATAATGGATTAATTTCTTGTACTGGCACAGCATTAGATTAGGTGTTACAAGTAAATGATATGGTATATATTAATTAATGATTCAATGGTCCTTAACTTTTCTAAACTAGTTAAATAGTATCATAATCAATGGGCTAGATATAAAGTTCCATTGATGGTGATCTGTTTGATATGTCGTGTAATACTACTGATTCAGAAATATTAAGATCCTTTACAAAAAATATAAGAATCACAAATCATTGTGTCACATACAAAAGTGATATCAAAAGCAATATAATTGAACAAAATCAGGAGTAATAGCAACATGAACCACAGCAAAAATGTGGATGACAATACTCACACTTCTGGTAGTAAGCCACGAGGGACTTGGAGATGGCCTGTCGGATGGCATACACCTGGGACGTGTGGCCGCCACCCTTCACGCGGACACGGATAGAAACATTGGCGAACCTCTCCTGAAAACACAAACAACAAAACTGTTAGTCATGAGGCATAGGGAGGGCTACAATGTTCATAAAAAATAAGACCATTTCCAGAGACACCAAGAAAAAACAGCCAGTCATCAATTATTTAGCTTTCACCAAACCCAGTCAATTATAGTATCTATTTTTGTGTGACTCCCATAGATAATCATGCATTTAGTAACATCATTGTTATTTCTACACTTGTTTCAACTGATACAGAAGAGGTGTGAATATCAAACCCACTCTCATATAATACTTTGAATTGCTTAACAGGTCTCTCTCCTTGGTCTTCCGGACAGATAAAATTAATCACTACATTCAAGAAATTTGGGAAAATGTTTAAGGGCTGTGAAGGAAAGGAAGCACAACCAACCAAGCAGGCTTTTTTATCTTTTTTATTTTTGTTAATTTTTTGCCCTTGAGCTGCCTCCCTTGCTGTTAAAATAAAAAAAACATAAGACCAAGAAGAAAGTCAGTTACAAAGACAATCCATCTAAATTGCACTGAACTGAACCTTCCCCCGCCCACCCCACACCGAGCCACCACCCACCTTGCCGAGGAGCAGGACAGGCTCCATCAGCTTGAACTGCAGCGTCCTGGGCTCAATGTACTCCAGGGGCCGGCCATTCACCTTGATCAGGCCATGCCCGCGCTTGCAGTGGGCGACGGCTGTGGCAGTTTTCTGAGGAACAAAGATTAATGTAGCAAACTAGAAAAAGAGGCATTTAAAAAGGGAGCATGGAAGAGGCAAGGTGGAGAGCCCCTTGATTGACTGATTGATTGATTAAAGAAAGTCAGCAAAATTAAGTGAAGAAACAAAAGAAACAACATATATATTTTGGAGAATTAGAGAAAATAAGACCCAGAGTGAAAGAAAACAGAGAATGCCATTAAAAAGGCAAAACTCAACCCTGCAGCTCATTAAGGACAACATAAAAGTGTTTGACCTAACCTAACCTTACTCATATTTGATCTGGTCTAACCTCCCCATATCTGACTCAGGCTAACCTTGCCCATATTTGATACTGTAGCAGTCTTGTGAATTCTATACTGTCTAATGTATGTAAAATAATGTTTTCTGCATGTTTTTGCTTCTCTTTCACAGGAGCTGCCATAACAAAGGCCAATTTGTGAGAAGCCTCGTCACCTATGATATCAAGATCAAGATCACCTCAGCACTCCTAGACCAAAAATATGCCCAAGTTAACTCACCATCAACACAAGGAGGAAACAGCTTACGGAAATACAAACAAAAATACAGAAACCAAATCCTTCCTTTTGTACTGTCACTCTACAAAGAAATGCAAATGACAGACTGCTACTGCTACATCTTCACTATGATTATAAACTATACCTTACACAAGTTAACTCAGCATTAACACCACCCCTTCGGAAACGAAAAACAGAAATACAGAAAATACGAAAACAAATTTCTTCCTTTCATACTGGCACTCTACTACTACTGCATAATTGCTGCACTTCTACAACACTTATCTTTTAGTATATGTTTGTCTATCTAAACCAGTTTTAGTAGTCAATCTATCTCTACTTAATTTATCCTCCAGCAGCCACCCCGTCCTATGTTGTCCCACCCCCCAGTGTCATGTTTCTCCGCGTCCTCCTATTTCTGTCTGTCCATTTTATTTACAAACCAAAAGGCGGATTGCTTTTAACACATACGGATCCGTGTATGCAGCTGGTCAGGTGCATCTGGCTGTCCCCCCCCCAGTGTTTTCCAGCACGGGATGGCATATTGTTTTAATCTTTCATAGAAAAACATCAATGAATCCAGTACAGCGCTCTGTCTTGTAATAGGTGAAGTAAAGGACCAATAAACAGCCTTCACAGTGATTCATCAGTAAATTTAGGGAAAACAGCATCTTATTAAAAAAAAAAAAAAAAATTTACCCGACCAGCTGCGTACACGACTCCGTGTTAATAGCAATCTGCATTTTAATTTGTCAAGAAGACGGACGGCCAGAAATAGGAGGACGCGGAGAAACACGACACTGCAACACACGTTTTCAGTATTTATTCGTCTTTCTCGCACTTCTCTCAAGGTAGTAATTATTTCCTATCTAGTAAAGCGTTGTGTAGCACTACATATGCACACATTTCCTGTCCTTCTTTGTATATGGACAAATTAAAACTTATTTGTTCCTTCCCTGCCGCCCGCCACACGCATTTAGAATATTTCAGGGTTGTAATTATTATAACGTTGTGTAGCACTATATAACCACACATTTTAATTCCTATTTACCTCTAGACGAATTAAAACTTTGTTATTATTTGTCCCTTCCCAACCGCGCGTCTTATGTTGTCCCCCCCGTGTACTATTTATTCGTCTATTTCTATTCACCTCATTTCCTTCAAGGTTTTAATTATTTCCTGTCTAGTATAGCGTTGTGTAGCACTATATATGCACACATTTTATCTCCTATTTACCTCTAGACGAATTAAAACTCTTATTTGTCCATAGTATTTCTCAGGTTGTAATTATTATTTCCTGTATATTTTGTGTTGTGTATATAACCACACATTTTATTTCCTATTTACCTCTAGGCAATTAAAAACGGTTATTATTTGTCCACGCGTTTATAGTATTTCTCAGGGTTGTAATTATTTCCTGTCTAGTATTGCGTTGTGTAGCACTATATAACCACACATTTTATTTCCTATTTACCTCTAGACGAATTAAAACGGTTATTATTTGTCCTGCCGCCTATAGTATTTCTCAGGGTTTTAATTATTTCCTGTCTAGTATAGCGTTGTGTAGCACTATATATGCACACATTTTATCTCCTATTTACCTCTAGACGAATTAAAACGGTTATTATTTGTCCTGCCGCCCGCCACACGCGTTTATAGTATTTCTCAGGGTTGTAATTATTTCTTGTCTAGTATAGCATTGTGTAGCACTATATAACCACACATTTTATTCCCTATTTACCTCTAGACGAATTAAAACTCTTATTATTTGTCCTGCCGCCCGCCACACGCGTTTATAGTATTTCTCAGGGTTGTAATTATTTCCTGTCTAGTATTGCGTTGTGTAGCACTATATAACCACACATTTTATCTCCTATTTACCTCTAGACAAATTAAAGCTTATTGTTATTACTTCCAGCCGCCCGCCACACGCGTCTATAGTATTTCTCAGGGTTGTAATTATTTCCTGTCTAGTATAGCGTTGTGTAGCACTATATAACCACACATTCTATCTCCTATTTACCTCGAGACGAATTAAAACTGTTATTGTTATTACTTCCAGCCGCCCCGTCCCTTCTCCCTCACACGTGGGCCACACTCACCTTCCTGCCGTAGACCTGCACAGACGGAATCACCTCCTTGTTGGTCATCTGGGGGGGAGGAGAGCAAGGTTAAGTCCACGAAAAGGTTGATAATGTGAGGTAGATGTGGATATAAGGCGGAAAATAAGGTGAAATAAGCGCCCGTCCGCCGCCCGCCTCACCTCGCCGCCGTGCTGGAGTGAAGAAGACCCGCACGACGATCCACCGTTTGGTCAACACTAACAACATTGATAAAAATAATTCCTTTTGCTAGATATTTGCCCTTTTTCCATCTTAATATATCGCCTTAAACATAATTCACCCATAAAAGTTGGCCATTACGCTGTTTTATATTATTGGTGTCCTTTGCCAGTTGGGAGCTTCATTTATTTCGTTATATATGTATCTATACGAGTTTATTTACCACGAAAGAATTGTTTGGTGGATGATTTAATTTTCCTGAGTTGAAGTTACTGTAAAGATAAGCTGCTGGTGTAAAATAAAACCCTTCTTATATGGTACGCCGTGTGGCTGTCAATATATAGCAACTCGTATATACATGAAGGCTTATCACCCACAAAACATGCAAAATAGATAACTTACATATATCCTGAGTTCAATTTACTGTAAAGATAAGCTACTAGTGTAAAATAAAACCCTTCTTATATGGTACGCCGTGTGGCTGTTAATATAGCAACTCGTATATACATGAAGGCTTATCACCCACAAAACATGCAAAATAGATAACTTACATATATCCTGAGTTCAATTTACTGTAAAGATAAGCTACTAGTGTAAAATAAAACCCTTCTTATGGCCGGTACGCCGTGTGGCTGTTAATATAGCAACTCGTATATACATGAAGGCTTATCACCCACAAAACATGCAAAATAGATAACTTACATATATCCTGAGTTCAATTTACTGTAAAGATAAGCTACTAGTGTAAAATAAAACCCTTCTTATATGGTACGCCGTGTGGCTGTCAATATATAGCAACTCGTATATACATGAAGGCTTATCACCCACAAAAACATGCAAAATAGATAACTTACATATATCCTGAGTTCAATTTACTGTAAAGAGAGGCTGTTCATGCTATATTACGAGTTTTCTCAGGTGCCCTCGTGTGACTGTCAAAATACCAACTTAATATTTATATATATACGTGAAGGCCAAATAAATACCTCACAAATGCACTGGAGTTGAATTTATCGTTAGAAGATATGGTAGTGATGCAATAGGCTATTATAACCTCCCTAGCTTTTGGCAACTTAATTAGAGGATATACAAGAAGGTCTAATTAATACCCAACCAACTAAGCATTAACACAAGGGGGTAACAGAACGAGAAATTAATATTACAACCATTCTAGAGCTGAATATATCGTTAGGGGATGGTGTACTATAGATATATCTATAGAGCTGAATATATCGTTATAAGGAGATGGTGTACTTATAGAGCTGAATATATCGTTAGGAGATGGTGTACTAGAGCTGAATATATCGTTAGGAGATGGTGTACTTATAGAGCTGAATATATCGTTATAAGGAGATGGTGTACTTATAGAGCTGAATATATCGTTAGGAGATGGTGTACTAGAGCTGAATATATCGTTATAAGGAGATGGTGTACTTATAGAGCTGAATATATCGTTAGGAGATGGTGTACTTATAGAGCTGAATATATCGTTAGGAGATGGTGTACTAGAGCTGAATATATCGTTAGGAGATGGTGGACTAGAGCTGAATATATCGTTAGGAGATAATGGTGATGCAATAATAGGGGTTAACCTTCTTTTGGTACCTCACAAATGCACTAGAGCTGAATATATAGTTATGAGGTTGTGGTAATGCAATAATTAACCTTCTTTTTGTACCTCACAAATGCACTAGAGCTGAATATATAGTTATGAGGTGGTGGTGATGCAGTAATTAACCTTCTTTTAGTACCTCACAAATTAATGCACTATATAGAGCTGAATATATGGGGGTTGGGATATGGCATGTTCCTCCCTTCTCCCTTGTTGTTTACCTGCAACAATAAACTATCAATCAATCAATCACCTTCTTTTAGTACCTCACAAATGCACTAGAGCTGAATACATAGTTATGAGGTGGTGGTGATGAAATAAAGCAACCTTCTTTTAGTACCTCACAAATGCACTAGAGCTGAATATATAGTTATGAGGTTGTGATGATGCAATAAAGCAACCTTCTTTTAGTACCTCACAAATGCACTAGAGCTGAATATATAGTTATGAGGTTGTGATGATGCAATAAAGCAACCTTCTTTTAGTACCTCACAAATGCACTAGAGCTGAATATATAGTTATGAGGTTGTGATGATGCGGGTACAACCTTCTTTTAGTACCTCACAAATGCACTAGAGCTGAATATATAGTTATGAGGTGGCGGTGATGCAATACCTTCATTTGTCATCCCGTGTGGCTGTCAAAATTAACAACAACAACACAGGGCTCGGCGGCTGCTACCGGCGGAGGGTTTTTTCACATTTTCCTGGCTGCCTGAAGATTCCTAGAAGCCATGACGGACCCAAAGCTTAAAGAATACACGGATAGATGTGCCAGGGCTGTGAGTATTGGCGGTGTGTCAGTAATATGGTGGTGACGAGAGGGCGGCTGTTGGTCCCATGCTGCACGCGGCCAGGTATTATTGATCTCGGTTTTGTGTTCAAGATGTTTGTTATGTTTTAAGTGTTTTTACCAGGATTTCTTACCTGGATGATCTTTCCATATGAGCCATGCTTGGGTGAACCGAAAGGTCTCACCAACCAATGCGCCAGCCTGTCGAAACTCATCAAACAACTTAACATAATCTAATAAGACATAGACTGGAAAGTGCATTGGGAGCCACATTGTTTTTTTAAGTTTACACCTGGTAGGGCTTCAAACTTCAACCCCTCCATCATTCTTACTCAAGGGGAGAATGTGGCCACTCCTTGTCAGAGAGAGAGAGAAAAAAAAAAAATATTATATAGGATACGACTGGCATGTTCATAGCCGATTGAGAAGAGGCAACCCTTATGAGCGATAGGTACTAGCTCCCTTGCCTCTTATGCCATCACTCAGTAAGCAATAGGAGACATCTGCGTATCACCTGTTGAAATTAGACTGCACGATTTTAATTTTACACGTGTATTTCTTGTTACCTGGTAGAACTTCACACTTCAACCCCCTCCCACCCTCCCCCAGCACTCTTACTCAAGGGGAGAAAATAGCCAGTCCTTGTCAGTCAAAAAGAAAAAAAGAAAAAAAAGGAAATGGATAAGAACACAAGAACATAGGGAGACTGCAAGAGGCCGAATGGTTACTTTATATACAAGACTTCTGTGTATCACCTGTCGAAATTAGACCGCACGATTTTAATTTTTCACGTTTATTTCTTGTCACCTGGGAGGACTTCACACTTCAACCCCCCCCCCATCACTCTTACTCGAGGGGAGAAAGTGGCCACTCCTTGTCTGTCAAAATAAAAAAAAAAGGAAATGGATAAGAACACAAGAACATAGGGAAACTGCAAGAGGCCGAATGGTTACTTTATATAGGAGACTTCTGCATATCACCTGTCAAAATTAGACCGGATGAGTCTCCAATGTATTTACCAAAAATCCTTAAGTCTGATCCAGTCTGAAACCTTATATTGTCAACGGGAAACCTGGCATGGCCTAACCCTAGTCCACGTCACCACAAGACTATGCGTGAATCAGCAGCTGTAGTGGGACCGTCCTCCTTATCTCTACTTTACTCTGCCCGATCCCATTAAGATAAGGCTGAAACTATTGGATCTTTGAGTGCATGCCTAGTCAAAAGGTTAGGTTTCCTGAGAGTTATGAGCAATATAGCCATAACTAATTACTGGTCCTAATTACATTTTTATTTATTTATTTTTTTATAGTAAAGGAGGTAGCTCACAGACAAAAAAGAGGAAATGAAATAGGCCTAGCTTGCTTGAAAATTTCTAGAAAAGTAACTGAATCTCTTAGCTTCATTGTCAGTGCTGTTTAGGGTAAGATGTTTGTCTGTATTGTACATTTGTCTTGAGTGTTGTTTCTCAATCCACAGGAAAAAGAGACAGAGAAGCTGGCCGCCAGCCTTCAAGCTCTCACGGATGGTAACCTGGCCAGCACAGAAAATGTAGAAACAGTGGACAAAGAATTCCTTGATCTGCTCAATGAAAACAGGAAGCTGAAGTACAGGATTGGTATCCTCAAAAAAGTAAGCAGCAAAAATATAATAGTACTTTATGGTTCTGAAGTTTTGTATTCATGAATTGTTTTATGTTATGATGTAAGTCATCATCAGCTGTTGTGTAATTGGATTTTAGGATTGTATTGATGTACTGCATATTACATTGTGTAAATATTTCCATCTATGTGTGGTATTCATATGATTGCTTCTTTCCCTTGAGAGAGAGAGAGAGAGAGAGAGAGAGAGAGAGAGAGAGAGAGAGCACAAGAGTTGTATATGTAAAAATGTCTTGGCCTGTACTTATTTATTGTTCTGTTCCAGAATTGAGATGGGGACTGTATCTCTCAAGTTTATTTGAAGGATAATCTAATTGTTGATAAACATACTGAATTTTTTTTTTATTATTTTTTAACAGTCAGTGTTGTGCATTTGAATAGATGAACTGGATGCTGGAAAAGGCTTTTGACTTTTGAGTGTGTTGAAATATGCAAGAAGAGTTTATGCCCTGTGAGGAATACAGTGGAAGTGACTTGACTGAACTGTACATGGCAGAACACTTTGTTGAACAGTGACAGTAGACTATTGTGTGGTGGTTTGCCAACTGTAACACGGTGTCCACAATGTGTGACTTACCCAGGAAGAAGTTGTGCTCTGAGAGGCCCACAAACCCTCCTCCATCTCTCTCTGGGGTATGAATTCTTGCACACCACCAATGCAGTGCTCACCATTCACAACATGTATACTTTGCTTTACTTGTTTTATTTATTTTTATTTTTATTTATTTTGCATGTCTGGTATATAGTATTGGCAGCTATTGAAATTATTTATATACAGTATTCAGAACTTGCATGTACTGTCATATTACACAAATAATATAAATGCTAGAGTTTTTTATAGCCTCAGATATGTGCATTAGTGACACACGGCAGATAGCTTTGGTACTGCAGACCCCAATATTTTGGTATGTCAAGTCTGAGGCCATGATATAACAGACAGTTTTGTATTTTTTAATTGTGTGTGTGTGTGTGTGTGTGTGTGTGTGTGTGTGTGTGTGTGTGTGTGTGTGTGTGTGTGTGTGTGTCTCTCTCTCTCTCTCTCTCTCTCTCTCTCTCTCTCTCTCTCTCTCTCTCTCTCTCTCTCTCTCTCTCTCTCTCTCTCTCTCTCTCTCTCTCTCTCTCTCTCTCTCTCATACACATTATTTTCTGAAGTTATGGTAAATCAATACAGCACTGTACTCACATATGTATTGATCCTACAAGATTAAGTACCACTCCACAGCTTCTGAGACATTGACTGCCAAAGTTTCGGGGTCTGTTGTATACAAAGCTACCTTTCCTACCTGCTTACGGAGTAATGTATGTATCCCTGTATTAGTCTTTAGGGTGCCTCCTGTACCAGTCAGTATTTGCATGGACGATCACATTACAAAAACTCCTCTAAGTGGATATCATTTGTTCTTCTCTTCCTCAGAATATAGAGCAACAAAGGAAAAGTGCTGGTGCCATGTGTGACCTCAACATAAAGAACTCGTGCAATGTCCTGGGCCAACTGGAGAGCGTCTTCCTTAGGGCCATTCAGTCAGCCTATCCCGGTGCCACCAACCCTGTGACCCAGATTCAGGTGTCCAAACACGCCGACTACCAGTGCAATGCTGCCATGGCTCTCGCTAAGGTTAGTAAGGGCCATATTAAATTCTCATGCAACCATAAATTTGTGACATGGCAAAATGACTTCTATAGGAGTTTATTTATTTATTAGTGGAATATTTACAGCTTTATTTATTATTACTTTAGGTATGAGTGAATCTTGAAATATATGATGTAGGAATGAATTAATAAGGTCGCCTGTTGATCATTTTTCAGAGCCTAAAGAAGAATCCCCGAGAGGTGGGCGAGAGCATCCTGAAGAGTGTTCCCCCGAGTCCTCTGATTGCCAAGATGGACCTCTCCGGGCCGGGCTTCATCAACATCACCATCAGCCAAGACTTCATTAGGCAGCAGGTGACTCACACAGGATTGTCCGGACATTTTCTTGCATTTAAAGTAGTGCCAAATGTTGCTGCGTTCTTACTTTTGTTTCAGTTTCTCTTGCTTTGATTTTGTTTGCCTGTTGTTAAATGATCGTGGTCACATTCAGAGTTACCATATTGGGCCGTATTTCAAGTTGAATCCAAGAAGTTTTGGGTCCATACAAATTTTGGTTTAGGGGCCATATTACAAGTCGAACCCGAGAAGTTTCAGGTCCCTACAAAGTTCAGGATGAATGACATTGTAGGGACCCGAAACTTCTTGGATTCGACGTGTAATACGGCCCATTATCATACCCAGAACATTGTATTTATCAGTGTCAGACCCAAAACTATAGAACACACACTAATAACAAT
The DNA here is from genome assembly GCF_024679095.1 of Eriocheir sinensis. Lineage (NCBI taxonomy): Eukaryota > Metazoa > Arthropoda > Malacostraca > Decapoda > Varunidae > Eriocheir > Eriocheir sinensis. The sequence continues at coordinate 15,974,240 of NC_066524.1, forward strand.
ATTCAATTACAGTTAAAATCGCTAATTATTAATGTTTTTGTGATAGTTATTAGTCAGAAACCGGAAAATACAATGTGCTGACTACAAGAATCGGGTAACATTGGTTATAATTTTGCCTTTCCAGGTCACGAATATTGTCTTGAATGGAGTGACGCCCCCGCCCACCACATCCCTGAGAGTGGTAGTTGATTTCTCGTCTCCCAACATTGCCAAGGAGATGCATGTCGGTCATCTCAGGTTAGCCCACTCACATCATTAACACTTTGATGTCATAAATAACTAGTATATAATGACATAGCTGATCTGCTGAGAGAGTTAAACCCGTCCACTGCGACTGGCATGGATTTGGCCTTCACTGGTAGCCTGGTAACATACTCCCAGGTCTTTCTCTGCCTCTGTGGTGGATAGTGAAGTGTTTCCCATGTGGTATTGGTATGCTGGATATCCCCTCCCAAGATGCATGACTTAACATTTTTCTTCATTGAATTGTAGCAGCCACTTTTTGTTCCATTCCTGTAGCTTGGTGATGTCTTCTTGTAGGAAATCCGCAGTCAAGGAGTTAACATACAGTTGAAGCCACATGGCCATAGCTAACCTTCCTTGTTGCTCCCTTGCAGGTCCACCATCATAGGAGACAGCATATCCCGCCTCATGGAATTCCTTGGTCATGATGTCCTCCGTATAAACCACCTGGGAGACTGGGGCACGCAGTTTGGAATGCTCATCGCTCATTTGCAGGTAAAGTTTTTTTGTTTGGCCTCTAGTATATGAACTGGCTGGTCGATATTCCTCATTTCTTCATCTTTATATTGGTTTGATTTGTCATGTTGAAAGTTCTTAGGAAAATATCACATTATATTTAAATAGCCTATGATTTTGTCTCCTGGTAATGAGCATATTTTTTTGTATTGGTAAACTGTATACCACTTAATATTCTTTGTTCATTCATCTTCAAAGCTGCTCGTGTCATCATGTTGAAAGTTCTTAGGAAAACATTATATTCGATATATAAACTGCACACTCAATTTCCCTCATTAAATTATCTTTGGAGCTGTTGGTTTTGTAATATTGCAAGTTCATAGGAGAGCATCACATAGAATTGAAATCTCTTGCGAATCTGTCTCCTGATAATGACATTTTCCACAGGACCGCTTCCCAGACTTCGCCAGCAACACCCCTCCCATCGCCGACCTGCAGACCTTCTACAAAGAGTCCAAGAAAAGGTTTGACGAGGACGAGGAGTTCAAGAAGCGGGCGTACCAGGCGGTGGTGAAGCTGCAGGCACATGAACCCATCCACTTGAAGGGCTGGCAGCAGATATGTGACATCTCCAAGCAAGAGTTCTCCAAGGTGGATAGAAAAAGACTGTGCCCTATTTTTAGTCTAAACACTGTTCGCCATGAGATTTAGGGTCCTATCTTTAAACATTTTGCCACCCAAGCACACATAGGCCTTTGTAGGAGTTTTGGGGGCATTTTCAGGGGTAATTTTATGACCCTTTTGCTAGTTTGACCCTTCTTCTGTCCCATGAACCTAGATGAACACTCAAGAAAGTCCAATTGATCTTAAACATTTCACCACCCAAGCACACATAGGCTTTTGTAGGAGTTTTGGGGCATTTCCATGGGTAGTTTTATGACCCTTTTGCTAGTTTGATCCTTCTTCTGTCCCATGAACCCAGATAAATACTCAAAAAAGTCCAATTAATCTTAAACATTTCACCACCCAAGCACACATAGGCTTTTGTAGGAGTTTTTTGGGCATTTTCAGGGGTAGTTTTATGACCCTTCTGTCCCATGAACTCAGATACACACTAAAGAAAACCCAATTAATCTTCTTTTCAGCCGTTGGAAATAGTTGATGTGAGGAGTGGAAGCATGTGGCAATACCGACCTTAGAAATTAAAGCCTGTACTCCTAAACACATCAGTGCCTCTGTTCACCTGTTTGAAAAGCCTCTTGTAGAAGTTTCTGGGCTTTTCACGGACTTTTTTGTGACCCTAGTGATAGTTTTACCCAACTTCCGTATCGCGAATAGGAAAATCACCCACGAATACCCTAATCTTCTCTGTGGCCTTGGGAAATAGTCATGATAGGACACTGATATGTTTAACCCAGTAGCAGCGATGGGACAAATTTGTGGCTTTACCATGTAGCAGCGACAGGCCAAATTTTTGCCATCATATGACCTCCCCCAAAATAGATGATGCATAAACTGATCACAAATGCGTTGATATATATTATGAAATGGTTTGTGTGAGTGATGATTTTTTCTCATTTTTCTCGCTTAGAGGGACCATTAAGAAACATGATCCCCGCAGCTACTGGGTTAAGAGTATGGATCTAAGGAAACATGTCCCCAGATTCCCAAAGTACCTCTTCCCTTTCTCTTCCTTACTTGTCTTCATTTTCCAGGTGTATGAGCGCCTCGGGGTGAAGCTTGTAGATCGCGGTGAGTCCTTCTACCAGAGTCGCATGGAGAGTGTGGTGAAGATGCTACAGAACTCTGGGATGCTGGAGGAGGATGAGGGACGCAAGGTCAGTGGTCATATACTTTTGTAGCTTGACGTACGATCTGTCACAGGGTCTTATATAAGTTTGGGGTATCTTCAAACACATGATAGCCAGCAACTTATGGTATAAATCAACAAAGAATAACTTCACTTTGATGTATAGAAGGTCTCATTAGTAAGGAAGCATATATGAATTTTCTGAGTCAAGACCTATAGTAACTGTTTGGGGTTTTGTTAGGTTAGGTTAGGTTAAGTTTAGGGTATCTTCAAACACATGATAGCCAGTAACTTATGGTATAAATCAACAAAGAATAACCTCACTTTGTTGTATAGAAAGTCTCATTAGTAAGGAAGCATATATGAATTTTCTGAGTCAAGACCTATAGTAACTGTTTGGGGTTTTGTTAGGTTAGGTTAGGTTAAGTTTAGGGTATCTTCAGACACATGATAGCCAGTAATTTATGGTATAAATCAACAAAGAATAACCTCACTTTGTTGTATAGAAAGTCTCATTAGTAAGGAAGCATATATGAATTTTCTGAATCAAGACCTTTAGTAACTGTTTGGGGTTTTGTTAGGTTAGGTTAAGTTAAGTTTAGGGTATCTTCAAACACTTGATAGCCAGTAATTTATGGTATAAATCAACAAAGAATAACCTCACTTTATTGTATTGAAAGTCTCATTAGTAAGGAATTTTCTGAGTCAAGACCTATAGTGACTGTTTAGGGTTTTGGTATTTGCTATTATTGAAAGCCTTGGAATAGTCTTTTACTTTTACTATTATCCCATGTATTTTTATATCTACCCTGGTCACTATTCCCATAAACTAAGGTATTCAGTACAGAGCACATGCACACATTTGTTCACCAGGAAATTGTTGCAGGTAATGTTTGCTGATGGGGCAGACATTCCGCTAACCATTGTCAAGTCTGATGGAGGCTTCACCTACGACACCTCGGACATGGCGTGCATGAGGCAGCGCATAGATGAGGAGAAGGCCGACTGGCTGGTCTACGTGACGGACGCTGGACAGGCGCAGCACTTCAAGGTGGGACTGGAGATGAACCGCTGAGACGAGCGACATCTCAAAACATTCTATTTCTTTCCATCATGCAACTTTTGAGTCTCACTTACAGTTGGTGACCATTAATTTCACACAGATAATCAGCCTTCTCTGTAAGTGTAAAAAGAGCTTTTCTAATCAGTGTTGTATTGAATTCCTTCTAATAGTTTTCATTATCAGATTTTAAGTGTTGCTATCCACTATAATAATAACAGTATTGTAAAGCACTGTCTCCCTCCCTATACAATGTCAGTAACAGCCAAGGAAGTTAAGTATTTGTACAACTGTTTCATATTTACAGAGTCTCTTCCTCTGTGCCACAAAAGCCGGCATCTACAACCCATCCAAGACCCGAGTGGACCACGTTCAGTTCGGTGTTGTGTTGGGGGAGGACAAGAAGAAGTTCAAGACACGATCAGGTGAGACCTTTCCCTGTGCAGACTCTGGTGCCAACACTCTCAAGCCAGATATTTACCACTGAAATATATTGTCACCTTCATAATGGAACAACCTAAGCCATTTTTTTAACTTTTTGGGTAATAGAAGAAAATTATCATTCTCTTAACTTTCATATTATTGACAGAAAAGGTAAAGCAAATTTTGGAACACCGACACTCTAGAAAGACAAAGGGAACATTACAAAAAGGTGCAGCATGATGAGAAATTGATGTAGCCAAAAATTCTGGAGATTCCCAAAAAAGCTGTTTGTTTACGATTATTTATCATGTCTCATGGACTTATGCATTTCCAGGGGACACGGTGCGGCTGGTGGACCTTCTGAACGAGGGTCTGCAGCGCTCGGAGGAGAAACTGAAGGAGAAGGACAGGGACAAGGCACTGACCCCTGAGGAGTTCACGAAGGCCAGGGATGCTGTGGCTTACGGCTGCATCAAGTACGCCGACCTCAGCCATGACAGGTAATGCAAAATGTACATTATTCTGTTTATTAAGGCTTTAGCTGTGACATGTGGGCAACATTAGCTTTTTTTTTATGCCCTTAACCTGCTTCCTTTCCTGTTAAAAAAAAAAAATGGTCTGAAAAATATTGTCCTTAAATATGACATACAGGTATATTTGATGGACGTAAAATAAAATACCCTCAGCAGACATACTTGTTTGACCTCGGAACCCGCACCACCAAGGGCATGAGTTGTCAGTTCGCTTTATAATTGTACTTAAGAATGGTTATCTAGACAATGCCACTACTTATATGATGCTATTTTTGCCATTATTCTTCTATGGTGGGTCTTTCTTTGTTGTCCAGTGGTCGTCAGCCAAACGGTAAAACCATCACCTCATTTTTTCAGGTCAAGAGATTATGTGTTTTCCTTCGACCGAATGTTGGACTTCCGAGGCAACACGGCCGCCTACCTGCTCTACGCCCTCACAAGGATACGCTCCATCGCCAGGACAGGTGTGTGGCCTTATTAGTGATTTTTATTAGTTCAGACAAGGCTGTTGGTAAAAAGTTCTAAAGGCAGCTCAAAATCTCTTTTAATGGAAGTTATGATCCTGAGAGGGGTGTTGTGATAGGTGCTTACAGATCTTAGTTGATGACATTGTTCTTAACTTGATTAATATGAAAAAATGTATCTGTAAATTTCAGTACTTACAGAAAGGTGTTTTTTTTCTTTTTCTGTCGAGCACTAATGAATGCTTCAGAAAAATTGACTGGAGAATAAGTAACAGTAGTAGTAGTAGTAGTAGTAGTCTCTCTAATTTCTACCACCCCTTTACAATCTCTTGTCACTTTCATACACACAAAAAAAAAGGAAAATGTATGAAAGAAAAAATGTTCCCTTGGTATATTTTCTCCAAAGATGTAAAGAAAAAGAAAAATGTAGTAGTAGTAGTAGTAGAAGTAGTATCAGTATCAGTAGTAGTTGTAGTAGTAGTGCCCCAACCTTCAAATATACAGTGATTCATGAGTGCTTGGTTCCCTCAGCTTGTGTAAGTCGTAAGGATATTGTGGCTGAGGCGCAGAAGTACCCGGTGGAGCTGGAGCACGAGAAGGAGTGGAAGCTGGCCCGCACACTCCTCAAGCTCCCGGACGTGCTCATCAAGATCACCGAGGACCTGTACCTCCACTCCCTCTGCGAATACCTTTTTGAGGTGAGAAGAGCCGCACCATTTTCTGTTTTATTTAAGCTATCAACTAAGCTATCAAGTTATTCAATCTGTTACAGTATTATGCAGTAGACCCTCTATTTAGCATATTCCTTTTAATGGATTTCCTCATAATGTATCTCTAACCTGACTCCTTCACACATACACACGCACATATACACACTAAAAAAGCCCCAACAGTCCGAAATTGATAAATCTCATTGAAATAACACCCATTTTGCTTGAATTTCTCTGCTACCTGGCTCGCATTTAACAGAGTAGCAGTATTAAGGGAATGAAGGATAGTTTTTTTCTCTACAATCGACAACTTTGTTATGCTCCATCTCTTTTCTCAGGTATCTGCTGTGTTCACCGAGTTTTATGACAACTGCTACTGTGTTGAGAAGAACTCCGAGGGCAAGATTGTGAAGATCAACTTTAACCGCCTCATCCTGTGTGAGGCGACGGCGGCGGTCATGGAGAAGTGCTTTGCCATCCTGGGCATTGAGACGGTGGAGAAAATGTGATGTCTGCTTCTTAATGCCACTTGCTTCTTGGGATTATTTTGGGAGTATGAATTTTTTATGTGATATTAAAGAGTTTTTTATTGCAGTAACATCTGGTGCCTTCCATTAATCTTAGTTGAACTTGTCGCTGCAAATGTAATTGGTTGCACAAAATTGTTCTATTGATCAGACATGTCATGATTTTTTGTGTGTTTTGTCCTAACTCTTGGGATTAATTATTTTGTTGAATTTATGCAAAGAAGAGCAGAAAATAATACTGTGATGACCTGTCAGTGTGTTTTGTTGCTCTTACCTTTAACAGCAATTCAGGCATGTAGTAAAATTTAATCTTTGGTGGACAATATATAGATATTGGGCAGTTTATTAACCATACTTTTTTTTACTTGGGGGTGCATTAAATCAGGGAGGGGACAGTGCCCTTTCTTGTTCCTCTGTGGTGACTGGCCTGCAGCCATATGAAGGGAGGGACAATGCTGCCTGAATCAGCTGTACCTACAATAATTCTGTAAACACTTAAGTCAAAACAAGATTAAAAGACGAAAATCTTGGCATTTGTATATTCTGCATTGTGAGAATATTGAGTACAGTATTTGTGTACAGAACAGTTATTTGTGATTATGGCTTTGATGAGTAAGAAAATATTGCTCAACATACAGTGACCTACATGTGTTGCACCTCATACTCCCACATATCATGACTCGGTGTAGTTTCTCATCAGATATGTAAGAGAAATGACAGGACTTGTCTGATTAATGGCTGTGTGACACAGCTCCACTCTGGAAGGAAGTTTATCAAAAGAGACATCAAATATACAGGTATTGTCATGGCAGATTTGTAAACACCTTTGAATGCATGCCTCTGTACACCTTCACTAAGTCCATACTCACATACTTCCTGTAACTTAAGGCCAGGATCTTGGACAGGCATGTGGTGAATAAACTAAGCATACCCTGTAGGAAAATCTCATGCACTATATACAAGTCTAGGAACTCCCCAAGGTGCCAGAAATAGCTCTCGGCCCTCTCTTTGTACTTCTCCTCCACAGTCCTTGTAAACTCCTTGATGAGCGTAATAATCTGTGGCTGGCAAATCCGGTACACTAAATTCTGCTGCATGGTTGGTTCCACATCAGCCCGGGCACAGTGAGCCAGCAATCGCACCCCCAGAAACAGCTCTCGGTCTGATATGTTTTCCTGTATTATAAGTCCATCAAACTCTGGTCCCAGTAGCCTTTCCATTGCTTCCTCGGATGAAACTTTCAGAAGGGCCTGCATCGGTTTGAGCCAGTTTGATTGAATTTCCTGGGGTTTGCTGAAGTTTTCTTTGTTTTCTGTGGGTTTTTGGCTGGAGAGGGTTGTATATTTTTTGTTAACTGTGGGTACCCTGAGGGGGGATATATCAGGTTTCTGTGGCCGAGTTTTCCCCTCACTTATTTCCTGGTCTGATGTCCTTTCACTGTTACTGTTCCTGCTACTCGTATCACCCTCAGTCTTTAGTTTCCGGTTCTTGGTTGGGTTGGGAAAGTTTGTAACACTTGATTTCCTAGTCCTTGCTGTCTTGTAAAAGGGTGTTCTTGCTCTTCCCTTTTCAGTGTCACTTGGGTTTTGTTTTTTCACTTTATTTTCATCACTTTGTTTTCGTTTTGCCTTTACGGTGGAAGTCCTTGGGGGTTCTTTCCTCTCAGGGTTACTTTCATCACTTATTTTCCGCTTCACTTTGATGATGGCAGCCTTTCTAGTCACTTTAGGAGACTTACCAATCTTACGCATGACACTTTTGGATCCCTTTTCGCCAAGACCGTTCTTTTTGACAGCCGGTAACTTTTCTTTTTGGAGACTGGTTGGCTCTCTGTCATTCTTTCCTTCGATCACTTTTAAATAGTTGCGATTCGCTCTTTTACGTTCCTTCCTCACTTGTTCATCAGTGCTGTTCGTGTTGTAAGGTTGGCCAGCCACTTGTTGGAGTGACCTCAGCTTGTCTTGCAGTGCCCCGCTCATCGTGCTGTTCCTGCGGCTGCGATGTGGACTGGAGTCACCTTAAAAAGAGAGGGAAAAAGTAATGTTGCAGTTTTGAAAAAGAATTTATAGAAAGTGTTCTTCGATCTTGGTCAAGCCTTATTATTGCAACCCACTTTTGTGGTAATGGTGTCTTAATGTAGCCTTGAAACAATTTATAAATAGTTAAGTGCTAAAGATTTTTTTATTGCGACTCATTTTTGCTTAAAACCCTCATGACCAATTTTGAAGCGTTGATAGTAGATCTGCTGTTGTTAGCAATCTGAATATTGCTATTAGTGGACTCCAATGTTGGCTTTTAAGGCTTTCGTGTATATAGGCACTGGGATTTGGTCATCAGATGTTGAAGAGGAGACCCATGCAGCGAAGTTTGTGTGAACCAAACTATGAGGATTCGAACCATTACATAATTTACATAAAATGGCGCAAACAAAATAGTAGAAGTACCCGTCCGAATATGAAAACGTTGCATAAAACTGAGTTGAAGCTATACCTGCTGTTCTGTTGCTGGCGGGGATTAACACTACTTTCCCGCGCGTTCCTCCTGCTGAAGACCTCATTGCCCCAAGGTTCCCCATTATATTACCATCATATAGCGTTTGTATGTGAAAATATGGCATAAAACTGTACCTGTTCTGCTGGCGGGAATAACAATATTTTCCCGCACGTTCCTCCTGCTGAAGACCTCATTTCGCAAAGGCTCGTCGTCCTCCAAAGTCCTACATGCCACAAGGCCCGGCCAGAAGCCCTTATTCAGCAGCTTGGGGGCGTCCTTCTCCGCCACGGTAACCACGAAGGACCTATACGCCGTGCCATTGTGGGAAGTCTGCTCAATATCCAGCACCCTCACGTCCTGGCGCTCAATGAAGGACCTGAGGGTGATTTGTGTGAGGTGGGCCACGCGGAACACGCATAACTTCACCACTCCATTGTCGGTCTTTGCGAGGCTGTTCCTTCGGGAGCGGCTGACGAAGGGGCTTGAGGTTAGGCCTTGGGATGGGCGAGGGGTGTCTCTCACCGCCTGTTGGGTGTAATAATTGTTGGACCACCCGTTCATGCTGTGGGTGGGGTATCAGGCGTCACCTCACCACGCCCCGCTCCACCATGGCCGCGTTTTCCACCCTGAAGGAAAGTCATGTTAAAACTGAGTGGAGAGCAAGGGGACGCCCACGTAGCTCATGAAAGGGGCAAGGGATGGGATCGTTTAAGGTATGTGATCACCCTGAGTCGCTGTTCGCCATGGTAAAGATAGTCGTGTTTAAATCCTGAATGGAGGTTGCCAAAGGGACGCCCACGTAACTCATGAAAAGGGCAAGGGATGGCATTGTTTAAGGTATGTGATCACCCTGAGTCACTGTTCGCCATGGTAAAAGAAAGTCGTGTTAAAACCCTGAATGGAGTAGGCCAAGGGGACGCCCACGTAACTCAGGGCAGGGGCAAGGGATGGCATTGATCAAGGTATGTGATCACCCTGAGCAATGACACTCCCCCGAGTCATTGTTCGTCTCCACACTGAGTTAAGGGGGTACGCGACACCTGAGATCATCTAACTAAACTATCGGGTATTGCGATAAAACTAAGTAGGCATCTATGTTACCTACATTTTGTACGAGCCAGAACAATGTATGTATACTTATATGTATACTCATACGTATACATGTGCGTATACGTGTAGCGACACTTAAAATTACACAGCACCATTAATACATAGCCAATCATTTTCATTTTTTGGTTGTGAATAGTCTTTAAGTATGCCTGGAGCCCTATAGAAAATATTCTGAAAGTTTCCCATACAGAAAGGCATAATTGTATTTCTTTTATTATGTTCGTCGAACTTCGCATAAAATCGTGTTTTTTTGTCACTTTTTCCTCTTAATACTCCTATCTCCTTTACCCTATCAACAATATTTAATCATAGGTCCTTGCCACTTGTACAATTAACATTCCCTGCGCGTTTCACGTAAATCTGATCGATTTTAGATTTCTTGCGATTAAAAAAAAAAGAGAAAATTTAACCTTTAACTCGGTCCATTTAAACCCACGCCAGACATTTAAAATTTTCACTACGAGGAAAACATTGCTCGGGGATTATTTCTAGATGGTATAAGAACGTTAATTTTTAACCCAGTTTTGCAAAGTGCTATATTTTGACACCCCCCAGGTGTCGCGTACCCCGTAAAGTTTGGTTTTCTTAATTAACGTGCCAATTAAATTAATATCTCGTTTCTTACCCAACCAACTGCTCTTCTAATTTATCACCTGGTTGGTCTTTAATCTACAGGTTATCAAAGGAAAAAAAACATAGCAAGAGACCCTGGAGTCAGTACAGTCGCCATTATCAACAGGTTATCACAGGACAGAGACCAAAACAGCGGGTAGCAGATACTGAATTGAATTGGAATATTTATTGTTGTAAAATACAACAAAGGGGGATGGCTGGTCTTGCAGATGCTGGAGCATTTACCCTAAACATTTTTCTATTCATAAATATTATAAAAATTTTGGTGGAAGGTGTATCATGCGCGAAAACATTTAATTGATGGTCATTAGTAGGTATAGATTATTGTGAAAGTTATCATAGCCTCGTCTGATAATAATTTGACAGCATGGCGGATCCCGAGGCAACACGCACCCCGTTTATTTACCTTTGTTTACCTTTATTTTAACCTCCTTTATGTCAACTATCTTTACCAGCAACCTATCACTAGTACTACCTTCACCAACAGCATGGCTTCCCCGGAACAGGTGCCATATTGTCTGAATTATTGGTGCTTATCGTCCTTGACACAAATTTTAATGGCTAGCGTGTCAGCCTTCGCCCGCATCAAGGCTACAAATGTAAAGGGAATATCACCTCGTCCTTGGGTACCTCGTTTTTGTATCCTTTTTTATACTTCCTACTATATGCTGTTGCTCTTATTTATCACACAATTGTATTCAGCATAGCCTTAATTTGTAACGGCATTTTTGTCATTTTATATTATAGTACTTTTCACTGTGGGTTCTCCTCCTGTTATTTCAATTTCTCTTTTTTTTCCCGCATACAGCAGTTATTTTTCTTTATCTTCAATGTTATCTTTGCTTAATCCGCGTCTGCTCATCGAGAGGATTCTGTTTGGGTCTATATAGGATATCATTGTTTTCCCTTAATGCTCGTTCATGGATCTCAATAATAATAATAGTAATAATAATGATAATAACGTGAAGCCTGGGGAGTAGATGCGTGGCCGGGTTAATTATCCCTCCCTTGTTATTAAGAGCGGTATATACAATAATGAGTCTGGGAGCTTCATCCCGGAACACTTGTGGAATTATACATGTTATTAAGTATAAAAATAAACCCGTTTCTCCCACGCGTTGAAAAGTGATGCAGAGTATATAGCATAATTTAATCCAGAGTCTGATTTATCCTCATGCGCTCGTATCACTAAATTCCATTGGCATAATTTTCATATATTTCTCTGGTGTTGTCTGAGGAACCTTCATATGTTCACCTATAACACTTTCTATTTCTTTCATATAACACTCATAACAGCCGAACTCCAAACCACTCACTGTTTTTATTATTACCTTTTCTGATCAGCTTATTTTTTGTTGTATATATTTTGGTGTTGTCTCAGGATGCACATTTATCTATAACACTCTCCCTTCATCAATTTATACATACATCTATTTCAGGACAGACGAATATCAAGCTATTACTGATTATTACCTATCTTTATGGACATTTCTTTTTTCTGTTGGTGCTGTACGTCTGAGGAATTGTAGGCTATATATCTTCATCTATAGTCTAGCACTTCTGTCTTATCAATCTCTATATACATCTATTTCAGGACAGCTCAATTCCAAACCACGTATACTTCACTGTCCTGGTTTTTATTCGTTTATCAGCATTACTTTCATATTTTTTTATGTTGTCTGAAGAGGTAGGCTGTATATCTTCATCTATAACCTAGCACTCCTGTCCCATCAATCTCTCTATATATGCATCTTTTTATTTGTATTTATTTCAGGACAGTCGACTCAAAAGCTATACGTATTACGCTATCCTGTTTTTACTTACATAATTATCGTCTTATCTCCTTATCAGCCACTCCACCTTATAGTTCTTTTGACCCCTAACGTTCAGCCTTGTGGGTACTCAGATGGACTATGGTAACCCCGCCCTGCTTATCAGTATATCACATAACTGCAATAGTACCCAAAGAGAGAGAGAGAGAGAGAGAGAGAGAGAGAGAGAGAGAGACGTAAGCGAGCCACATTGATCTTCACAGGGAACGCAAATAGAATGTGGACTTGTTTGCTTGTTTGCTAAGGGGCTGATTCAATAGCACTGTACACGCAGGTGACGGTTATATGAATAGGTGTGTAACTTCATAATACCTACTCCTTGATTTGCTCTAATTAATCACTACTTCTTGGATATATATATGCGTTACCTGATTTCCCACTATCATTATTATTATCATTATTATTATCATCCACACTTTATCATTACCACATCACATTTATACGAAGTTCATTACGTATAGATTCGTGGTGATATTAATACTTTTTTTTGGGGGGTTATATGTTGCTATTTATTATATTAACACAAGGACTGTAGGTCATTTAGAAGGGGAATGTTATCAGGGAAACGTTATAGCAGATAGTCCACTCATGTCAAATCAGTTAAGTCCAAGGAAGAAAAAAAAATCTGCAAGAAGTCGGGAGTGTCACAAGCCATGTCGATCTGACCTTCCGTATTTGCATAACGTTGCGTCCCACATACACAGCGTAACTCTCACAGCCGCGGGAACGAACACTTAGCAGAACTTTCACATCACAGCTTTCGCTACTCGATGACTAAACCTCCCTCAGTAACACCTGGAGAAACGTGACTAGCGGCGTGACTCTCCGTGACAGACTGACAGGTGGCGGCGTCTTGGGGGAGTGACAGGAGGAGTAGGAACAGCAGCTCAATACTGTGGCCTCGCTCACGATAGAATCTGTGTCCTGTTGGTTGGGCGACGCAGAAACACATGAATGCAACTTATTGAACATCTTACGCCTCCTGCAAGCATTCAAGGGGATTATTTTATCACTTATATCTCCTTTTCCGTTGTTTTAAGTATATAGTATTTAAGTAAGTAGCCTCGCTCGCCCACTATAATCTATTCTGTTGACTATGGGCGACATCCAGACCCATCAATGCACCTTTTTGAATATTTTATGGAGTTTGAGATCATTTAATTTCTTCTGTTTTCATTCCTTCCTTCTTTCTCTTTGTTTTCTTCCATGTTTTTCCTTCTCTGGTGTGTTCCATTCACTTTTCCTCTTTTCCTTAATTGTTTCTTCCTTTCGGGCAGACTTTCAGGCACATAGGCTAAATGCATCTTTCTTGACTATCTTACCTATCCTGAGTACATCCTGAAGCCTTGTGTGCCCAATTATGTCTCTATTTCATATATTTTTAAGTAATTCTGTTGACTAGGCGACATACAGATACATGGATGCAACTTCCTGAATAATTAACTTACTCGACTTACAGGCATTCATTTCTTTATTATTTTTGTATTGTCATTTAGAGTCCTCCCTTTAGGTATTTTTTAGATATATATTATTTGAGGGACTGGTTGAGGAAGGCCGCGCGTGTTACTGCTACATTCCTCCTATATTATGCATTGTAGAGGTGCTTCTGCTCATTCAAATTCTCCGTTTCGTATATTTTAAGTAATAGGTATGTAGGGATAGGTTCAAAATCTAAGTTAATGTTGCTAGTGCTAATGTTACATCCCCTATGCATTCTAGAGTGGGTTTTGATCAGTTATATTCCCTTATTTCGTTTATTTTCATGTAATCTGAGGGAAGGGCAAAGGAAGACAGCGTAGGCTACTTGATCGAGTTTCTGTTACATCGTGGAATGTTTGGCTTGAGTTCCTTGTACTGTTAACTTATGCATGACTGGCTGTGTGCTGTATGAGGGCATGAATTATTGAAGCGAGTCCACTGTTATACCATGCAGCCTATCGCACGCAAGGCCAGAGTGGAACTATACGTGATACTATACGTGATGTTGGTATAGATTGTTTTATCTTTTTTCAATCACGCCTGGGTCATGCACGCCATCCATGGAAGTGTTGTGGGGGGTGACTAAAACAAATATATACAGTTTAATAGTGATGGCTCCACGGCGACACTTCCTCCATCATTCTTGACTCATTTGTATAATTTTTGGGGTATCTAAAGAGTAATGCATTCCTAACAGTTCTGCTTTCATTAGGGTAGATACGCGTGTTCTGGTGATAGATAGACAGATAAACACAGATAGATAGATATATAGATAGATAGATAAATAGATAGATAGTTAGATAGATAGACAGATAAACACAAATAGATAGATGGATAGATAGATAGAAAGATAGACATAAACACAGATAGATAAATAGATAGATAGACAGATAAACACAGATAGATAGATAGATAGATAGATAGATAGAGTTACCATCGGAAAAACAACCACAAATTCGCCATATATGAAATAAAGAGTAGAGGAAGAACGTAAACTCAGAGATAAGGTGGAGGCTGCTAACGGCACATACTGTACATCAACATATATGATTGCATTGATTGATGGTTTATTGTTGTAAAAGGGAGGCAGCGTATACCCCCAGGCAATACATAGTGTGATTGTACAATTAACTAGTCAACTACTGATATACCCGTAGGTAGCACCATATGGAGCTAAACAGGTACAATGGTAGGGTGACAAGTGATACATTAAAAATAAATAATAACTATGATGAGATTAGTGTGGCAGATACAATTAATTAAGGGACTGCATCCAGAAGTAATTAATCATCTATAGGGGCTAATGCAGGATACTCTTAAAATACATGAAAGATTATTATATATATTTGTTTACTATTTATTGCTTCTATTGTTTTTTGTTGTTGTTATGTAGCCTATTGTTACTGTTTTTCGCCGTTCTTTTACTGTTTACTGCACATCATTACTTGTTTACTATTTTTTTCTGTTTAGTGCACCATCTTACTTTAGTTTCATTGTTTCTTCTTCTGGGATTGCGTCAACTTTTATCGTGATCCTTAGCTTTATCGATTAACCCGGTAGCAGCGGGGATCATGTTTCTTAATGGTCCCTCTAAGCGAGAAAAAATCATCACTCACACAAACCATTTCATAATATATATCAAAGCATTTGTGATCAGTTTATGCATCATCTATTTTGGGGGGCTTATAGCATGGCACAAATTTGGCCCGTTGCTGCTACACGGTATATAAAGCCACAAATTTGGCCCGTCGCTGCTACCAAGTTAACTCTACACCTTGCTATACATCATCACCAGCCTTCTTGACCTTTACCAAGCTGAGACTACGTAGCGCGACCTTTATCTCGGTGAAAGTAGCATCCAATAATAATCACTGATAGGCCTATAGTCAAGCCGGCCATTGAACTCTCGCAGGTTGAACTCAAGGGTATAGACAGAAAGATGGTTTACTAATATGTGTATGATGGTAATTTTGTGTAGGTAGAGACAAGTTTTACAATAGGAAATCAGATGGAAGAGTAGGCTTCGCTTGACATTTGGGATTGATAGACTAGTGTACAGAATGCATGATATATTGGTTCACTAAAAAAAAAAGTATTATATGTGTGACAGTAATATAAGTAGTAGGCCTATTTCCTGTGCGTACGGATATCACATGCACTACTAATTAACGTTTTTGATTCTTCCTACGTAGAGATATTGAATGAAAAGTGGAAGTGGAAGTTTATCTTGTTTTAAAATCTGGTGACATAATTAAGTCTACAAAGAAATTTGGTTATAGTAGTATTGTATAGTGAAAGAGTATGACATGATAAATATTAGAGACACTGCAGCTTCATTTTGCACCCGGACAAGCTCTTATTATATTCCTAGTGCAATTTGTGGCTATTATACTTGTGATTCTCTCTCTCTCTCTCTCTCTCTCTCTCCTGACCAAACTTCGCCTGGAAAGTGGCTTCCCATCACTCCACCACCGCATCCTGGCCCGAACATCTAATGAGTTGGGAAGTTCATGAAGCAGCAACCACACGGCACAGTCTCCACACAGCTGCTTCATGCCTTCCAGAGACCACCACAACTCACTCCAGACGGGGAGTGGATACACGATGCCGCCGATGCAGTCCGTCACTTGGAAGTGGAGAGGCTTAATTGTCTGCAGTGGCTCAGACCTGCCACACCCTGGCTACCACTCCCCTCCACCCTGAGTTCCTGGTCCACTCCAGATGAGCCTCCCTACCACCTCAGCTCCTAGGCCCTTAGGGCCTCTCACCCCATCACCCTCCGCCAAGAGGCCTTGCAGCGTGTGGCTTCCATGGACGACAGGACTGCCAGCCACTACTACACCGATGGCTCGCTGGGCGCCGATGGGTCTGTGGGGGCTGCCTTCGTGTGCGGAACCCAGACAGGACTGTGGCGCCTACCACCGCAAGTCTCCATCCTGCAGGCAGAACTGGCAGCCATCCTCTGTGCCCTGCGTCACGCCACTGCCAACATGAACACCACCATCATCATCCACTCCGACTCGCTGTCAGCCCTCAAGGTCCGCAGGCGAAGAGCGTCAGTGACAACACTCGGCTCATAACCACCATCCTCCATGAAGCCAACACCCTTCCCCCTTGCCCCCAGCCTGTCCTACATTAAGGACAAGGCATCCCAGGCGGCCCTCTCACTCACCCGACTAGAACACGAGGCCGTCCTGGTTCAGGGCTCTGCCTCTGCCTCGTGGTACAGCACTGCGCCACTCACCACAAGCCTGTCATACAGCTCCCCCACACCATCCTCGCCTCCATCCGCCGCCTCAGACTCGGGTTTGCCTGCTACGAGGAGGTGGCAAACAAGGATGACCCACCCTGCCCCCACTGCTGGCAAGCCACCCGGAAACCTCTGCTGCACTACATCCTGGAGTGCCCCCTCACCACCCCACATCTCCACCCTGACGACGATACGGCTCCCCAGGCAGCAGCAGAGCGGGTGAGCCTCACCCAAGACTCCACCCTGGCAGAGGTGGTGGCAGAATTCCCACCTCCTCGATAAACTGAAAACTGACGACATCCTCTGACGGGCCCACCAGCCCGTGCCCTCCCTAGGGAGGACAAATCAACAACAACAACAATCTCTCTCTCTCTCTCCCCTTCCCCATAGGTCGGGTTGCCCTGCTGTGTACCCAGTGTCCCTGATCCAATGAGGTCCTGTAAGTGGATCATCATAAATCGTTCTCACTGGCGGTCACTGGGCGGGAACAGGATGCGTATTTTGCTCTTGAATCACACCTCACTTGAGTGGCCCGTATACCTGCTGATAGGTGAGATTAAGCGAGTTACCAGCTGCCCCTTAGAACCAACCATCGGAACCAGAGATAGTTAGTTATAAGCAGTATACATATATGTTAGGTTAGCTTTGTAGATACTGATGCAAGGATGTATGTTCCCAAATCTTTCATGTTTGTACTGGCATCATGAAACACACTTATGCCCTTTACTTATACAAACACACTCATATATGTAGCTACTTGCCCTTTACTTATGCACACACACTTATACTAATGTTTTGGCTGGTAAATAATGAGGCCATATGGTGCGTGAGGTAATATAAATTAAGTCAATGTAAATATAAAACTAGTGAGAATTAACAGCTATGAGATTTCTTAATTAGGGGTTGATAGGCTACAGTAATTAGGAGCCATGTATAAGAGTCTCGTTGTGTCTTATAAGTAATGTTAGTGCAGTTAAAAGACGAATTTATGGTGCGATAAGTAATAAAAGTATAGATATATATAATATAATAGATTTTACGATATATTTATGTGTTTCTGCGGTAATTAACTGAGTTGTCTGGTTATCATTGTGTCTGTTAGTGATGATTTGGTTAATAAATGTTAGTAAATGACGAGTTTCATATATGTTCAGTCCCCTATATGTCTCCTCCCCTGACTAACTCAAGGCGTTTATTTATTTGCCACTGTCCCCTACCATATTGTATATTTTTAGTTTAGATTATAGTTCATATGTTCAGTCCCCTGTATGTCTACTCCCCTGACTAACTCAAGGCGTTTATTTTTTAGCACTTGTCCCCTACCATTGTATTTTTTTAGTTTCATATGGTGCTATATACACTTCCACATGTATGCTTAGTTGTATAATCACACCATGTATTGCCTGGGGGTTGGGGTGGCATATGTTCCTCCCTTCTCCTTTGTTGTTTACTTGCAACAATAAACTATCAATCAATCAATCAATCAATGTTAGTGTAGTTAAAAGACGAATTTATATGGTGCGATAGGTTATATAAAAGAAGATATTTAACATAAGATTGATTTTACGATATATTTATGTGTTTCTGCAGAGTTGTTTGGTTATCATTGTGTCTGTTAGTAATGCTTTGGTTAGTAAATGTTAGCAAATGACGAGTTTATGGCGCGTATAAGGTAATAAAAGGGAGGTGTGTGGCATCATCATCAGGTGGGCCGAGATGGGGTGACAGGAACCGTCGGGTCAGTCGTGATCAGCTGATCCATCGACAACAAACATGGCAGCGGCAGATGACCGGACCTTCCTCCAAGCCTTTGCGAACTCACTCGGAGCCCCAGAACCTGCATTACGCCTTCTAATATCCATATTGATAGGTAAACCAGCAGTCACGTTCAACCACTGCCTCCTGTAACGTAATTTGAGAGTAATGTTATCAGTCCGCCATGTATGTGATGCCCTGACGGATTCCACTTATGTTTTGGCTTGAAATTATATTCAGAATTACCGTGGGCGTGTGTGTGATAACGTGGGTATGCCTGGAGGTGTGTGGGTGCTGGTGTGAGTGGATATATGTTGATTAATTGGATTATAAGAGGTGTGAGGAGGCGTTTCCCAGCCGGTGTGTCATGTATCCACGTGTATGGGGGGGTGATTGCGTAGTGGCCGGCTGGGGCAGGCTGGCATGTCCCCAAATGCACATATCCCTAGTAAACCTTTCTTACCACCTGGAAACTAGTAACTGGGGTAGATTATGAGTAACTAGCGTAACTTGTAGCATTTGTTTCTGTTTAGTGATGCATAGGGCAGCTGGGTTGGTTTATAACACGTATATGAGCGGGGAAATGAAGCTAGGTGTGCAGGAAGGGGAGTTAATAAGTGTAATTGTTAATGTTAGGGTGTTGCGGTGAAACGTGAGTGTGTGTATCTGTTTTATGAATGAGTATTGTGCTGCAGTCTAATATATATTGAGGAAGCCTTTTTCAGTCACGTATAGTTTGTGGAAAATATGAGTGCTTGCCCGCGTCTGTTGGTATGATATGTTTGGTATTTCTGGATTTTTGTTGTAAGTATGTTGATTGTTCGTGCAGTGTAAGTATATTTTTTTATTTGCATCAATGTCTGGGATTGTGATTTTGTACATAAATGTAAGTCTTTGCATTTGTCTGTATGTCTGTGTGTGTGTGTGCGCGGACGAGTTATGCATAATACATTTTAGATCATACTGACAATACATAAGTCAGTGAAAAGTTCAGTTTCATGCATTAAATGGTAACTGGAGTCTTGTTTTCAGGATACCCACTCGTGTTAATACATCGCTACTCCTTGTACTGTAAAAACCCACTCACCCAACACCTCTACTTCATAGCGTCTGGCGTCAGCATCGCGCTCTTCAACTATGGTAAGTGTGACCAGAGGATTACTTTTAAAGCTTGGATATGGTGTTTTAAGTTGTGTTATGCCTTGAAACCTTTTGATATTCGGCATAACACTTAACCTGGTAGCAGCGACGGGCCAAATTTGTGGCTTTACCGTGTACCAGTGATGGGCCAAATTTGTGCCATGATATAACCCCCCCCAAAATAGATGATGCATAAACTGATCACAAATGCTGTGATACATATATTTTGTGAAATGGTTTGTGTGAGTAATGATTTTTTCTCATTTTTCTCGCTTAGAGGGACCTTTAAGAAACATGATCCCCGCTGCTACCGGGCTAAACTTCCTCCTATTAAGTTGATGATATGGTACAACACTAATGTTCCTTCGACTGAACAAACTGATATGTAATGAAAAAAATAACCTTCCCTGGGTTGTAAGGCAAATGGGAACACTTATAACTTGTGCTGCCATTGCTTTTAAATATACAAGACTGATTACTTCACCTAAATAGTTAATCAGTCTCTTCAAATAGTAACCTCACCCTTATATACACATGGAATATACCTACTAGAAGCCATATATCTCTTATTTAGTACGAGACTTTTTGTGAGCAGCGAGTAGCAGGCTTTCTTTTATTATTGTTTACTTTTTTTGTGCCCTTGAGCTGTCTCCTTTGTTGTAAAAAAAAAGAAAGAAAAAAAAGACAAACTGATTGTAGTTTGTTGGTGTCTCACTCCCCAGGCCAGAATGTGGTGCACTCAGCAATCTGTGTGTTGGTGGCGTGGCTGCTCCTCATGGTCATTGGTGGGACGCTTCTCTCTGTTATTATTTCATTCGTCTTTCAAATGACGTATCTCCTTGTGGGTAAGTATCCCCCCAAAATCTGTGGCTAACTGCTATTTTTTTGTCTCCTCTCCTTGTCTGCTTCTTTCTCTCTTCCCATGTCTGCTGCTTCCCGTTTTCTCCTTTCCTCCCTCCTTCCTTCCATCTGTTAAGGTCTTGTTACTCTTCTCTCACATCTCTTCCTCTGCTATGTACTTCTTCTTTTTCTTTTACTCTGTCTTCTAATCATATAATACCAGATAAATTTATTTCCATCTCTTATCAAGTATATACGAGCTGTTTTGAGAGCTGCCACCATTACCTCTCATGTCTCATTGAACCACCCTCACCCAGGCTACTACATGACTGGCACGGACACCTACGACATCAAGTGGAGTATGCCCCACTGTGTGCTGACCCTGCGCCTCATCGCCCTCACCTACGATGTGTACGATGGGAGGAAAGACCCTGTACGAGACTACGCTTTACGTAATACATAGGGTTTTCGATAGCAGTGTCCATATATAAGCCTGTGCCACCAATGAGCTAAAGCCATTCACCAGTGCCCATAAGATAGATTTACATGAGGTTAATGGGTCCTTCACCTCAAAAAATGGTGTAATCTGGCTATATGTAGTACTGATGTAGCTGATAGTAGATTAGAGATACATAAGATAGATACATACGAGGGCAATGGGTTCTCCTACACCTAAAGAAATAATGTTATCAGGCTATATATGGTACAGATGTAGGTTATAGTTGATGACATACAGATGACCCTCCATTTAGTGTTTCTTTTTAAGGATTTTCTTATAACGTGCCTTTGAACTGACTCCTTTACACACTCACACTTACAAAAAAAAAAAAAAAAAAAAAAAAAAAAAAAAATCCACACAAAAATCCACCTGTCCCTAATTTATTAATCTCATTGAAATTACACCTCCATATGGTTGGATTCCTTTGTTATCTATCATATGTTAAATAGAGGGTCTTCTGTAGATATTTATGGTATTTACAGTGTGCATATACCTACTTTAAGAATGTAATGCTTGATGAAACAAAAGTATAAAGTTTATCATTTTTTGCCTTTCTGTAGATTGTAATGATTAGGATTATCATTTCTTTGCCATTCTATCAAAACATGGACAGGGCATAAATTCAATTGTACCTCCTCCAGGAAAAGCTGTCCGGCGACCAGCAGAAGACCGCCCTGCCATTCACGCCAACCCTTATAGAGATTGCTGGCCACACCTACTTCCCTGCTTCCTTCATGGTGGGGCCGCAATTCTCCATGCGGCGCTACCTGGACTTTGTCAAGGTGGGTCCATTGTGTGATTACTCAGGAGTGAAATCTTTAATGGAAGGAATGAGAGTTGATGTCCTCTACTTTCCATAGCCATTTTTAACTTCATCTTACTTGCTTTTCTCAAATAATGAACATAACATAAGGAGTCTGCAAGAACCTGGTAGGCCTATACAAAGCAGCATTAAATATTAAATGCCCATTATATCTGCACTTCAAAGTTATAGACACATAGAGGGCAATATGCTTATTCTCTAGTCTTCATCCAACAGACTTTTCTGAGTTTAAATCCCTCAACTTAAGTGATGCCAAAAAACATTAAAGTTATAGAAATTATGGAAATCTTGAAAATTTTTATCATTTTTATTTTTATTTTCATCCATCCTTGTTGACTAGTTCACCACTTGTTTCTTAATAATTTCTTGTCTTAGAAAATTTTGTCTCTAATGATCAAACAGTACATGAGAGGAGACTGATGGTGTTATTTTTATCTCAGGGTACCTTGGTGGGGTGTGAGCTGCCTCCATGCCTTGTGCCGGGGCTGCTGCGTGGGAGCCTGGGGTTGTTTTACCTAGGAGTGTACCAAGTGGGCATCAGCTGGATACCCGACGCCTTCATCAACTCAGACGAATATTACGTAAGCACTCCCATGCCATCCTTGTTAACTGATTCGCTTGTTTGTTAATAGTGTTGTGTTATGTAAGAAGTGAGGAGACATTGCAAGTGAAGTGATGTCCCAACTAACCACTTGTTTGTTCATTGTATTTGTATTATGTAAGAAGTAAGCCGCAGTAGTTTAGTAGATTAGGGCGTCAAACCATAAAAGTGAATGGCCATGGTGAGGTGATTTGAACCCCATTAGTGCTATGTGATGTCAGGAAAGGCATCCAGTCTTAAACCCCAAGCCACAACCTAAGAATATAAATAAAAATGACCCACATTGTGGTGCTACAAATTATCCATAGTATTCTAGAGGCTCATTATTGTGTTACATATTGTTCATGGTATTTTAAAAGCACATTATGGTGTTACAAAGCGTTCATAGTGTGTACCGGGACCTCTTCTTATTGTTTGATGTCTTTAATTTTCTTTATTGGGTTGAGGTTGGGTTTAGAGACACATTATGATGTTAAAGATTGTTCTTATTATATTATGATTGCTAACCCGTCCACTGCGATTGGCATGGATTTGGCTTTCACTGGCAGCCTGGTAACATATACTCCCAGGTCTTTCTCTGCCTCTGTGGCGGATAGTGGAGTGTTTCCCCTGTGGCATTGGTATACATTTTTCTTCATTGAATTGTAGCAGCCACTTTTTATTCCATTCCTGTAGCTTGGTCATGTCTTCTTGTAGGAAATCCGTAGTCAAGGAATTAAGGAAGGTCTCTCTGGTACTGGTTTGTTGCTTTACTCATGTGTATTCTTTTATTTTCAGGACCTGGCACTGTGGAAGAGGCACATCTACGTGGGACTGTGGGCCAAGATCACATTGTATAAATATATCTCCTGCTGGTTGATAGCTGAGGGAGTGTGCATCATGTCAGGTAAGACTTGTTCATTATGGTTCATTCCTCTCTTAGTTAAGCTACTGAGTACACATACCAGGTACTTATTTCTTTTCCTAAGTAACCAAGTAGTTATTGAGTATATTTACCAATTTTTTCACTTGCACAAGAGTATTATTCCTCTAGCTTGAAATTGTCCATATGTTACTAAGTATTAGATGATAAATTAATGTTTGAAAGTCATTTATTATTGTACTGTGCATTGTTGATAAACTTATGGACAGCCACAAGAAGTACTAACCTTGGTGAGTGTAATAAAGAATAGTAAATATATATATATATATATATATATATATATATATATATATATATATATATATATATATATATATATATATATATATATATATATATATATATATATATATATATATATATATATATATATATACACATACAAACAGGAGCATGCAGAACATCTCATAGTTTATAGTTCACTAAATTTCCTCTTCAGCAAAAGATAACTTGGTCTGAGTGGTGTCTTCACTTACATACAAGCTACATTTTTTCTTTACATCAGAGCAGAGTTTTAAAGTGAAAGCATCTAAGTATAAAATAGTATTTTGTAGAAAAGTAACTAACAGACTTTCTTGCTGCCATTTTTCTTTTCACTCATGAAAGGAAGTTCATGTGGGAAATATTAAATAGTCTTCCTCATAGACCACTGACACTGAAAACCTGGAATATTCACCACTTGTTTGATTTCAGCTGAACCATTTCAGTACCTGTGTGTGTTGGGAGTTTTCCTTTCATATAAAAGTTAGGCTTGTAGCTGAGAAGAAGAATACTAACACGTTGTACCCTATATCACTCTGTGGCTTGTAGGTGGGTAACTGTGATACTTGTTTAGGCATTTCTTTTCATCCCTCAACTCTGTCTCCCCTCAATACAAAGTGCTTCACGTGACTGGCTGTAGTGTGTCACTCTGGATGTGGAGATTTGTATTGTTGGTTCCAGCTCAAAGTGTATATAGCTAGAGAGCCCTTCTGTGGCACCCAGCCTGATAATGTAGATCAAACTGTTTCCTTGGTCTGGGAAAGTAGTTTAATTACTTGAAGCCACAAAAACATAAAAAAAAAAAAATATGGCCAAAAATGTATTTATTTTATTTCCTTCTTTATATGTATAGGTTGTCGGTTTGTACAAAACGAATTGTGAAATAGGCCTGGGAGTCATCAAAAATAACCCTCACCTAATCTTATCACCCTAAGAAGTGAAATAGATAATGAAGAAAGAGCAGAAATGTACAGAGCGCCAATAGCATCACTGCTGCAGCAGCAAGCTTTTTTTTAGCTAGAAAACGCGTCTTAGGCATTTTTATTATTTTATTATTTTATTTTTATTTTGTAATTTTTCTTTTTATTGATTATTATATTATGAATATTATATGATTATTATGATTATTATATAATAAAATATTAATTAATTGTTTTTTTTTGTATTTTTTTTTTTTACCTTTTTTTTATTTTTTTTTATATTTTTTTTTATGCCAATATTCTACATACCAATTAACCTTCATTTTGGTCTTTTGATTGAAGTGTCCACCTTAAACCAATGAAGTTATGAATATTTTAAAAATTTAAAAAAACAAAAACTAATGATTTAAAAAAAAAAAAATGCTTTTATTTTTTTTTGCTCGTGACGGCCTCACTTGTTAGCTTTTGTACTTGTTAAATTAATCAAGTTATTTTCTGTGTTGTGCTTGGTAATCTAGTTAAGTGTTCACCTGGGCTAGAGCAGACGCAGTGTATGCATGCACCAGTATCACCACGGAGTCTTACTTTGTACCAGTAACAGTATTACCTACTATTGAAATTTATCTGGTAATTGTTGACAGTCTCTTTGAGATTCATTATACTTTTCTTGGACTTTACAGCATGTTGTGAACGATGCTACCTGCAATTAAGTTTTATGGTTTGTACTGTACAGCCAAAATTATACTTCATAGCATTCCTGAAGAAATTTTAAATTCTTTAGAATAGTGTTTCAATTCACTGGATGTTTGAAAAGCATGCATTATCACAACTTAATTAACTGAAATGGCTGTTTCTGTCCCTTGTCAAATCATGCAGACAGTCAGAAACAGCAGTATGGAGTTACTATAACACTGAATGGCTGCATGCTCTTCCGCTGTCATGTTTAGCATTGGTCTGTTAGGAACTGGAGGCACACAATACATACATGCAGCTTACTGTGTGAGTGACCAGATGTTGTAGCTTAGTTTTATTGATCTTATTTTTGATGCCAGTTCCCTCTAAAACCATCTCACTGGTCTTAGGACTAGCTTTCAATGGCCGGGACTCAGCTGGAGGTATGCGATGGGATGGCTGTAGGAACGTCAATGTCCTTCTCTTGGAGGGCTCAACACAATTTGGCCACCTCATTCAGTCCTTCAACACAAACACCAATGCCTGGGTAGCGCAGTAAGTCACACAAAACCCCTTTCTTCTTTGTCATCTCAGTCACCTAAGCTGTGGTTTATTTGTTGAAGGAGACTAAATTACTGAAGATGGGCATAGTCAAAATGTTTAGTCCACTAAGTAATGCCTCAAGCCTCACACCCTGACTTAACACAGCTTTACATTGGTGTACATTCTGATTGACAGTAAATTTCATTGTTAACCATTCCAAAATGTATCCCAGTGTTTTATGAGATATGTAGTAGACTACACACAGACTTTGAAGACTAGCTCCATCTTGTTTTGGTGTTTGTGCAGTTGGACTAACCAAATGGTTACCGGTATTTCAAATTTTTTTTTTTTATGGTAATGGAAACATCCCAACTCTCCTGCAGAGCTTAGAGGAGAGTGAAGCTTGTATGCATGCTTTCTGCAGGCCTTTGTTGATGCTTGTTACAGTGACTTGTAGCAATATCCAGTTGGTACAGTAGAAGATGATTGGTTAATAATAGCTACTCTTCCAACCTGTTACTCCATCTGCACCATGGTCTGGCTGGCACGGGGCCAGGACAGCTGCATGATGTCAGTCACGGGTTAACATTATGAAGCTTGATGAAATGTTTCAGCTCAAAGGAAGAGTTCCTCTCAAGTAGATATAAAATGTTCATTTACAAGAATAAATTGGTGTCTGCTAGGGACTGGAGGACAATTAAGACCCTTGTTTGACCTGTATTTATGTGACTCATTTTCTCTCTACATTACTAGATTCTTGGGGATATTGACTTTTAATGTCCTGCACCTCAACCTCCTAGATGCTGGCAACAGATTCTAGAAGGGCTTTGCAGAACAGTTCGTATACACCCAGTCTGACCCATTTAGGTACAACAGGACTACTTCTACTAATAGGAATGAAAATAACAACTAGATAAGGTTTTCTTTGATAAGTGCCATGTTGATCATACTGTACTGAGATGTCCGTCATAGGCATTAATGTTTTAATAAGTGTGTGCAGCTCTGAAAATATAAACAAGTCGAGGGATGTGAATTAATGCTACTGAGTCACTGGTATGAAACCTCAATTGGGGAAGGTCATGCTGTTGGGTGAGGCTACAAGTGTCTTTGTCTGAGAGGTGGTGGGCTGAGTGCCATGTGTGAGTGTGTGTCTTCTCTCTCTTTTCGGTTAGCACAGTTTCCCATTTCCAGGCAGGCTGAGGCACTGCTGGGGCTTACCGACCAGTATTTGTTTACTGCCATGACGCTAATTATTTTTATTCTCTTTTCTCTTGTGTCGTACCTCGGTCAGTTTTATCTTTCATTTATTGTCCCTGTCTGTCTTTCTCATTTCTGTTTTGTCTCCACTAATGCTATGTCCTCTAATATTGATTTTTATTGAGGTCTGTGTCTATCTTTCTCTTTGTCTTTCTTTCTAACCCTTCATCTGTCTCTCTATCTATCTTTTTCTCTTTTTCTTTTCCCCTCTTGATACCCTCACCTCTCTATCCACACCTTTCACACTCAATACTCAAGACTAGATCAATAGGTTTACTCATCTGGTTGATCCTGCCTGGCTGCCAAGGAAGCATTCTGGCACAGGCACTCCTCCTCTCCCATCTAATACACAAGTAATGGCCTCTGCCCCTTCATCCTGCTAGGCCTCTCATACTCTGGTAAGGACGCTAATGGCAACTGCCTGTGGAACGGCTGTGCTAATGTGAAGATTGGCCTGTACGAGGGAGCCACCACCTTTGGCCACATGGTTGCTTCCTTCAACACTAATACAAATGCTTGGGTAGCGCAGTAAGTAGGGCTCGGACTTGTGCTTTTAAATTGCTTTTTTTCTCATTATTGTATTGATTAGTTCCTTTGATTATCTCTTAGTCTGTCAGTTAATGCAAATTTAGTCATTATTTATTTAGTTTAGATTTGTGCCAAGTAGTGCCCTGGGTGACAAAATCTTATCATCAGTCATAACAAGAGTTATTTTGTTTATTTATCATGGTTTTATGCTCCTAACTGTAGACAGTTCATCTGTTATATTAGTATCATTCTCTCAGGGGTGGAGCACACATCTCAAAGTCAAGGTAATCTGATGTGTTCATAGTGTTTGAAGCCATTCATGGACAGAAGTCAGTCATATTGTGCATTACAGTGGCTTGAGACAAGACAGTCTTACAAGCCTAATAGTTTATACAAGAAGGATTGATATAGATCATCTGCATAAAAAGAAAGGACTTAGTATTAGAACATCCAAGATAAAGTAAAGCTGGGAGTGGAAGTATTGGGGCAAATAAGTACACAGGACTTGATCCAGAATGAAGCCAGATTCATGTTTGGCCATATCCTTGCTGGAGTTTGAAGATAATCCATTTGAGGAGGAAAGGCTCACACCTGGGAAGTTGAGAGAATCCTATTGTAGATAAAATCTAGATAGTTTTGTTGATTTTATTTGTTGAACAAAATCAATGATTTATATTATTCCTGATTGGCTGTTTGCTTAGGCTTTAAATATGTAAATTTGCATTAGGTTCTAGAAATATTGAAGGTAGAGTATTATCATCACAAGGAAAGTTTGATAATTAACCACTAATGAGTAGTTTAGCATTGTTGATGCAAAAACCAGTTAAAATACCTTTGTATTCCGTGCCTTAAGTAATCTCCCTTTCTCCGTGCACTCCTCAAAGATACGTGTACAAGAGGCTCAAGTTCCTGAATAACCGCTACGTGTCCCAAGTGTCAGCGCTGGTATTCCTGGCGGTGTGGCACGGCCTGCACTCGGGCTACTACGCCTGCTTCTTCATGGAGTTTGCGGTCATGAACTTTGAGAGAGACGTAAGAGCCTGTGTTTTGTGTGTG
The DNA here is from genome assembly GCF_024679095.1 of Eriocheir sinensis. Lineage (NCBI taxonomy): Eukaryota > Metazoa > Arthropoda > Malacostraca > Decapoda > Varunidae > Eriocheir > Eriocheir sinensis. The sequence goes on from NC_066524.1 coordinate 16,003,080, forward strand.
TGTCCTTTAGTCTCGTGATCTTTGGTCTGTATTCTTAAAATGCTTCGTTCACCATTTCATTCATAAATATGTTCTTGTTTTTTGTAAATGATACCTCATTCCAGTATTGTGCCTTTGTCCATAGGCATATTTCTTTACCTATAGTGGTGCATTCATATAAGACCCAAATTAAGCTGCAGTAGCATTTACATTATGCCCTCAAACTAACTGCAAAATGCATTATCGTTATATTCTTCGTTCTGCAGCTGTCGAACTATGTGAAGCAGTACCCGCAGCTGCTCGCCATTCTAAACGCTGGGCCCCTCAAGTACATCAAGTTTGTGATCCTGAAAATTTACGTCATTGTCTTCATGGGCTACTGTCTGGGGCCTTTTGTTCTGCTCAAGCTCCACAGGTAAAGAAACAAGATTCAGTGTTCCTTCTCAGATCAAGTGACTTCAAAACAATTGCACCCAAAACTTCCATTGTGTACTGTAGTGTCAACAGAGCTCTTGTGCATCATTCATTCACTAATTCATGTTTGTCTTGCAGGTGGTGGCAGTTCTACTACTCCCTCTTTTTCTCGGGGCATGTTGTGTTTGCTGGATGGCCCCTCTATGCCCCTGCAGTTAAGGCCTTGATAAAAGCCATTGGTGGGCAGAGAATAAGGTCAGAAAAAGACAAAGACAAGTGAGGAGAGGCAATAAGGTGTGGAATTAGAGAATGTGTGGGACTGTATCTCTTGCAGTTTCTCTCTGGATGTGAGATGATGATGAATGTGTCAAGTTAACCTACCTCTCAGCAGTCCGTCAGCTGCACCAACCTTATTGACTGTCTATAAGCACACCTGTAGCCCTTTCATCTGTTACGAACTTGATAATATCATCTTAATATAATTCACTTTATATGCATTTATTCAACTGTTCCAACATCTTGTGAATACGTACATAGCCTTGTGTTTACAGACGACAGTAGTACTATCCAAGCAATAGTATACAACAGCCTGTAGCTTATATTTATATCATCAAAGACTATTCCAGTTGGGGACCCACATTTGTGTGAAATATTTTTGGAATGGCTTTGAAGTAACAGCTGTTTCTAGTGAAATTTTACATCCCATACACAGAGTAGACAGATACCTGCATAATTGTCTGATTACCATGTTGGAGTTTTGTCACTGCCTTAATTCCTTGCTCTGAACACTCATTATACGCAATGTGAAATGTATTTTTGCATCATGCCCCTTCCACCTCTCCTTCTCACATTAGTGGATCTCAGTGTGCTGGTGATTGGTTTCCTCTCATCAAAACTTTTCCTCTGCTCTTCTGAATTTTTACCCACATGCTACAAGTACCCACATAAGATAATTGGTGAATACATACTGATTTTTTTATTTATTTATTATTTAGGTGGTTAATTAAAACCTTGCAATGGATCACTTCTACAGCAGGGAAATTATTTAATTTGACTTTATCATGGGGCTGAATGACTGAACCTTGGTTTTCCTTGTCAATATTTAGAGTAGATAAGTCATTTTGAGAGTCTTGTCCAGTGTTCAATTTCTAAAACTGTACTTAAACTTTTACCCTTCTTGAAGGTAGCACATAGAGATTACTTAATCGGTAGAAAAGTGTTCGTTCACAGAGTTGTCAGATGTTGCAAGTCAGTCTTATAGCATTGTATTGTGATGTCCTTGGTGATGAAGGGATGAAGAACAGTGGAATATGTTCTTTAGTGGTGTCACAAGAGATCTTGAGGCGTTTAGCAACCAGGTGTGTGCGAGCATAAGGAAACCATTGAAACATAGCAAGACGTTTATACCCTGAATGACCAGATTCTTTCTAAGAGAGACCCTTTTGTAATAGGTACTATTTTTACTTGTGAACCTCCTAGCTGCAACAGTTATAGTTGTGCTGCGTGATAGAATTGCTTTACCTGTTATTTTCTTTAGTCTAGTTATCATGTTAGTGAATCTTTACTGTTATTTATTTGCATTTCTGTAGCCAAGCAAGAATGTATGTTTTATGCTGTACATATTGTATGTACTCATATGTATACATCCATGATTGTAAAATGTATGAACCTTGAAGGACTTCATCATCAATACAAATAAACCATCACTTCCTACAAAAAAACTGTGTACAATACTACACTGTATGATAGTTCACCTCTGTGTCTAGCTCATAGTCCAGTAGGTATTGGTCACTATTGATCTGCAGTGAGTGATAAACTAAGACTACTCTACATTCATTATTCTTGTAATGTTATGTTTTTGTTGATGCTTTGAGTGTCGGGGAGCACCGGGCATGGGCAAGGCGGAGAAGCAAGAAGGACCTCCTGTCCCGAGGGCCTCACAGCCTGGGCCCAGGTTACCACTACAGGGTTTTTATTAATAGATCGTCTTTTTTCACATTTTTAGTCACTGATAAGTTTGAGGTGTTTGGCACCTAGTATTTTGTAAAATTTCTTCTTTTGATAATAGTAATTTGCAAATCATTGCTGCTATTTGTATTGTCACCACCAAGTGTCCATATAGTGTGTAGAGTTGCACATGACCTGTACATTGAAATCATTGAATTATCTAACTTGGGGAAGGTAATGATTGGAACAATGTTTCTTTTTATTAACATCTGAACTGCAATGAGAAATGTTCCAAAGTAATTATTTGCTTTTATGCCAAAACTGACCAATGTAGCATTGTTTAAGTCTGCAGTGTGTCCAGATGTGAGAATTGTTTAATAGTCATAAAAATGTGCACAACAGGTAACATATTATGCCCTTAATAATGTTTGTCATGTGATTTTATATTGTGACACACAATTTATCAAATGAATTGTCATTCAGGAACAAATATTTCTAAGAATCTTGAATATTTTGACTTTGTTTTCAATAAACAAACAGATCCTGAATATTTGACTCATATCCTTCTTGAAGTGTGTGCCATGGGGAAGTGTTATCCAGCCTGCAAACCATTCCTAGTGAGTGCCAAGGTGTGGGTGCCTGCATTACCTTGTGGAGATGAGTGGATGCTTTCCTGAACATTTAATACACTGTTTATAATGCATTTCAGTATATATGCTCACTACCATGCACATTCTGGCATCTTTCTATGGTTTGTGTGCTTTCCTACGTACATGACAAACTGCACGAATAGCTGTACATGTTCATATGCAGACATGACAGTGTCCGGCAGGTATTCCCGCCTGGTCGACGCATTCCCGCACGCTGGTGTCCGCGGCATGATCGGTAAATCGTAAAATTGGTATTTTTTTCAGAGACTCGCAAAGAGACCAAAAATAGTTCAGCGAGCTTATTTATATATATACCAACACCTATCAGAAAAAAAGGTATTTTTGAGGTTAAATATTTTTCTTTTTCAAAGTCTACCAATATATTTCATGGGTAGCTGAAACAAAAAGAAATATGCTAACACGTTCTGCACAGTGACCGCTGCATGTATTATACATTATTTATATCTAAAGGAAAACAATTAATGGTGTGCGTGGCTAGAGGCAGCTATAGCTATAGGTGAGTAGCTTATTAATTATTGATATAGGAGCAACATTTTTTTTTTATACTGATCGACGCATTAGTTATTACTTCTTTTAATGTTCACAGATACATTACTACCTCATTATATCATGGCTTGTCTTGTGGTCCTCCCAGGTGTGCGTGGCGCCAGGTGAGGCAGGCAGCAGGCAGGTCAGGGTGGCGGCGCAGGTGACCCCCGGCGTGACGTCACACCGCCTCGCGCACCAGGTGAGTGATGGGTAATATTTCCCACCATGCCCAGCCACGCCGCCAATATTCCAATGGTCGCTCGAGGGGGGCTGCTCACGCTCCTCCCGGGGGTTTGCAGGAGGCGGTATGGTGTCCTGCAGGAGCCTCGTGTGCCCGTGGGTGTCCCTCCGTGATAATGCTGGGAGGGAGAGGCTCAAAATGGCGGATGTTTGTACCTGACGGGAGGATGGGAGGGCAGGTGAACGCTCCTCTTGCACCAGTTTATACATGTTTTTCCCCCAGGTATATCTACAGGTGTGATATGTTGATGATAAGAGGTGGAAATGTGTTGGGAAAAGGCTGTGTGATGTCTTCGATTCGACTACGGGTCTTTATCTTGTTTTAGGTGCTCACTTTCCTTATTTACCCCTCTCACTTTCCTCCAGGTAGATTTACAGGTGTGATATATTGATAATGACAGGTGGAAATGTGTTGGGTTAAGGCTTTGTGATGTCTTCCATTCGACTATGGTTGTTTTGGGGTGGTCATGCTTTCCTTTATTTTCCTATTTCTTTCCTCCACGTAGTTCTTCAGGTGTGCTATGTTGATAATGACAGGTGTAAATGTATTGGGATAAAGTTTAGTAACTTGATACTCGACTAAGGGTTCTAAGACCGTATTTTGGAGTGCTGATGATTTCATGAATTTTCTCTTACTTTCTTATGTATCTTGGTTATTTAGTTTCATTTAGTTTTTCATCATTTACCTCGGCTATGGGTTCTAAGACCGTATTTTGCAGTGCTGATGATACCTTGATTTTCTCTTATTTTCTTCATGTATCTTGGTTATGTATTTTCATTTAGTTTTTCATTATTTACCCTGAAAAGCATTATTATTAGGTTTCAAGGGGTCATGGGTAGTGTAAGGGCAGGGAAGGGTAAGGGCCCATGACACCTTTACCTGCGGTCACGGGGTTCAACTCTTATCCTGTTTTTACTTTATTTAGTTTACTTAGTCCTGTCTAGAGATCTGTCGTCACAAGAAATATTTTTACCGTGAATGTCTTTGATTTGACCTATTGCACAATGTTTCTTGTAAAAGGTTAGGTTAGTCACTGTGATTTTATTGGGTGATCATAACCAGATTTTTTTTAATTTTTAAATTTTTTTGTTAATATTTTTGTTTTGACATATTACAGAAATTTGGTTATCATGCAAAGTTAGGTTAGTAAATATGTGGTTCGGCATCTGTAGCATATAGCAAATAAAAGGATGTACATTGTTTTGCATCACAAGACTTCATAATTTTTATCAGTTTTTACCGTTAATACCTTTGTTTTGACATATGGCATAATTTTGGTTATTATCTACAGTTATGTTAGTGCAGCGTGTGGTTTGGCATCTCCAGTGTCTGTCAAATAAAAGGGACTTGCATTGTTTTGCGAAGATTGAAAATTCGTCCTTATAAGAAATATTAGCCCATGTATGTTATCCTGGCAGAATACGTACTGGTGGTTGTGGGAGGGTATTTACAAGTTACAGAGGTGGTTGCCATGAAATTATGCCAGTCTTGATCATTGCTCGGCCCAACATTTGGTTTTGTGTTAGTTTAGTTGCGTTGCCCTTATTTTATTCCCTCCATCCTTGCCATTGTTTTAGTTTGTTAGGGAAACACGTATTTGTATTCATGACTTTAAGTATACTAAGCTATGTTAAGTGTTGGGAAAATTATATTGAAGAAGACTGGGTTGGTAAAATTAGGTAAGGTTAGGTTAGGTTAGAATTTCATTGCAATATTTTACCTTTTCCACCTTCACTTTGTGATTCAAAAACATTTATTCAGTTCCTAAACTAATATGAGGGTGAAATAGCATATACTTTGAAGATGTGGAGGGATTCAGCACAATTACCCAAATAATAAAAAATAAATCCATAAATAGTTAACCTCACTGAAATTTTGTATTGTCTCCCCTTCCCAGCTTGAGGACCAATGAATGAAGAAGAGGTGATCATCAAAGGGGAGGATGAGGACCCGCTGGACCCCTCACAGCACACCAGTAAGGAAATGAATGATACGTTATGTTGAAACACTCATATTGACGTGACGAAGAATATGCAAATGGATGAACTAAAACCTTCTTCATCATCTGAAACCTGTCTCAAACTGAACAATGTAGAAAAGTGACAGAAAAGCACCAGAAACAGCTATCCACTATATAGATAACAGTTAAGAATGGAAGGAGGTCTGTTGAGAAATTTTGCATGTTAGAAAAGAACCGTAATCATAGTAATTACCCTCATTTGCTTCATTGCAGGCGTGGTGGTGGTGGAGGAGGGCCGAGGAGCGCTGACCGTCGAACTCCCGGACGGCACGCAGGCCATC